>NC_134574.1:162235361-162546631 GCF_050947875.1 Dermacentor variabilis | reverse complement strand
TTTAGTTTTTTTTTATGTTCTTTTTTAAACATTGGAACGTCGAAATCACAGCGCATATGAAGCTACCGGCATTGCGCGCATGCTGCAAACATCGCAGATCGATTTGAAGGCACACGAGGGTCGGCAACGCATCCCTACGGCGTCTGCCAAAGGCGTATACTGCGGCATCCGCGATTCGCGTGCCCGACGCCGTGGTAGATGCCGCGGTTGTCTCCACTGTGTATGGAGCGGCGGACGAGGAGGACATCGAGGCACCCCTGCAGCTCCGTAGAAGAACGCCCTTCCTCCCTCGCTTGACCTGCCTGCCAAGCGCGCGACAGGAGAGGGCACGCATCCAGACCGCGTTCCTCGCTCGCGCTTGCGACATTGAACAGCGTTCTCCGTATCACCCTCACGCTTTCACTCATACAAAACCTCACAGCGACGGCGACCCCGACGGCAGAAATGCGTCTGGAGCGTCCATATAATTTCTATCGCAATAATAATAAACCCACAGGTGTTCGCACTCGGAAGCCTCACGTGGATTTTGTGGTGGCACCGACTGGTGGCACAGCGTCTGCAAAGAAAAGCGTGAGAGATGAGTCCGATTGCAGCACACGCCTAATTCACGACGCCTTTCGGTGTTGCGTTACGGTGCCTTGCTATAAGTCTGATTTGCTAATTGCATAAATGTGGAGATTAATCGTCAGTTCTGCGCATTATTCGGCGACATTTGTCGTGCCGATGGGTTCTGCGGATTATTTCTTTTTCAATATTGAATAGTATCCAGAAGGTTCTGGATAATTGTGCTATTTGGCAATCTCCAATTTTATCGTACGTTCTAAAGCTAGGTAGGTGCTACTATATTAATCTTGACATATGTCTTCTCTTCATGTATTGTCAGGAATGTTCCACCATTATTATTCTACAGCGATTGAAACTCCAGCAAACTCGGCACTTTAAAATGTGCCAACGAAAAAGCCTTATAAGCTATGATCTTCCTACGTATTGTACCGATTTGTTTGCCAGCAATCAATCCTCGCGCTCTGAATTGCGCAACGGAATCGTCCAGTGCCGACTTCTGCAAAAGAAGTCATGCAGGTTATAATACCTTCCGCGATTACAACTAGATTGTCTCAGTATCACAGCTCTGTCACTGATATATGCCTTGGTTCATTTCTGATAACATTTTGCAGCTGACTCCGTTTGTCTCAAATTAGGATGGAAGTATGGCGGATGGTACCGCACTTGGTACACTTACGACTCTGAAGAGGACGACTGCATCGCGACAAAGACCACCATCTCCTTCAGTGAACGTTGGCCGGCGAATAACGCGTTTCTAGGTCGAAGAGAATGCAGACTAGCATGCATGCCCACCTTCGAACAGTACTACGAGTAGGTGTCATCAATAAACATATAAAGCTGTAATTTTTTCTGCAAGAACTAGCTGGATCTTTCGCTAAAAGCCGGGATGTATGATAAAGTTCCTATGCGGCAAGAGCGATCATTCTGTGCAATTTCTAATTGTCTGGGAACACATAGGCTATAGAAGGCCTGTAGTGGAGTCGTCCATATTTTATAAGGTTACTTGTCCTTCTAGGACCTCTCGTGCTGCCTACATACATTCAGATTTCTATGAAGCCGAAAAGGCTACTTCAGACGCTGAGCACACATCTTTAGGAGCGCAAGATGACCAGGCAAAATTGCATAGAAACCCTTGCTAGGACTGTTGCCGAGTAGAATGGCGCATTACGCTTTGTCCGTGTGCCTTCTCCATCTTTGGCTTGAAATGCGACGCAGTTTTCAAGCTTGAGAAAAAAAAAACGCGTTGCACCCGCCGCCTAACTTTATTTTGGTTCATCGCATACACCCCGAGGAAGGGAAGCAAAGGTGGTACACCGCGTTACTAGTGGTTCCACTTTCTCTACAACAAAGAAGAAAAAGGAAAAAAAATTCATGACATTTGCACTGGCTGTAGCGTGGTCTTCAGCTGCGTTAACACAAATGGTAGCACGCGCTGCAACGAAACCTACGATAAAAAAATGAAAAAATCTATATTTATCGGTGATCAACAACAGCAAAGGAAAACAAGCATATTGTGCAAGAAAATCAGTGAGGTAGACTAAAGAAGATTATGCATCCTCAAAATAAAAGAAGGTTACAACTACTTACGGGTGCACTAACACGGCCTAGAAAGGTCAAGCTTGGTCACTGCAGCAAAAAAGCTATACACAAAGCATAAATGACCACTGTTGAAGATTGAAGGAGTGCCTGAAGTAGTAGTATGAGTATGCCAGAAAAAGCAAGAGGTCACAGTAGCATGACAAAATAATCGAACACCGGGAATTTACAACTTATATGCATATGGCGCTGCGCTGTTAGGCACGAAGTCACTATTTCGATGCTGGCCGTTGCCGCCGCATTACTGCAGGGCCGGAATGAAAAACGCTAGAGTCCCATGGGTGCAAGTTAACCAGACAAAATGTGTAGGTTCTCTTTAAAATGCTGATTTTTAAGATGTGTGTGGACGTCAGTTCACATGGGTCATTATATGTGAAGTATAAAAGGAGGCACGTGTGAGTTCAACATAGTTTACGGAAACACTCGTACAATCCCATCATAGCAAACATATCATTCTTATTGCCGAGTAAAATAAGGCTCTGTTCCACTAGCGGTTAATAAGTTAAAAAAACCATTCTTCCCTACGCAACATTAAGCGGAACGCCGCATAAGGCCGAGGAGACAGTATAAAATTTCTAGGCTTATCCTTTGCCCCAACTAACGTTCACCGGCAGCGTTCAGGTGTGTGCTGCAAAACCAGTGCTATGATTCAATTTCCTGTCATTCTTATATGAAGTTTATCAGTGCGTAACCATAGATGTGACACCTCAAGACGTCACGGCGTATTTACAAGGCGAAGCGCCTATGTCCTCACTGTTCTCAGTCAATATAATTTATCTAGAGTTGTAGTGTTATCTGTGTGGCTAGGGTTACAAGAAAGGGACCCACCACTCTAGCTCAGAGATGACCTTTCTATTATCAGTTTCCCGGGACATTTCCGCAGATGGACCTTTAGGGTATCTTCTTGTGAACCCCGCACCCATATTCCATCCAGCCCATTGCGCCACATCCGAGTAAATTGATAAAGAAGGCCTTCTTTGTTAGCTTGCATAGGTGAAATACGTTTTTCGTGGAATTGATTTATTATATCCTTGTTCCTTTCTTGCTACAACAGTTTGAGTCAATTAACAAAAATGCAACAAGGTTTTAGGGTCTTTTTGAGATCTTGAAGTGACAACGATAGCCTCCGGCGACTCGAAGCTTTGAATTTGTCTCATTTACTTGACGTTATTCCGTGACTCAACAGTTTTGTTCATTTTACCGCGAAGCTGTCTATGGCTAGGATCTGGGATAAAATGTGTCCTAGATGTTGAGAAAAATTATGATGTGGGCCGATTGTGGTGATAGTGCAGGAAGGGTCTTAGCTCAGTGGCACATACCCCTTTGGGCTCAGGGACCTGTGACGCGCCCTTGAATGGCCCTTGTCACACGTGGGACCCAAAGAGGTCCCAGGCACAAGGGTAAGAACAGATATGTTTGAAAAAAAAATGTTTTGCACAACTTTTTGAAAAAGGACTGTTAAATATTCTCTGCGCCAACGTCGCAAATGCGCTAGTGCTGCTACTTGCGCATTGCTTCCACACTAGTCTGTGGCGACGCGGGTCGAAACGTCAGCGCATATGTCTCACAGACGGATGGACGGACCTTCAATGAGGTCCTGAGGAGAGCCGTAAAAAAAGTAAAAAGAAGGCAAAAAATAAGAATAAAAAAATAAAAAGACGACACAAATAACGAAGATACGTGTCCGGGCCTTTATTCAACCAATAACCACCATATGTAACTTAACATAGCTTAACATAGCGTAACATAACACAACTTCGCCGGTCTTGCACCTTCACATAGTGGAGGCCCGGGCCCTGAATTTCTTCTATTATGGCATTAATCACCGACGGCTTCTTTGGCTATGCGATGCAATTTCCATTTGGTGCCTTATTGCAATATGCGATATGCTCCCAATAGGCTAACTAACACTTCCTACGGCGCTGCCCCCTGACTGGACATCTCGCTGCTCACACGTCGATGCCACTACGTATATACGCCACATTTCATTACCATTTTTGTTGGTTTACTCCGAGGCTTGAGCGAGGCTTAGTGCTTAATTTTCACATCTTTCAGAGCTAAAGCGCAATTAAAATAGGTTACTCTCCACACACAGTCATTATATCCAGCATGCTCACTCAACGAAACACCTCAATTTCGGACTAATTAATGCTCACTGTCGTGGCCACTCTCTCCAGTTAGTGTTACGTTGGCGAAATTTTGGTTTGTACAATTATATAACAGTGAGCACCATATTTAGTGAGCAGATTCGCAACGAATTGACGTGAAGCTCCCAAGTTGTAGTACGTATGGAGTGCTCCACTTCAGAGGTTTTCTGTCGCGTTTGATTTCAGGTGTATAGTAAACTCTGATGGCTGCTGGTGTTTATGTTCTGTGTTGCATATAACGTACTGGCTGTTAAGAAAAATGCACCATTAGATAACCAGTGAATCTAGTTCGAACTCTCGGTCTGTAAGTGATGCTTGCTATCGCAATGCTAGCTTAGGAATAGGTTATGTGCATTAAATCACCATGTATGCACAACCTCTCTCAAAAGTACGTCGTCTTCCCGCATGATGAAATTATCCTGGAGCTCTGGACGCTGCAGACCTCTAGATGGCGACTACAAAAGCTTCTATTTGGTTCCGCAGAGCATTACAACTGATGAAATACCAAACAAACTGCTTTAAATTGCCTGGCGGTTGGGATACAACGTGGAATATAAACCTTTCATAACTGAATAAATGATAGTGAAGTGATGTTATTGTTCATAAACTGAAGTCTATGGTTGTTCTTGAATATGTGACACAATATTGTGCTGGAAATGTAGTTTTATTTTTACTGCGTTGTTTTCAAGCTAGATCAGCAAAGCCGAATGTATTTCTTTCCTGAGTAGGGATAGCTAAGTATTTCGGACTCTGCTTTCATTCATTATTCTTAATCTCTGGAAGTTCAGGAGTGTCACAGCATGTGTTATGTCAGCAATATTATGTAAGCTCACTCACAAATATTTCATGACTAATGCGGAAGTGTACTTTGTTTATATACAACCGTGTTATCACCATGCAGTGGAAACATGTTTTGAAATGATTGGTTTTGCATGGGGCTTAACGTAAGTCCGAAAGCAACACGTATGTTACCGGAGGCATGTATATTGTAAAGGAGAAACGGTGAGAACACCCGTTCGTTGGGCCGCTTGTTCTATTCTCTGTTTCGTTGTCTGCTCTTTCAGCGCTCCCGAAGTTAGAGCACCCGATGCCAAGTTCACTTCATCTTTGCTGTCAGCCACGCTGCAAGTTTCCGGCGCGCTTGCAATTATGCAACTTAAACTTAATATCGATGCAACTTGTCTAGAGGGTGCGGTCGTCGTCGGTGAGCCGTTCAGCGTGCGATCGGCTTCTCTGGTAGGCGGCACTGACTGTTGCGCGCTGATCGCATGCCTCTCCGACTATTGTCCCGTCGTAGAAATAGACGTACGGTAGGAGATTCTGTACAGTGAACAGCTGGTCTGCTCAGTTGTCGCGTGCGTCTTTTCAGTGTTGCCGCTGACTTATCAAGTCTCGCCGACGTAAAGTTCGACAATATGCCGGCTGATTCATCCGTATCCGAAGGTAGAACAAGGGTCGTCCGCTTCGAAAGCGATGGTTGCTCGCGCATCTGGCTTTTTGCGTATCTGGGTTCTTGCGTGTCTCTTGCTGTCTCTTGTGATGGTATGTTGCGATGGTCTCTTGGGCATCTTGAGGCCTCCTGCTTGTTTTTCGCGAACGGACCAGTCTTCGATTATCATGGCCTCAGCCGTGTTGGTCTCCAAGGCTCCATAGAGCGAGACGGCGCTAGCTGAGGCATGAACGTCTCCGCATTCGGCCAATGACTGCTGTGAATTTAGGAGGTGTGGGTCCGACGGAAGCCGAAGTTACTCGCTCTTAGCATCCGTGGACATGTTGGTGTAATTCGGGAATGTTAGCCCTCCATCATCGGAGTTCGACGACCGTTTACCCGCATTCGAGCTATTAAAGGTTGAGGGTGGGATACTAGGTAATCTGTGGTCAGAAGCCACGACCTCGGAAAAATGTTGACAGGCCCGCAATATCCACGGGGAAAGCCTGCCGGCGCTCGTGATCTCGAACATTATTTCCGGCGGTCGTAGTCCTGGGCTTAACAAAGCTTTCGGAAATGCTGAGCCCGGAGGCCGCCTGGATGGAGGTCACAGCGGAAGCGGTGCTTCGTCGGACGTTTTTGACAAGCGCGGATGAAACCGACGGGGTCGGTTTGTGATACTCCGCCCGCCGGTGAGTCGACGCGAAAGCGGTGGTCGTCATGCGCTTCCCACCGTATGGGGTGGAGCCAACGGCAACACCTCGTGAATCGGCCTCTGAGGAGCAGTCTGCGGTCTTCTCTGTCGATATGTTACTGGGCACGACTGTTTTGTGACGGTGGTGCACTTAACGAACTCCGGTCGCTGAGCGTTGCTGGTCGGGTTCATCGCAGGCATAAAGAAGGCGACCGAAAGCAGCTATAAAGCTGCACTCCATTCAGGCCAGCAACACGCTGCTTGACGCCTTCGTAGTTGTCCCATGCCTTGGCGGCACCGCAAAGTCGTTTTGCAGCAACCAGCCATCTTTTGTGGTCTGGTCAAGCATAATGATCACCCGAGGCATTGATATTGCAAACCGAAAGAATGGCATAGTCTTGGAAGCCGTGAAACTGCGGTATTTCCACGAAAGCTGGCTGCTGGAAGTCGCAGTGCATCACCTCCGCTAGGCTGCCTGCCCAGCTATTCGAGGCTAAGTCTTTACACTCGGCCACGCTGACTTCGGCGGAGCCATCAAAATGAACATTACATAGTGGTATTTTGTGAACTGTGCAAGGAAATTATTTTAAAAATCTCTCGACATAGTGATGGCCTGCTGCGCATTAAGAATTACTAAGGAATACTACATTATCAATTAGTAATTAGTAAAACAAATATATAAGACAGTGCCCACCTTGTGCGGGATGATATGCAAGGAATATTTCGCTTTTAGAACACTGCAGCAAGAACTGGGTAGACAGGCCTAGGTAGCCCTGGCGCAGCAGGCAGTATCAGGTGGAAGGCCTCAAAACGAGCAAGGAAAGCCGTGATATAGTTGCACTGACTGGAACCATCGCCAACTACAAGCTGTTTGCGCACATTTTAGTGATTACTTTCATTGTTCTTTTAAGAAGACCACCGTGAGGTTCTGTGGTTACGTAATCGGGACCAGATCTCAAATAGTCCTAAACTTGTCTGCGTTCGTTTCAACGAAAACACGTGAATAGAAGTAACACCAGAAAGCGAATTACTTGCCCTATACTGGGTGCCCAATTGTTATCACGCAACTGTGGCACTTAACGGAAGATTTAGCTCGGGAGCTCGTATCTAATTACATGGGATTGGAGAAATAACTTTTCTCATCAAGCGCTGCATCAAGTGCTGTGATCTTTGTTGCATATAAATGGAACTGAAATCTAGTGATAAAAGCGGTAACTTTTAATGAGGCCATAAGTCTTTTTAAAATTCTTGACAATTGCAAAAAAGAGAAGGGAAAGACTGAAACATTAAAGGGACACTAAAGGTGAAAAATTATTTCTTCTGCATCCGTAAATTACCGTTCTACAACGCCAAAAACACCACTCTTACAACGATAAGACGTTTGGTAAGCCAGAAAAAGCGCAAGAACGAAATACGGCTGGCGACGCCTACTTACTTTCCCGCACCTGGGGGCTGTGAAGTCTTCGATTTTGATGGCATCTTCTAGGGCCTTCTAATTATATACAGCGGCACAGATTGACTACATTGTGTTCTAAAGGCACTAAATATTAAACATGGCAAGTATCGGGAACCTTTATTCAGGCAATGCGGCCCAAATCCGTAAACATACTTTTGGAATCCCTGACGTCACGCTGACGTGCCGGCGCTGGGGTTTCGGCGCGATATTCAAATACTGATGCTTGGACCTTCATTTTCTCATCTAATAATCAAACTATCTTTTTAAATGACTGCCTACAGGTTTCTCAAACAATGCTTCATTAGGCTAAACTGATTTATTGTTTCGTTTTAGTGTCCCTTTAAGTCTATAACTCTTGTACTCAGCAACAAAAAGCTATATCACAATCATAACTGCACTTAATAATGCATTTAAAGGTGGAAATGAAATATTGTACAATGCTCTGAAATATACGAAAAAGTTGTGAGGAGGACATTTCAAAACCATCTGAAAATATTGCAACAGACTCGTGTAAGGAGTAAAGTCATATATCAAATTTACTTAAGAGGAAGCTTTAGCTCGGGCCCAACTCCGACGCGGCCTATCCAAATACATGTAAAACACAAAAACGTTTTTCTGATATAATCCCTGGACGGAATTTAATGAAATTTTTGCATTTGAGAGAGAAAGGCAAATTCTAGTGACTGTTGCAAGCAGAATTTAGATTTAGGGCCTGAATATTATAAAAACGATTTTCAAAAATTATAAAGCTTGAAAAAAATAGACGCAATAAAAATGACGTCACAATTCTGTAAAATGCATTTATAGCGCATCTAAAGCGGCCAGGCCACCATTGGACAGGCCGCCATTGGAATATGAACCTGGCAACATTTAACGTTAGAACGTTATCTAGTGAGGCGAGTCTAGCAGTGTTATTGGAGGAATTAGAGGGTGGTAAATGGGATATAATAGGGCTCAGTGAGGTTAGGAGGGCCAAAGAAGCATAAACCGTGCTAAAAAGCGGGCACGTACTGTGCTACTGGGGCTTAGCGAAGAGACGAAAACAAGGAGTCGGATTCCTGATTAATAAGGATATAGCTGGTAACATACAGGAATTCTATAGCATTAAAGAGAGGGTGGCAGGTCTTGTTGTGAAACTTAATAAGAGGTACAAATTGAAGGTAGTACAGGTCTACGCCCCTAAATCCAGTCATGATGACCAGGAAGTCGAAAGCTTTTATGAAGACGTGGAATCGGCGATGGCTAAAGTCAAAACAAAATACACTATTCTGATGGGCGACTTCAATACCAAGGTACCCAGGTAGCACAAAAGAGATACGTAATGTTTTCGTAGCGTTTATCCAAGACGATAAAAACGGGTTAAAGAAGACACGAATGAGAGAACTTCGGCGGGAAAACGGCGTATATCTCTGCTAATGTCGTGCTTAATTACTTTCTTGAGACGATCTAGAACAGGTCTGCAAGACGTATTCGAAAAGCTGGTCTAGAAATAGGATTGGGAAAGACACAAGTAATCGCTTTGCCAAAACTATTCGTAACCAATTTCTAAACGTTTTTAGGACGTTATCAAAAAGCTGGTCTAGAAGCGGTCTTGAAAGGTTTACGATCATCTGAGGCTAATTTTCGCTGGTGACGGGCGCGATCAGACATCGTTGTTCAAAACACGCGTTTAGTTTCGCCTCACGCGACTGGCCTATGCCGCGCAGACGTCGTCAGCCGCACCCGTTGGCACGGCCTAGGCCAATCGCGTGAGGTGAAACTGATCGGGCGTTTCGAACAACGATCTCCAATCGCGCCCCAGATGAGTAGAAGCGTCGGTGTTGACTGTAAGAGCCATGGCGCAGTGCGAAGCACTGTTCCCCGCATGGCCGGCGCATCCTCTACCAAGTCGCACGAAAATGAGCCTGTTAGGAATAATAAATCCTTAATACCGCCTTTAGTAAGCTACGATGCTTACAACCACAATAGGAATGACATCCTGCAAAGAACAAATGGCCACGTCTTGGCAGGTGGCCAGACCAAGCCCTTCATGCCAACAGTGCATGAAATGAGAACATGTGACAAAGCAAAAACACTTTATTAAAATGTAATGCTTATGCAAGGTTCGAACAAACTGTGTGAGAAATGCAAATAGAAGTAAAAGTACATCAACAATGACAAAAGTCGCAGAAAGGATTCGTAATGAACTCGAATGTGAACATTCACTAGCACAGAAACAACATTCCAAGTACACATACAAAAATGAACAGAAAAACCTGGTGTGTACTAAAGTGTCTAATTTATCATAGTAAGGTGCGCGTGCTATTAGATGGACTATAGAGTTATGCAGAAGTGACATCGGAGCAAATGGAAGAAGTAGATTGAAAAATGCAAGAGTATGAATTGGATGGTAACTGCCTCCAAGCAATTTTACCAATCATCTAGAAGCTTGAAAAGAGCACAAAAAGAAATACCACCGCCTACCATCGTAAAACAATCCTGTGACAGAAATAAAAAAAAATGGGAACAATGCAAAATTGGAAATATTGCCTTTAGGATATATCAAAGAAGGTAATGGCGAGAAAAAATAACCATACAACAAAAAAGTAACAAAGTGAAATTAGTGCAGAATACTTAAACGGGGGATTCAGTGTAACAAGTGAACACTACTGTAGTACAGCGAACGATGAGACAGTAATGCTGCATCTTGCCACTCCAGAACGTGAGAAATGAATATGCAAGTTTAATATTAGAAACTTACATAAACATAAATAAACTGGAATGCACTGGAAGCTGCATTTGTGTAACACAGGAAGCAATGGTCATAATAAATAGTAAGTGTTTTATCTAAAAAGCCCTTTACAAGAGACAAAGTTGTACCTCTCTGGCAAAAATAAAGTTGCGACGAATAATTTGCAAACCAGCAAATACATTAATTAGCACACTGACATGTCACACTTTGCGCACATCTCGAGTCTCCTAAAGTAAAATAAAAGCACTCTGAATGAGAAAAACGTTTAACACATGTAGCCCAGAGCAAATTCTTTGCCAGTTCACTCACACTTTCTCATCCAAAAACATTTGCCACAAAGTCCAGGCACAGTTCCACTGATGTTTACCAATTCACCCCCACTTTCACGTCAAAAAATAATTGGCACACAGTCCAGGCAGAGCTTCATAGATAAACAGCTTGAGAGCACCCTACTGATTATTGTGCAGTCCCGCTGCTGGAAATAGAACTGCCGCACATGCTGGTAGTGGTTTCAATGTAGACACACTTGCTGCCCTGGACAGGTATGCTCAGATATCTGCACTGGTGCTCCATTTTGTCGAAGTAGACACATTGATGCACTACGCTGGTAATTGAAATGTTTTGAATGCACAAGTATTGGCTTCACCAGAAAGACTTGCCCACATACCACCACTGGCATATATATGCACTTGCTCTTCACTCAGTAGCATTGAACTTAAAGTGTTCGCTATGTGGGAGCCATGTGTAAAACCGGTGTCACACGACCACTCTCGATCGCGATCAAGCCCGATCCGGATCGAAATTATCGATGCGACTGGCTCACTCTCGTAGCTTGCGCAGAGGAGCCAATCACGACCAAGAAATTCGATTTGTAACGGACTGGATAGCGGCTAAAAGAGCCCCGTGTGAAACCGGTATCAAATAATGCACAGACGTACACTAGGAAAACGTGTTGCACAAGGACAAAGAACTGCGACATGCCCTGTTGTGCGAAGCGCGCGAACAGAACACACGTATATATATATATATATATATATATATAGAACTGCGAGAGCGCTTCGCGAACTCCATGCGCACACATGGCACCCGCACGAACTCCGCAGGCCGCCGTAAAGAGCGAAGGGCGCACAGCGTACATTTCGACACATGTCCCAAACTGCAAACAATCGTACTACCTAAAGCATACAAGTTATTTTATACCAAGGGCATACTCGACTCACGTATGCAGTATCCACGAGCGAGTTATGCAGCGTACATGCTGTATCCATTCGCCAAATAGTAAAATTGATAACAAGCACAAAGCTACAAGGGACTCAATACATTACTACCATTTGAGGCGTCAAATAAAATCGACTTTGGCCGTTTCATATATTGGACACAATATATGGACACATGTGGTACCCGGTAATACCATGAAATACCCATCACGTGGGTAAAGGGGGCGAAAACACAATCGAGAACCTGAAGCGCAAACGATAAAAGCACGGTATGGTGCACGCAAAATTCTGTCAGTGCGCTGTAGCGCGAGGGAAGAAAATAGGGCGAGCACTTGACCTCACCTTTTGGTGAGGTCAAGTGCTCTAGTACTGCACTAGTACTGCACTAGTACTGAATCATACCGCACTAGTACTGAATCATTAAAAAAAAGCCTGTTTGAACCAGTTCCCTTGTCTGCAACACTCTTGCTAAACGGGAGACTAAAATACCACGATGACTGCTCTATTGCGGAGATCGGCAAGGTGCGCACAGACAGAAATTTTGCCGCCTTTCTTCGCATTCTGCAAAATGCTTTCTTGTTAGGATCACGCATAGCGGCCGACCCCGACGCTAGGGACACACAGGCACGATTTCGTCCCTCCAACTTTCGTCCTTATACTGCCCTTAACGCCTTAATTACAGCGTCAGTGAAAAGGCGCCTCACATAACATGACAATGAACTTGAAGAGCTGATTAGTGCCCTCCACTCCGCGCCCTCCAATTGAAAACACTACTAATTTCCAAATTAAACTGCACAAGCAGATCGCACAACCCAAACTAATCACAGAACGTCGTTTTCTTGTCGGCAAAACCCTGCAACACTTACATGACAAAGGGCAGCGGCAACACATTCAGAACAGCAGCTATCATACCACAGCGCAATGCAAGTGCGATAACGCTATTATGCCCGGCTCAAACAGATCGCACAACCCAAGCTAATCACAGAATGTCGTTTTCTTGACAGCAAAGCACTGCAACACTTACATGACAAAGGGCAGCGGCAGCACATTCAGAACAGTCGCAAACAGACCATAGTCCCATGCGAGTGCGATAACGCAACTATGCCCGGCTTCAATAATAACGTGGCCGGCTTGGTCACATAACAATTGAAAACACTACTGATTTCCAAATTAAAACCACACAAACATATCGCACAGCCCAAACTGATCACAGAATATCGTTTTCTTGACAGCAAAACACTGCAACACTTACATAGCAAAGGGCAGCGGCAGCACGTTGAGAACAGCCGCAAACACACCACAGCGCAATGCGAGTGCGGTGACGCGACGACGCCATGACGACGCGACTATGCCCGGCTCGCCCGGCTGCCCGGCATCACGAATCACGTGGCCACCTTGGTCACATGATTTGACGACGGTATCGCCACCTTGCGCAAGGTTGGATCGCGTTGATGGGTTGTTGAATATTGTAGAAGCCGCGAAAGAGGCTGACGCGCCGTGGCGTGGCGGTGGCGTTTTGAGTCGTTTGCAAAACGTATTCACCCCTCGTTTTTAAGCTGTCTGGCTTCCAACGTTATCAAAACGTATTCACCCCTCGTTTTTAAGCTATCTTGTTTGGAACGTCTTTGATGCGTCGATTTTGGTCAAAAATCCGTTTCAGACGTTGAATCCCTTAATACGACGTTTTCAAGACTTTGTGTGCTACCTGGGTAGGCAAGAAGTAGGGTGGAGACAAGTCAGTGGGGGAATATGGCATAGGCTCTAGGAATGGCAGGGGAGAGTTATTAGCGGAATTTGCAGAACAGAATAATATGCGGATAATAAATACCTTCTTCCGCAAGCGGGTTAGCCGAAAGTGTACATGGAGGAGCCCAAATAGCGAGACTAGAAATGAAATAGACTTCATACTCAGCGCTAACCCTGGCATCATACAAGATGTGAACGTGCTCGGCAAGGTGCGCTGCAGTGACCATAGGATGGTAAGAACTCGAATTAGCCAACACTTGAGGAGGCGAACGGAAGAAACTGGTACATGAGAAGCCAATCAATGAGTTAGTGGTAAGAGGGAAACTAGAGGGATTCCGGATCTAGCTACAGAACAGGTATTCGGCTTTAACTCAGGAAGAGGACCTTAGTGTTAAAGCAATGAACGACAATCTTATGGGCATCATTAGGGATGTGCAATAGTAGTCTGTGGTAACTCCGTTAGACAGTAAGCTATCGCAGGAGACGGAAGATCTGATCAAGAAACGCCAATGTGTGAAAGCCTCTAACCCTACAGCTAGAATAGAACTGGCAGAACTTTCGAAGTTAATCAACAAGCGTAAGACAGCTGACATAAGGAACTATAATATGGATAGAATTGAACATGCTCTCAGGAACGAAGGAAGCCTAAAAGCAGTGAAGAGGAAACTAGGAATAGGCAAGAATCAGATGTATGCGTTAAGAGATAAAGCCGGCAATATCGTTACTAATATGGATGAGATAGATCAAGTGGCTGAGGAGTTCTGTAGAGATTTATAGAGTACCAGTAGCACCCACGACGATAATATGAGAGAGCATAGTCTAGAGGAATTAGAAATCCCACAAGTAACGCCGGCAGAAGTAAAGCACGCCTTGGGAGCTATGCAAAGGGGGAAGGCAGCTGGGGAGGATCAGGTAACAGCAGATTTGTTGAAGGATGGTGGCCAGATTGTTCTAGAAAAACTGGCCACCCTATATACACAATGCCTCATGACCTCAAGCGTACCGGAATCTTGGAGGAACGCTAACATAATCCTAATCCATAAGAACGGGGACTCCAAAGACTTGAAAAATTATAGACCGATCAGCTTACTGTCCGTTGCCTACAAAGTATTTAATAAGGTAATCGCAAATAGAATCAGGAGCACCTTAGACTTCTGTCAACCAAAGGACCAGGCAGGATTCCGTAAAGGCTACTCAACAATAGACAATATTCATACTATCAATCAGGTGATAGAGAAATGTGCGGAATATAACCAACCCTTATATATAGCTTTCATCGATTACGAAAAAGCGTTTGATTCAGTCGAAACCTCAGCAGTCATGGAGGCATTGCGAAATCAGGGTGTGGATGAGGTATATGTAAAAATACTGAGAGATATCTGTAGTGGTTCCACAGCCACCGTAGTCCTCCATAAAGACAGCAACAAAATCCTAATAAAGAAAGGCATCAGACAGGGAGATACGATCTCTCCAATGCTATTGACAGCGTGTTTACAGGAGGTATTCAGAGACCTGGAGTGGGAAGAATTGGGGATAAAAGCTGATGGAGAATACCTTAGCAACTTGCGATTCGGTGATGATATTGCCTTGCTTGGTAACTCAGGAGACCAATTGCAATGCATGCTCACTGACCTGGAGAGGCAAAGCAGAAGGGTTGGTCTGAAAATTAATCTGCAGAAAACTAAAGTAATATTTAATAGTCTTGGAAGAGAACAGCAGTTTACGATAGGTAGCGAGGCACTGGAAGTGGTAAGGGAATAAATCTACTTAGGGCAGGTAGTGACCGCGGATCCGGATCATGAGACTGAAATAACCAGAAGAATAAGAATGGGCTAGGGTGCGTTTGGCAGGCATTCGCAAATCATGAACAGCAGGTTGCCACTATCCTTCAAGAGAAAAGTGTATAACAGCTGTTTCTTACCAATACTCACGTATGGGGCAGAAACCTGGAGGCTCACGAAAATGGTTCTGCTTAAATTGAGAACGACGCAACGAGCTATGGAAAGAAGAATGTTGGGTGTAATGTTAAGGAATAAGAAAAGAGCAGATTGGGTGAGGGAACAAACGCGGGTTAATGACGTCTCAGTTGAAATCAAGAAAAAGAAATGGGGGGGCATGGGCAGGACATGTAATGAGGAGGGAAGATAACCGATGGTCATTAAGGGTTACCGACTGGATTCAAGGGAAGGGAAGCGTAGCAAGGGGCATCAGAAAGTTAGGTAGGCGGATGACATTAAGAAGTTTGCAGGGACAACATGGCCACAATCAGTACATGACCGGGGTAGTTGGAGAAGTATGGGAGAGGCCTTTGCCCTGCAGTGGGCGTAACCAGGCTGCTGCTGCTGCTGATGATGATGATGAAAGCGGCCAAAGTGTGATGTACTATATACATCACTTTGCTGTATACAGTTGTCATGTGGGTATGGCTTTTGAAATGGCCTTGTAAAGATTGTAGCTAGTTCACCTAATCTGTAAAATTATAATTAAACCTGGTCCAATTTAGATGCTCTCGCCGATGCAGTTTACAGAATTGCGATATCTGTTTGTGGTACAGAGGAACAAAATTGTAAACTGCGGGCTTCTGTTTTTCTAAATTTCTTAAATCCCTATAAAAGAACGCAGACCATAAATAAAACATTTCGCTACCAACAGGCATTGGTATTCAACTTTCTTTCTGGAATGCAGTGAATTTATGAAACACAGTCTCTGGGTTATCTCAAAAGAGCATTTCCGCGTTTTACACATATGTGAATAGACGGTATCGGAGATGGGCCCGAGATAAAACTTCCTCTTAAGTATTTACCTTCTGGTATTTTTTATTTTTGACGTCGACAATAATTCTCTAAAAGCTTTTTCCTCTCTTATATTTGTCCACGTCATCTTCGTTGAAATCGGCGCCCAATGGCAACGCTCCATGGCTTCATTACGAAGTCGTGTATGCAGAATGTTTATTTATCCTATGTCTGCAAATATTTTTAAATGTTGAGACAGTACTCCTTTAAAATAACGCATTTCTTGCTTTTTTGATGCTTTAATCTGTATCTATATTGTATCTTGCGATTTCATTGTATTTAAAGAATAATAAACTGAAACTCAAACAAAAGAAAGTCTGTAGCTGTTCCATTTTCATGGTATAAGAGACCGTGTCTCGTGAGTGAGAAAAATATTATTAAAAAGAAGACATTTCACCGCTTGCTGCGGCATTCCTTAGAGTAGGCATTTTTTTTCGGACTGTAGAAATATGCCGCATACTTCAGCGAAGAAAGGCCAATGTTCACGAAAAGTACCATTTGCTGCCTCCTAGAACGCCAAGTGCGTTTTAACCCGTTGCTATGAGCGCCCGTGTGTCGCTTTTACCCTGAATATTTTGCACTAGAAACATTAGACAGCTCCGCAAAGTTCATTTAAGCAGACGAAAAGGTTAAAAAGCATAGCCGATGTTGGAGCAGACTGCTACTGCGCATCTTCACATCAGCGTAGCAATGGTAGAAATAAACAAACCGTGTGCACTCTCTTTCATAGATTTCACTGCGCAACATCGTTTTGAATCGCATGTGCGATAGTATCACGTGCTTTCATTATAGTGTTTGCTAGTATGAGTGTCCGGTTCCAGTCTTGAGACGCTGCTATATGGTGGCTATGGCGCCGTCTTTCAAATGTAGATTTTATTATGTTGCTCTATTGTGCTTGAAGTCGGTAAAAAGGAAATCATCAATTTACAGACGCCGGAACCGCAACAGCAGTTCGAATATTAAGCAGTATCTCATAAATAGAGGGCGAGGAAAGACGCGTAGTTCCTGCAGGATCACTTACGTGCTAGAAATCTAGATGGTATTCACATCCTTACGGTGAGCGTTGCAATGGTTCAATTGACCCAGTTTAAGCGAGAACGCCATGGGAACGGACCAGCCACACTGCTAATTAGTTACGAGCACTGAACTTTAGTGTAACTTTCAACGACCAAGGCTGTAATGCGAGAAGCTTTGACATTCCTACACATAGGCGACGCATTTTCTGAAGATGCAAGAAATCTGGGCATTGTAGTGTACTGCAATACTGATGTAGAAATTGAACAGGAAATTTTGAGAGCAACTGAGCAATTTGCTTAGGAAACTTAGCTTAGGTTCAAAGAGCATGCCGCTGCAAAACTAGGGTGGCGTAGGTATCGATTTGAGATCGGTACGTGTTTTGAGATTCGTTGTTTTCCAAAGGGCAACATTGTACTTTAATCAACCAAGGGAACAGGCGGGCTTCAGGAAAAGATTCTCTACAATGGATCACATCCATATCATTAATCATGTTATCAAGAAATCCGCAGAGTACAATAAGCCTCTTTATATGGCTTTCATAGATTACGAAAAAGCATTTGATTCTGTAGAGATACTAGCAGTCATAAAGGCATTGCGCAATCAAGGACTACAGACCGCTTACGTAAGTACCTTGGGAAATATCTACAGAGGTTCCACAGCCACTTTAATTCTACACAAGCAGGAAGATACCTGTAAAGAAAGGAGTCAGAGTAGGAGACACAGTCTCTCCAACGCTATTCGCTGCATGCTTGGAAGAAATATTAAAGCTATTAAACTGGGAAGGTTTGGGAGTAAGGATCGACGGCGAATACCTCAGCAACCTTCGGTTTGCCGGTTACATTGTTCTATTCAGCAACACTGTAAACGAGTTACAACAAATGATTGAGGACCTTAACTGACGGAATGTAAGAGTGGGGCTCAAGATTAATATGCAGAAGACAAAGACAATGATGAATAACCGGGCAAGGGAACAAGGATTCCGGATCGCCAGTCAGCCTCTACAGTCTGTGAAGGGGTACGACTACCTAGGTAAACTAATCACAGGGAACCCTGACCATGAGAAGGAAATTCAGAGAAGAATAAAAATGGGTTGGATCGCATACGGCAGACATCTTGAGCTCCTGGCTGGAAGCTTACCGTCGTCATTGAAAAGGCAGGTATACAATCAGGGCATTTTACCGATGTTGACATATGGGGCAGGGACTTGGAGACTGACAAAAAAACTTGAGAACAAATTACGGACGGCAGAAAGAGCGATGGGAAGAAGAATGCTAGGCATATTTTTAAGAGACAGAAAGAGAACGGTTTGGATCAGAGAGCAAACGGGTATAAATGATATTCTGATAGAGAACGACAGAAAGCTGAGCTAGTTGGTAAGGATTCATTATGCAAAAACGAGGTGAGGCGTGCGGATAGGACACAAGAGTAGAGAAGTGGACAACACGAACGCTGAATAATGAATATCTTTTTTGCATAATGAATTCTAATAGACATTACGAGAAAAAAATGGTGCTGGGCAGGCCATGTAATGCGGAGATTAGATAACCGCGGGACCATTAGAGTGACAGAATGGGTACCAAGAGAAGGGAAGCGCAGTAGAGGACGACAGAAGACTAGATGGTGCGACGAAATCAGGAAATTAGACGGCCATCCGGTGCCCCTTTTGAGGGGCGCCCGCTGTAGCATTGTTGCGGAGGCCAGTCCAGGGACGAGACCTCTAAGAGGCACTGGACGTGGAATCCTTCACTGGGTGCAGGTCTGCCCGAGGCACAGCCGGCCGCTGAGGCTGGTAACAACAACGTGATCGAGCACTGCACGCGGTATTTTAGTCATGTGCGGTCGACTACAAAACAACAAGAACTGCGCCACTGGTACAACGGCTCACCTCCACGAACACCTAGAGGAGGCGACAAGCAACCCGCCACCTTTCAAATTTTGTGTCAAAAACTGTGATAGTTTTTCACTTTTTGGATATTATACGCTCGTGTCTTTTACGTTGTTTTCTCCCCTCCTTCTTGGTCTTTACTGTTGCGCGCCATTTTTGAGGCGTTTGAATTCTGTGGTGTATTACGCTGAATTTACTCCTTGCTTCTTCATCCGTCCTAAGCTTGGGAGGTAAACGTTCTTTTGGTTTGCTAACGATTCATTTTAATCATTTCTTGTCTCACGCCACACCGATATGTGACGACCGTCCTTATCACGCTGGTTATACAGATATCCATATAAAGCCCTACGCGCAAAACCAGCAACGCTGTTTTGAATACCAACGATTTGTACGTGCCAAAAGTTGGTGCGCATAAGGTTGCAGAAAACTATGATGGGATGTTGCAGTATAGCTATGCTGGTGAACATGCTGCATGGTCGCCGTGTCGTTGAGCCTGTAGAAGAGACAATGAGTGAGGCATTAAGGTAGAAATGTCGCATTCTGCAATTGTAGCTTAGGTTGAGACATTTCAGGCATTGCAAATTAAAAATATGGAAAGAATAGATCATACCGCTTTCTGTCAAACACACTTTTTTTCAACGAAGCATATAACTGGCGTTCCTTCCTTCAAAGAGTTGCGCCATTCTGGCACGTCAGAAATGCGTCATGGCGCCCGTTTTCAAGCCGAAGTCCCCTGACAGAAATCAGAGGCCATCGTAGTAGCTGCTGTAGGCAACGTCCTTCACGAGTTCGCCTGTGGAGGAGCTCTCGCTCACTTTTGCATCTGGCGCGCCTGACAACTGCGCATTTCATTGTCATTCAGAACTCGAACTGCGACTTGGTGCGCGGATGTCGTTTGCACTGGCGCTCAAGCATACAATTGTTTCGAACACTCTTTTTGTAAACACGCCTTCAATCGTTCGCATGATTGAGGTTATTCACTGGTGCATTGAAGTTGGGCTGCTTAGCAGTGTCATTGACCGGAGGTTGTGGGGCCCGTTTGTTGAGTCTGACATTTTAGTGCTAGGCTTCCTTTAACGCCTCTTTATTAAAATTTAAAGCCGGAAGATTTTTTATGCTGTCCAATGCACTTAAATAGCAACTGCATAAAATGGCGGTTCCTTTATTACTGGTTCATTGTAATGTTATTTATATTAAATGCTATTTACAGACGTCATTCTCATACGAAAACATGGAAGTGTCCTTTTTTCAAGCGGTCTCCTGATCGGAAGTTTGCATGACATGGACTTTTTCCTGGCAACAATCAAGTTTAATGGCTTGGTTCTGCTTCTGTAGTGCTTCGCAGGAAATACGTTATTTCCAAATCAGTAAATGCGTCAGCACCAACGTTCTTCATTTCTAAGTCGAAAACTGCCTAATACCAACACAGAAGCGGGAAATGCCAACAGCAGTCGGAAAAATGTCCTGCAAGGTCAATTAGAAACCCTAGGCTTTCTTAAATGTGGGTGTTTATATCTGGTTCCGTGGCGACGCTTCCGTTCTTCTTGTAAAATTGACTGTGTTATGATAAGAGACTCTATTCAATAAAACATGCCATGTAGTGGATTTGTGCACACACTCAAGCGTTTGCACCCTTCTTGGCTTATCCTGTCCGACAACAATAATTGTCATCTGCCTTGCTTGAGTTTCCTTTCTTGAAAACTCTGCGCTCGCTGTTTTCCTTTCGAGAATATTATGTCCCGCTCATGACGCGTATGTTGTTCATGGCCTGGAAGTACCACGCGTGCAGTGTTAAAGAAAGGAAAGCGCGCAAGACAGATGACGATTATTTTTATGGCACAAGATAAGCCCGAAAAGGGTGCAAAGTTTTGTAAGAGTGTAGTTAAAAAGTGAAGGGGGTATATCACGCACAAATTATTTTAGAAAGTTGCCTTTTGTATGAAAAATATTTCAAATACAAGAGATCGTTGCAAGTTTGTGGGTCATGCGTAAAACACACGAAGTATTTATTCAGTAAGGCAGAGGTGGGAGAGCGGTTTTGGTATGCAGAATGTGTGGCTTGTAGCAAAAGTGATGCTGCACATTCCTAAATAATTGTTGAGGCGGCTTTGCATAAACATTGAATTTACCAGAAATACGTGTGCCTTCATGGAAGTTTTCTAGTAATGCTTCCACTGTTTCTGGTGCTTCAGGAAATTCATTTGTAATACTTTAAAAACAGGGAAGAAGATATGTTTCACTGATTTCGATGTGATTGCTGTTACCACAGACAAATACACTTTAAAATTATTCTGTTTAGTAAGTAAGGAAGCAATTATAAGTGTTTGACTAATGTACTTTTTGACCAATGATGCCTTGCAATTTATTTTAATGGCAGACGTTAATCGCACCATCCCAGGAGCTCATAACAGTTTTTAGAATGCCAAAAGAAGTCGACACTGCTAATTTTTTGAAGCAGAAGGAATTCCCGCCAATTTCACGCAGCAGTTAGAAACTGAACAGCGGAAGAGCGCAAGTGTTGCGTCCTTGGTAGACTCCCGTGAGGGACGTAGCTGCTTGCACCTCAAAGCTGAACTAGCATAACGCAAGAGAAATCATGGATTGAACGACGCTTGCTTGATGCTCGCCCATCGGTGAGGCGCAAGCAGCTGCATCACTCGTAGCCGTCTACAAAGGGCCCCACATTTACACTCTTTGGCTTTTCGGTGTGAAGTTGGCCGGGATTCATTGCGTTGTAAAAAATGAGCAGTATCAAGTTGTTGAAATTCTGAAAGCAGTTCGAGTTACTTGGGTGGTATGGTTTATGTCTTTCGCAGGAATATGCCGCATTACTTTTTGGTGAAAATTATTCATTAGCTTAATTTGCACATTTACAATAGGAATTGCTAAATCGAATCATTTTCGTAGATGTGCCTCTGTGCACGGTAATGCAATGAACATGATATTAATAATTAATCTCATCTTCCCTATTTTAAAGAAATGTCGAACGAATCTTGTGGAACATCCTCTATATGTGCGGTGCTTTCGACGCATTTTTTCCTTATTCATACACTCATATTTACATTGGGTGTCGAGCAATCAGCTTCAACATAGGAACTTTTTAAAGCAAGGTTTTCATTATGAACTCTCCTTGGTTTCGTTGGCTGTAGCTGCTGGGCGCTGCTACTCTTACCGAAAAGGCCCCACGCAGGAAGGCACTCATATAATGAATCCGCTTCTATACAGCCATATGCACTATCTCTACAATTGAGCCGGTGACCAGCTCCCTTCTTTTCGAAATAACGCAATGAAATGACAAACGGTACCTAAATATTCTATTTAAATATATTCTATTCGCATGATTTCTTTATTAACACTTTTTGACGTTCTGGAATGGTCTTTAGCTTCTCTCCTCACTCAATTTGCTGTCGAGGGATGTGGGCTGAGCACGGATACAGTGTAAAAGCAAACTAGCAAAGTTGGCCGATCCTGGAGATAGCGCGACCCGCGATTGCGCGCTTCACGTGAGTGGTATGGCGGAGGTCTCCGCCAATTGCCGGTTTGCAGGACAGGCAGGTGGTTGCTCTGCTTTGTACTGTGGAGCAGAATAGGAAAATGCTCATAGAATTTAATTAACCACGTCACGAAAGCTTTGCTTGACAGACGCTTCCACACGTGCGATGGATATTTATACATTTGTTTTTCATTGACAGAAATTGATGATATGAAATACTGTGGTTAGGATGTAAATAAATCAGATAGTATTATCAGCACTGTGCAAGAAATTCGACATGGCGGCTTGCATAGTTTTCTAGGGTAGACAGATGTGCTGTATTGGTGTGCGGGTAAGACATATAATGTCATTAGAGTTTAGAATCTCTGTGATTTGCGATAGTATAGAGTGATGGCCACAGCATAGATCAGCCGCATCAAAAGACAAGCTAGAATAATAATAATCAGGAACATCAGCAGATATTTCATTCCATGTGCCCTCATCTGTGACCTTCTGAAGAGAGCGAAAAGAATAAAGGGCACAGAGGGGCACGTTTTTGTTATTTACCACCATATGAAGCCAGTTGAAATGAAACCGAAGGAAGTACGGGGTAGTTCGCGTGAACTTTGTTGGATTGAAATGTCGCAATAACATTGAAAAGGCAAGTGAAAGTGCACAAAAGACATCTTGCCGTTGGTTAGGGCTACCACTTGATTACACGCATGCTTACATGCTCAAGGGAATTTTACTTCCGAAAAGGAGCAACTTTTCTTTCCAGATAAGCACTTCGCGTGGCTTAGGAAGAAGTGACGCATACTCGCTAGCTATTTAGAGTAGAATTTGAAAAATTGCGTCTTTTTACCCTAATGACAGGGTGTTGTGGATACAAAGGCAATATTATGATCATTCTGTGTGAGTGTTGTCCCTTCACTTTAGAAGCTGTAACCACTACCGCACGCTTTATGCCACGCTTAACATACTCGAAAACCGTCTTTATATGTATGTCCTTGGGGCCGCTTGCTTTCACTTGACATCACCACAAGTGGCTGTCGAAGACTGCTCTTTTATTTCTGAATGATTTCGAACTGCGTGAAAAAAAATGTAATAATTGCTCGGCAGCACGCAACGTGTGCGCAACCCACTCCTTTTGACATCTTTGCTTTCTTTTTCTTTACCTTATCCACTACCCTCATGGTGCGTGTAAAACGCAGCTAATTGGACACTTATTCAGAATAGTCTGTCTGTTTTTATCTCCCAATTTTATCTCACTCTTAGCAGCTACTGGAAACGAGTAGAAGAGTAGCGTTACCTTTCTTCAAGTCAACGTGTCTTATCGACATAATTAAACGAGATTATAAGGCCACCTTCCATGTGGCTAGCACAAACAACCTCCTAGAAGTTTGACGCAGGACTGAAGATGATAAGATGAACATTCATACATATAGCAAAAGTGCTATCATGGTCGCTGCACATGTTTTGCTGGCCACTGCCATTTTGCATTATCTGTAAATAATTTCGTCATGAATAAATTCTGAATGAGTCCTTCATTGATGGAAGCATGAGACCGCTGTCCAAGTGCAAAGAATTAAGGAAAGGGTAAGGATCATGGGGCACTTACAAAGCATTTGTTCGTCAATTTGAATGCAATGCACATGAAAAGTTTTTTGAGGGGGGGTACATAAATTTATGCATGAGACCGGACATTCTGAATCATGGCAGGCGCTTCAGATGCCTAATATTTGGTCACAGCTTAGATAGGCGCTATGACCGAATGCTCTAATTGAGAAGTAGCACTCATGAGCGTGCAGCAGGAAATTACACCGCAGAACTGTATTGTTTCAACTGTAATGAAATCTCCATCCATACCCGAGCACTTGGCTGAAAGAAGAAGAAAGGAATTAAGCGTTGAAACTTTCAAATAGGACACATCGTTTAATGAAGCGAAAAGACTTTTTTTTGCTCTCAAAACGTCTTTCTGATGCTCATATGTCGTGTGAGCGGGCAGTGTAAAAGCGCTTCTACCAGCCGGCCCAGCCGTGGCAGCAAGCGATGCTTCAGTTTTGCCTAAGAAGAACTTCCAGGTCTCGGAGCCTGATGCCTTCAAGGTCCTTACAGTGAGGCCGGAAAGCAGACAAAGTGGCAACTAGAGGTAACTAGCGCCTCGCAAAAGCGAATGATTATATCCAGAAGTTTCTCGACGCGATTGACGCAGAGTGATCGGCGTAGAACACTTCAACGCGTGAAAATAGAAAAAGAAAATCACGACTGATAGTTGTGCGAAAGAATCAGTTAGCATAAGCAACATGTATTCCTTCACATAAAAAAACAATTAAATTATGGGGTTTTACGTGTTAAAACCACGATCTGATTATGAGGCACACCGTAGTGGGGGACACCGGAAATTTAGACAACCTGAGGTTCTTTAACGTGCACCTAAATCTAAGTACACGGGTTTTTTAGCATTTCACCCCCATCGAAATGCGGCCGCCGTGGCCGGGATTCGATCCCGCGACCTCGTGCTTAGCAGCCCAACACCATAGCCACTGAGCAACCGCGGCGGGTATTCCTTCAGATAAAAATGCACTCACTTTAATTAAGATGGCTATGAGATTAGTACGCTGAATCCGGGGTTTTTTTTTGTGACCTAACAACGATTGTAAGAGCTCAACTGCCAGAGAAGGTAAGAAATAACCGAAAGGTTGGAAACGGAAGGTTATAATTGAGCATTTCTAACCTGTTTGCTGAAACGGCGTCACATTTGTCGAAGAATAATGCATACTAAGAGTTAGTGATTTGTACAGACACATGTTAGTCGAGGAGTATATTTTGAATATAAAACAAGAACGCCTTGTTGTTGAATTACATTGAAAATCTAGTACGTATTGAACTACTCTGTAAAGCATCATGGACAGAGTTATGGAAGGTGCCGTCGTGGCGTTTATATTACGGCCGGCAATTGTTGGAAAAGAAGTTACGTTGTTTGATAAAGGAGAGCGAGGTGTCAGGTATCAAGATAACTCAAAGAAAAATGTGGGTTTGAACTCATGTGTTTACCTGCAATGGATTTCTCTGCAGCTCGTGTACTTGTTGTTCGTTGTTGTTCTCCTCTTTAAAGGCTTCAAGCTCTTTTTGTATCAAGTACTCCAACGTGTCTCTTTCTCTTTCCTTTCGGGAATATTTTGGACCGCAGTATCGGGTTTATAGGTAACGTTCTTTGTAATAATTAGGCTGTGTATAATTTCTTGTTTTATCAGGACGTGAAAACTGTTGTAAGCACGCTCAGAGTTCCTCAAGTCATTCGGTTCAACTTTTTACTCAGCCTCCTCCATTTGCTAGTATAAACGGTAAAAAAATTACGTTTAGTTTGGCACTATATTACTGACCTTTCGGTTCTCGTGAAAGATGCTCTATGGACCAGGCAACACATCTCAATTCATCTCACAATAATGTTGTGCTGCTTTCGCGTCGTCAGGTACATTCGCATTTTCTGGCTTACAAGGAGTATGATTGGAAGTACGCCTTGAGGCTGTGCCCTACGGTATACAAAAGTTCTTGAACGTTATCAATTATTGCACATTGGAACAGTCTCCCGGATCACATTGCATCGATCTGCAATCGTGAAACATTTCTTCATAACCTGAGTTCATTGCGTGTTAATGTTGTATAATGATGTTGCACATTGCTAGTCTTGTCATGTAATTACTGTTGCCCCCCTTACTCAATGCGCTTCAATGGGCCTGTAGGGTAATTTGAATAATAACAATAATATAGCCAGGGACGCTATATATTCATATTGTGCGTGTGTCCTGTGCACGGTTGTACTTTCCTTTAATTCATGTAAGCACAAGTGATTACACTGGAATATGCAATGAGATATGAACAACGGATGCACTTGACACTTTATATAGATTGGATGACTGACAATAGTGCTCGCTACTATAGCCGCGGATTAAGTGTAAGTTGCCTTTAGTGGCATAAGTTGGCCTAATAGAAAGTTCAATTTCTTATACTTTCGATACCAGTCATTTTTCCCCCCTGTGTAATGTTACAATACGGATAGCAACGCTTAAAAACCAGAAAATTTTGATCGATCTATCAAAAGCCTTAACGGTGTTTTATTTGTCAGTATCTGGTACTTTATATTTGACAAAGTTACATAAGTAATAACGGACACATCAAGGATTTTTGTCGCATCCTACGATCATTAAATCAATGAACAACAAATAAAAGCAAATTATTCCTAAAGAATATGTAAATTTATGGAAGACGAAAATGTATAAAGGTTTAGGACTTTTGTAAGGGGCGGGCTGTTACGAAGACAGTGGTGAGAAAAACAGCCTTTGGAGACACTAAAGCATGTTTAGAACAGCTACGGAGAGGGCTGAAATGTAGCAATTCACAGGCGCGAAGCAAGTCAATGACACCATTCGAGTCAAGCATCAATAAGGGGTCTTCCGCAAGCAAGGCTTGAAATGTCTTCCGTATATGTAAATCCGAAAAAGTCCCACTCCTTGAACATAGCCTAATAGCTCTAGCGTAGTCGTTACCGCCGTGGTAGTGGTAGCTCATTGAATGTGACACATTGTAGAGGTCACAAAATAGACTTCAGAAGCACATATGCGAATACGTTTTCTTGAACTTCAGTGGAACTTTTCGAGCCAAGAAACATACGCTGAGACATTTAAGTAACATCCCAGAGTGTCTTGTGTGGTGGTCAGCCCATTGTTCGCGGAATCGGTTTGCCGGCTTTATTTTTTATTCAGCTTTATTTAGCCTTACTTAGTCGTTGGCACAACATATACATCTCGCCAGCATGTCATACTATACTGGATGTGAGGGCCTAGAGGCATTGAAGGTAACGTGCTAGCAGGCCCAGTTGCCCCATGCATGCAGACAAACGCTAGAAACTCGTTCACAGCAATCTCTTCCCTATACGTGACGCATTACTTGCGCAAAATAACTAAGCATTTACTGGCAACATACATGGGACGCTAAAACGCTTAATATGATCCACATAATTAAGGCACAATTAAGGAATTGGTCATCATTAACGAGGTCATGACCAAGTGATGTCTACTTATGTCGCCGCAGAATAAGACACATGTATGACAGACTCAGTTAAGTGCCAACTGGTAGTGAACCACCCGTATGTGGTGCATGTGATGAGAGGCTGGCCATTTTCAATGTCGTTCTGGTCGGTCGGAAAGCTGAAGCTTAAAAAAATAACTTTCTTGTAGCTTACCAACGGCCTATTCTTCTCCACCCTGTAGTCTTTCTTGGCGCAGGGCTGCTATCTGACAACACAGGAGTTCGACACTTCCTGCATGATGCTCGGGTATACGTTATCTGCCCAAGATATACGGAGCAGACTCTCTCACCAGAGGCTGCTTATTCGATAGTTGCGTCTTGTAGACAGCATGGTTTTACGCTCTTGCATTTAAGGGCCCTGGTGAAGCAGTAGTCTTAGTCCTGCTGGCGTTGACGCATTGTAGTATTTAATCCTTTTCTAACATGTATTTTTGTGTCATAACACACCTCTCTAGTATTTGTTAAGATACCATTACTTATATATTCTATGCAGTTACAGCTACAATACCATTGACCTTTATACAGTCGCGTTACCCCTTCCTCATTGACCACACCATCGACAACTTTATACCGTTTTTTTGTGTTCTTTAATGATTCCTGACCCTCGAGGAAAAATAATCACACGTCGTGATCATAATCATCGATAATCCCTCTGCCAAGTTTTAAGTGCTTTATATAAAAAAAGACAAGCTGAGTGCTTTTCTTTTGAGCTTGATACGTTTAGGTGGGCGTTGTGGAAACTGGGGTTTACAATGGTGATAGGATATCATTTAGTTATAATAAGGAAAGCCTTAACGAAGTAGTGAGTGTATGAAGAAGACGCCCAGCAAACCCTCGCTGTAACGAAGTTGAATGGAGGCGAGGGCGTAATTACTTCGTTATATTCATTGATTTGCTATAACGATTGTCCACGCTCTCGGTCGATTTTAGATGTCAGTAAAATTGAGGTTTTCTTGTTAGTAGCATATGTGTATGCCCATGTGGTATATAAAGAAAGCTTCGCTTTATTATGTTGCTTTGGCACCGCATGCGCAGCAGACTATCGCGACAGCAGTGTACCGCATGCACCTTCTTCCCACAAATCACGCGCTCCTTCGAGAAGGGTCTAGCTTTCTGTGTGCATTTCTGTGTGCACACGGGAGTGCGGGTGCCGGCGGCTGTTGACAAAATATTGTGTGAGGCATCCACGATTGAGTGCGTGTGTAACCACCGACTCAGCAGTGCGGCTGGTTTGCCGATTTGCTAGCTAACAGATAGAACGAAAAGCTTTAAACTGCTGACTCAGACGACTTACAAGCAGCGTCGCGTGCCCGTAATAAACCTTTATTTTTAAAGAAAAAAAAGTTTCGTGTATCCATCAAACAACAGTTCTCGTTTCGTTATGAAAATATCTTAAATGCATACGTTTTATGACAATTTTAAGGGGATTTACGAGTTCCTCGTATTAGTTTGTTATCAGTTTTCCTAAATTGGTCCCACTGACCCATGCCGGGTTGCTGGGCTGAGGCTTCTTTTCGTAGCTCCTTCTCTTCTCACTTCCTTCTCTTCGTAGTTCTCTCGTTACGCGTCTCTTTCGTTGAAGTAAATTAGGTCTATAGATTAGAAGAGATCGGCTGTGGCAATAAGTTATTACTAAGGATAGTAAAGTGAACTTTTCATTTATACCAGGCTTTAACGGAATCACCAGTAAAATGTTTTATTGCAGCTTATTGTGCAGCGATTCATGACGCAGAGTATACTTTTTAAGTCATATATCAGCCTACAAAACAAATGTGCTGGTATATCTCAACTTCTAGGTTGGAATTCTGGTATACAATTTCATTCCTGTGCATTTAATTATTTTAGGCGTCTTTTCACTCATGGTCGTCGGTGAGGCGTTGTCTAAACCATTCACTGAAGAAATAGCTTACATTAACAATGAAATATTTCATTGTAAATCTCACGTCCTTCTTTTATATAGCCAGAGAAGCAGGTGAGCCTGTCTAGCGTTCACTTTTGTCGCGTGAGCCCCAAAGCTAACCTCGATGTGCTCGCCACAGTCACATTAATTTAACTTGCTTCGGAGACAACGCATATAAGGGTCACTGCTACCGAAGAGAACGTGAGACCTGTACTTTTTTGTTATTACAGTACACTTTAGGGTAATGAAATAAAGGTTACAGTTACCTGTTATACATAAGAGCTCAAGGAGGAATTTGTAACTCTTCTGCCGGAAGGCATGTGTCCATGGATAAGCTTCTTTGCTCTGATGTGGCATTTTCACTGTACTTTGATTTTAAGGAAGTAAAATGATTTAGTGAAGTATGCGGACGGTCGGTCGTGAAAGCTCTGGCCCTGGTTAAAGTTTAGATGCTAATTTTTCTAAAAGGAATGCCATAAAGATCACGATAAACCTTTATTACTTTAGTTGTTGATAAGTATAAATAAAATGACTGTACAGCCCAGAGAACTTCTAGGTGCTGGTCGTTGCTTTGGAAAAGGTGAGCACAATTTTAGCTTGAATCGCGTTCTTGGAATCATACTTATTGCTCGTATTTAAGGACTGCTGCTTATGAATAAAGCATGCTAGACCATTTTTTCCAAGGTAGTTATGAAATAAAGTGTGAGAATGGAATACGAATTTTTTAGTCTGATAAAAATTGTAAATTTTGCAGACTTTCTGTCATACTATTTCAGCCGTCGTGGCACACGCTATCCGTAAAAAAAACTCACAAATTGCTTGAAGTTGATTTCTGGCAATCAGATGATGAACATTGACATTAATACTTGCTAGTACGACGTACCTGTAGGAGCTTAACATGACGGTGGATGGGGGAAACTAGCTAGAGGCCACCAACATTTATGGCTGGCTGGCTCGAGCATGTGCTATTGTGAGTCGTTGTTTTAGAAGTGTTTTGTCGTGCCGAGACGCAGATATGAACTCACTAGGCTGACTGTTGTAGCAACAAACAGAATAAGTTGAAGTTACAGGTGTGTGAGCATGTCTTCACTTGCTTTGTTGTGAGCGCGATATATTCTTTTTAGAATGCGATATAAGGCGCCAATGCGTATGTGTATGCCTCCGTATGAGTGGGATATGCATGCGTGTAAAAATATTCCCTTTTCTTATTATAGCGCTAGTTATTGTTAGTGCTTGTAGGCGTGCACGTGCTTGTCTACTTCTATCACTGCACCTAAACAATCATAGGCAATCAAAAACACGTGTCACTATACTCCTAGCATTAAGGTTCAAAAAGGTAAGGTTGTGCGATAAACGTAGAGGTATTCAACCAGATGTATCTGTGGAAAAGAGATTGCCTAAGGCAGGCGGGGAAAAATTGCAATGTGTTACGAGAGTATCCGTAGTGTCATTACAGTTATAGCGAACGCCATCCACAAAGGCGTGATCATGTCGCAACTTCATAGTGGGACCGGAAGAACAAGACTGTGGAGGGTTGCGCTCCAGATATTTTTACGAATTGTGCGCACCTTAACAAAGAAAACTTTAGCTATTCGAAGATCAGAGTCTTTAAGCTTCGAAGCATTTTTCAGAACAAGTTTTGTCGTGAAGTCGAATTGCTTCAGTATAACAGCGTGTGATTGGTTGTGGTTTCAATAGACAATCAATCTGGGCAATAAGGCAACATTGGCAATAAGGTACAGAAATGACGTAACCATATACGCAAGTTACGCTTGTTTGCGCATTAGAAAACCTACATGCGAAGCTTATGTTACAGCTAGAGAGCGTCTTACGGTGTAATTTTGCAATCGTGATCGCGTCTTATATTTGGTGGGACCGTTTGGTTTGAAGAAGGTGTTTGGGCACAAGGATAATGAAATTACCCACCTACTGCTGGCGCCCGAGACTGCCCTGCGACGCTTAATCTCGCCACACTCGTAAATTATCGGCGGTCCTGCGCTTGAGCTACCTAAGGAAACGGACATCTTACGCCGGGGTAAAATGAGTTCAAGAGGCCTGTCTTGTTGCGCAGCTCTTTTCATGTCATTTCTGGACACTAAGTGCCTAACGCAGGGGCGCAATACATGAGATTGACTTAAATTTCTGCAGCAGATGGCACACTTGTTGGCCTTATAACACCTGACGAGCACCACTATGGGAGCTCGCTCAAAGGCAACCACCGCTGCTCGGATGGACAAGCGTATACTTCCCAGATGCGCCTTTTAGAACACCGAAGATTTAGCTCCTATCGTGTCATGTCTGGGGGCGAGCAACTTTATCTGCGTGCGTGAAACATGCTTGGTCAAGTAATGACTTCTTTCACGTACACAATGATATCAAAATACAGCGTGTGACTCCTAACGCCGCATTGGAAAGCTAACATGTCTAACTTGGAGATGGTGGTGAGCCCACGGTGTAATTTTCCAATCGCACTCGCTTGGTATGCGAATTGGACCTTGCCTAGGTAAAACATAGTTGGCGTCAACAGACATCTTTTTGTCTTGTTTCCTGCGGCTCTTCAAGCCATTTCTGGACCTTGCGTCTTGAACGTGGGCGCGCCATAACTGAGGAAGCGTCAAATGTTTCTTCAGATATTGCCCACCTAATTGCAAGCTTTATAACTCCCGATAAGCGCGACCACTCCCGCCCAGATAGACAAACGTGCTGCCCAGCTATGCCTCACTGAGTGCCGGCCGAGAGGCTCGATTTAACTGATAATGGTGCCATCTATGCACACGAAAAATACATAATTGAGTAATGTTTTTTTCCCTCTACACAATGACGTTATAGCGATGCATGTGGTTGGTACGATCGCAAAGATGCAAGCATGATGGTATAATATGTTTTGCTTACATGATTGCAGACAACGGTCACCTTTGACTGCGTTAAAAAAATTTTCATGTAAAGAAAAAAAAAAGAGAGAAAACATTCTGAGCACATAGAGTCGTATTTCCGGCACATCAACACAATGTATTGCAAAATATAAGCGCTTAAAAACGATTACTACCGTCTTCCGGAAACGCAGGAAAGCTGGAGGGAGGAAGGGAAAGAAGGCCAAGTTAGAAATTTTGAAGTCCAGTAAGCATAACTTACAACGTTAAGAATTTTAAGTATTTTAGTTATGGTAACCACAAAATGCATTCAATACAATATTCCTGTAAAGCTGAAAAATTGTCTACTATTCTTAGCAGAATGTAGCGCTTTTAATGATAATGTAGTACATTTTAAAACTCTTCAAGGGACTTGCGGCTGAAAGGACCGTACGTGCACGGGGCATATAATCAACGCCTCAGACAAAATGAAAATTTTCGTTTGTGCACTCCTGGTCGGCCTGACTGGTGAGTATTTTAGGTAAAGCGCTTCTAAAAGGTCACACTATGTTTTAAATAAAGTGTGTTTTCTGAGCTTTTTGTATGATATAATATATATGTCAGAAAATTCGAACATCGTCACTTAGGACATGTCTTCTGTATTCAGATGACTGACTTTGTTAAGTTGCGTTAGTAAGGAAGGCGTAGTTGCTACTATGGTTCGTATTTTTTGACAGTAACCACACCATTAAAATTCCGCCGAATACAGGAATTCCCCCATCTATGGAATTGCTTACCGTGACACCCTCAGGGGCTGTTACAGCAGGATTGGTTTGTCTGTAAAGATAAAGCATACTCGTTATGGGACATGCTCGCTGTGGGCGAGCGTCGGCGTCGGCAGCGGCGTAACCAAACGAACGAGCACAGGAAAAGATCGAAGCGAACGCGGAGCGTAGCGCGGGATGAAAGGCGCGAGGAGGAAAACGGAGCGGAGGGTGCAGCGGAACCGTGAGGTGGAAAGCGGAGGAAGGTATGGAGAAAGCGTGAGAAGAAAAATGTAATGCGGCGACGATGGCTGCGAGATGGTGTCAAAGCAGCACGTATGCACACCTGGTAACAGGGTAACAGGTAACAGGAACAGGTAACAGAGTTCGAAACCAATCATTGGGCCTACTTGCGTCCCTGAGCATGTGGCAATGTTTACATACGTGCCGCTCCTCAACGAATGCCTTTCACGCCCACGTAGATCGTTGTAGATGCGGCAGTGGGTAGCTGCCGCTGTTCGAAGAAACTCTTTGACGCCGTCTTGGAGAACTGGGTATGTGCGCCACTAAGTTGCTGCCGTTGTTCAATGAACTTCTTTGACACCAACTTGGGTAACTAGGTATGTATCACTGTGAATATGGCTTATATATCTGCCATGCTAAATTATGGGATTTTACGTAATAAAACCACTTTCTGATTATGAGGCATGCCGTAGTGGAGGACTCCGAAAATTTCGACCACCTGGGGTTCTTTAAGGTGCACGTAAATCTAAGTGCGCGGATGTTTTCGCATTTCGCCCTCATCGAAATGCGGCCGCCATGGCCGGAATTCTATCCCGCGGCCTCGTGCTTAGTAGCCCAACACCATAGCCATTGAGCAACCATGGCGGGTTATCTGCCATGCTGAGCGGAATCCAACCCAGGTCGCAAGGTTTCCTCACGGACAGCAACCCGACGCCTTTGCAGGCGGCGCCACAAATGCAACGTGTATCGGACGCTTTTCAATGGACGCCTCTCACATCAACGCTTTAGCGAGCTGTGCCAGGAATGCACTGGATATGTGCCGCTGTTGAATCGACCTCTCGCCAACTTAGGTCACTGAACATGTATACCAATGAGTTTGCAGCATGCGAGGGAACAATCCTCAGCGTTCGCATGCACCGGCGCCCCACGCTTCTTGTCTCGGAGGCCACGCGCAGACTTCTCGGCAGTGCCACTAGATCGCGCAGCGGGTCCAAAAAAAGAAAGCATGGAAAATATTGATACGACTGGAACTGTTACAGGAATAGGTAACGGTACAGTTTAGATAGAGAGGTTTTGAGGAAGAGAAGAAAATTAGGGAGATGTATTGAGATGAAGTTTCTTTATTGAGATGTGTGAGATGCATTTTTCTTTATTTACATGTGTATAAAAGAACAGTTGATTACCTTGTTGCATCAGGCTACACCTTCTCAAGGGGCCAGCAAACCAAAAAGAACGAAAGCACTGAAAAGCACTGGATACAGTCAAACATCAACAATGTTGGCAAAGTTCCGAGGACGAGTAAATCAGTGCACAGAAAGGAGTAAAAGGACCTAAAGGACATCATCATGCAGACTGAAGTTGAATTATTTTATACTTTTTCTATGGGTACCTAAACACGGCGGCTTGCAGTATTCCTGTTTCATCATACCTTACGCACTTATAGGGAATTAGGTTGTCTACCCAAATTAAAGAACGCTCATGTGTTTCGATAACCTTTTTCAGCCGCGGACATAACTAACTGCAAGGCAAAAGCACCACATGCAAGGAAAGCTTGCAAGGCCAACGATGTATCGACTGTGGGCTTTTATGGTTATAACCCAGCGAAAAATAAATGCATGGAGTACCCGCATTGCAGTTTCATTACCGGAGATCCATTTTCTTCACGGGAAAAATGCTATCAGACGTGTAATGGTAAGCTATTGCCAGCTTTGGTTCTTTGAAGTTCCAAAATTATGCATGAACGCACACATTTTGAAAGATGGCTAAGACAAGACCGTTATGCAAGTTATCCGTAATTTGGTGATACCTTCTTGAGGTTCCCTTTTTCTACTGTAGTAATATGTGCAGCGTTGAAGTGATTTTTCGCACTAGTTGATGCGTGAACATAGACGAATATCATCTGTACGCTCACTTATGTGGGCTAGCTTGCGCATGCTGCTTGTTCAAGTCCATCAGGTAGTTAGAACTCCGTTTGAAATAAGTTAAGATTTCCTGTCTATATTTTGGTGAGCGAAGATCTTTCGTATTCCAAAAGTAGCAGCAAAAATCTCAGTCTTCTGGAAGCCATCAGGCGGAAACTTTTGAAAGCTGAATGCGAGAAATTTCAGCGACAGTGAAAGAGACGTGCGTTTTTTTACGCGTGCTTTATTGAGATAGTTGATCAATACAGGCAAACAGTTTACTCCATCATTGAATGTGAGCATTTCTACACTTGCGCAGTGGCTTTTCACTACTTTCATCAAATTGTAAATGTGGCATCAATATTTCAACTCAAAACTACTTCTTAATTCTAGATTGCGAGACGATCCAAACAAACACGCCAGTTAGTTTGCTACAATTTTTTATGGTCACTAAAGCTCTCCTCCCACGTTTTTCCCTTCAAATAATTAGTAAACTACTTCTCCCCGCGAGAAAAGAATCTAGAAAGGCAGAAAAAATTTTAAAGCAGGTGGCTAGTACCAGAATTGTCGTTAGGAGATGCGAGGCCTAATACCAAGGATGATAGTTGCAAACGAGGGAATACAGAGACGCATAGGCTGGCCGTCCTTCATAGTGCGTGAGGTGATGAGAAAAATATGATTCGAGAAAAGGCTGAGAAATAGGAAGGAAAGTAGACGCGCAGCTAATGTTTTGGACGCTTGTATTTTAGCATGCCTCCCCACAGTCTAGAAATATATTATGATACTAATGATAAATATCGCGTTAATGGAGTGGACAGTGCTGCTTAAGAGGGCGTTCAGCGTAAAACCCGATATTGTAAACCAATATAGTGAACAGCGTATTAGAGGAGAAGCCAGCTATGAAATTCTATCGAGCAGCAAAGTAGCAGATGAAAAGAGAAGTTTTCGGCTACTTCAAAGGGCGGTGAACTGGTCTTCAAAATCACGTAACGGTTGCTGAGGACATGGTTCTATGCGAGAGAATTCAGCACTAAATACCATACCTGCGTAACGTCTGGAACAACAAAAGACTCACACGAAGTGTTAGATTTAACAATAATTGTGGGAAGTTGAATATATCTTCTGTGGAGAATAGTGAAACGTCAATGAGTATCGGCGGCGTAAAGGACTGCAAACGCAGATTGATGAAGCAATATATGAGGGTAATATCTTAAAAATATCTATAGTTTAACTCGAACCGCGGACAACCATTAAGGGTCGGTAATAAACGCAGGAAGAAAGCAAAAAATAAATAAAACATAGTGGAAGCATGGTGCTTCAGAAAGGAAGTCATGAAATTCGATCCATAAATGAGACATTTGGGAAAGCACTGGCCTATATTTGATCTAAGCTAGCAATGTGACAATGCTCAATACTTTGATTGCGAGTAGCATCTTCCTTCGCATGACAATGTTGTATTCTTTAATTTGTTCGGTGCTTTTAAATATTTATATAAACAATGAATGTGGTGAGATAATGTGTGTTTCCCAGCGTACCTGCTACGAAAAGCGAACGGATCTCTTCAACTGGCCAGTTGACGTACCCACTGTAAGCCGTGCTATACGCGAAATACTTCGCCATTTATGGTACGTCGTTGGAGCGGAGTGTTACATTTCGCAGAAGATGTTGCTGTAGGCTTCCTGCATCATCTCTTCCCCGCAGGGGCGTCTGCGTCAGCAGGCGTTTGGTGTGTTGCGACACCACGTACCCGAGCACACGAGGGTTGGACCCTCCCGCGTGTAGCCGTGCGCGGCTTAGCCGTGTCCGGGGAAAGGGGGATCCTGGAGGTTGAGCCGATGCCGGGTGTTAGGACCTTTAAGGCCCTCCGGCGGAGGCAACACACCTCTTTGGCCTCTGCTTCACGTAGACGGCACCCCCGGACTGACCCACCCGGGGGAAATCGGTAGTTGCCTTTTCCTGTCTCTCGCTCTCCCTCCAACCTTCGTCTTTTTCTTACTTTCCATCTTTCCTGTCTTCTCCTATCTTCCTCTCACTTCCAATTTTCCAGGCAGCAAGGGTTAACCTTGTGTGAATAACCAACCTAGGTTATCTCATATTTGGTTATAGTGATAACGTACAGCTGGCGTTTGCAGGACCTGTTCTTACAGTCCCTGTAGCGTCCCCTTGTAGGACTCCCCGGTGGGTGGCTGGCGTTATTGCCGAAAATTCAATCCCTTTATGGCAACCTCTTTCCCTCCGCTTCCTGATCGCCCTCAGAAAAGAGGGCGCACCGATGATGTATTCCAGTTTTTTGGTCGGCAAAAAGAATCCTTCCCTCGTTTTCACGTGATCCACTCTGAAAAACGAGCTAAACCAGTGCGAACTATCTCACCATTCCTTGTTTCTAAGACATTGACTGAAGTCTTTGGTCCAGGTTATAAGGCGTCGAGGATGGCAAGCGGTGATCTCCTCTTGGAGCTGCGCGATCAGAAACAATATGAGAAATTGACAAAACTAGTGTCGTTTGGGGAAACCCAAGTAATTGCAACCCCGCACCGTACGATGAACACCAGCCGCGGTGTTGTCTCGGACGATGACTTGCTGGAGCTCACTGAGGATGAACTCTTGGAGGGCTTCAGTGACCAGAATGTTATCAATGTTAAAAGAATTAAGATCAGGCGTGACAGCAAAGAAATCAAGACAAAACACCTTATATTGACTTTCGGCTCAAGTAATCTGCCCGAGTCTGTAGAGGCCGGGTACATCAAGCTTCGTGTTAGGCCATATGTGCCAAACCCCCTGAGATGCTTCAAATGCCAACGTTTCGGCCACAGCTCGCAGAGCTGCCGAGGCCGCCAAACCTGTGCGAAATGCAGTGCCCACGAACACACCTCTGAAGCTTGTGAGAACTCTCTCCACTGCGTGAACTGTGATGGGGAACATGCCGCGTACTCGCGGTCCTGTCCATCATGGAAAAAAGAAAAAGAAATAGTTACAATCAAGGTTAAAGAAAACATATCTTTCAAAGAGGCACGCAGGCGGGTTTCATACCTGCCCAAGAAAAGCTTTGCCGATGTGACGCGTCAGGGGGCAGCGACACAAAGGCTTCCGGCGGCTGTCCGACCCACAGTCAGTGAGTCGCCAGTCGCCCCCGCGGCTGTTGCAGCTAGCGCTGCTCCGCCAACCGAGGAGAAGGGACCATCGACCCCGAAGGTAGGCGCAGCCGAGGCTGCCTCAACCTCCCAGGTCCCATCCAGCGCTGGCAACAGCCGGCGCAGGCAAATCCCCCAGGGAGCCCCATCGACCTCCGGGCTGGTGGGCGCAGGGGTCTTGCCCTCCAAGGCGGGACTCTCCCTGGTGACTTCTCGCTCGCAAGAGCACGTGTCCGGCGCCTCACAAGAGGCAATGGACACTACACCTATCCTCAAGGCGCATCAAGCGCCTAAGGAGCGGCGAGGCTCCCTCGAACGCTCCAAAAAGGCCAGAACTCCCGTTACAGGGCCTCGAAAGAGCTCTGTAACCTAAGACATCACCACCGTTTCCATACACACAGCACTTATTTACTTCCAATATGGATACACCAATAATCCAATGGAACGTCAGAGGTCTTCTTAGGAACCTTGATGACGTACAAGAACTTATCCAAAAACACAATCCAAAAGTGCTGTGCCTACAGGAAACACACTTAAAACCACAACATACAAACTTTCTCCGACCATATGTCAAGTTTCGCAAAGATCGCGATGACGCTGTCGTATCATCAGGCGGTGTTGCCATTTTGATTCATAAAAGTATTTCCTGTCAGCTTTTACAGCTACAAACGCCCCTTGAAGCAGTGGCGGTTCGAGCTGTTCTTCTAAATAAACTCGTCACCATTTGCTCGCTTTACGTACCCCCACACTACAAATTAAACAAACATGAATTTCAGTCATTTATAGACGAATTGCCAGAACCCTATGTTGTTCTTGGCGATTTCAATGCACACAGCTCCCTGTGGGGCGACACTCGTACAGACGCTCGAGGTCGTCTTGTTGAACAGTTCCTTTTTTCTTCAGGTGCGTGCTTGCTGAATAAGAAGGAACCCACGTATTACTCCCTAGCAAACAGAACCTTTTCTTCAATAGATCTTAGCATAGTTTCCCCATCCATACTTCTCGAACTTGAATGGGAAGTTACGAACAATCCTTACGGGAGCGACCACTTCCCTATACTGATAAGAACATCTAAAGAAAACGAATATCCTCTACAAGCTCCTAGGTTGAAGATAGACACAGCTGACTGGGAGAAATTTCGAACTCTCACTAACATCTTATGGGCCGACATGTCTTCTTTAGAAATTGATGCTGCTGTGGAGTATCTTACATCATTCATAATAGATGCCGCATCAAAATGCATATCCGAAGTGAGTGGTCTGGCATGCAAGCGACGTGTACCGTGGTGGAATAGTGAATGTAGGATCGCCCGTAAGAATCAGAACAAGGCGTGGGATTGCTACGCGCTTCTCCCACAGCAGAGAATCTTATGAACTTTAAAAAAGTAAAGTCCCAAGGCAGGCGAACCCGCCGACAGGCCAAAAGAGAAAGTTGGCACAAGTTTTTATCCAGTATTAACTCGTTCAGAGATGAGGCCAAAGCCTGGAACAGGGTGAATAGGATTAGAGGGCGCCAAACATATTCACTCCCTCTGGTAAACACACAGGGCGATACACTGCAAGACCAGGCAGACTCACTTGGGGAGTATTTTGAGAACGTGTCAAGTTCAGCAAATTATTCACAATCCTTCCTCAAATACAAACAAATAGAAGAACGTAAGCCACTCATCAGAAAATGTCGCCAGAATGAACCGTACAACTGCCCTTTTAATGCTGCCGAGTTGAGAGCTGCTTTGAGCGCATGCAAGAGTTCCGCACCAGGATCTGATAGAATCATGTATGAAATGCTCAAAAACTTACACAATGACACGCAACTTACACTACTCACACTTTTCAACACCATCTGGGATACAGGGTACCTTCCAACCGCGTGGAAGGAAGCCATTGTGGTCCCTGTTTTGAAACAAGGCAAAGACCCTTCCTCAGTGGCAAGTTACCGCCCGATAGCACTCACAAGTTGCATTTGTAAGGTGTTTGAAAAAATGATAAATCGCCGACTCATTCATTTCCTTGAACAGAGCAAAATGCTTGATCCTTATCAATGCGGCTTCCGAGAAGGGCGCTCCACAACTGACCATCTTGTACGTGTAGAAGCAAATATCCGGGACGCATTTGTACACAAGCAGTTTTTCTTATCCATATTCCTCGACATGGAGAAGGCCTATGACACAACGTGGCGCTACGGCATCTTGAGAGACTTGTCAGAAATGGGCATTCATGGCAATATGCTGAACATAATAAAAAGCTACTTGTCCAATCGTACATTCCGGGTAAAAATCGGCAATATACTGTCACGTCCTTTCATACAAGAAACTGGTGTACCCCAGGGAGGCGTGCTTAGCTGCACGCTCTTTATCGTGAAGATGAACACGCTTCGTGCTTCATTACCGCCGGCCATTTTCTATTCTGTCTATGTGGACGACATTCAAATAGCTTTTAAGTCCTGTAACCTCGCAGTGTGCGAGAGACAGGTACAGCATGGCTTGAACAAAGTATCAAAATGGGCAGAGAAAAATGGATTTAAAATCAATCCTAACAAAAGTTCTGTTGTTCTTTTTACACGAAAGAGAGGCCTGATCCCGGATCCTTGCTTAGAACTGTGTGGACACCAAATACCTGTAAACAAAGAGCACAAATTCCTAGGTATTATACTTGACGATAGACTCACTTTCATTCCACACATTAAATATCTGAAAGAAAAATGTTTTAAAACAATGAACCTAATGAAACTTCTATCTAAGACTACGTGTGGTAGTGACAGAAAGTGTCTAATGAATATCTACAAGAGCCTAATTCGGTCACGATTGGATTATGGTGCCGTAGTGTACAACTCTGCCGCCCCGAGCGCGCTAAGGATGCTGGATCCTGTCCACCATCTGGGCATCCGCTTAGCAACTGGCGCTTTCAGAACAAGCCCGATCGAAAGCTTATATGTCGAATCGAATGAGTGGCCGCTCCACTTGCAGAGATCATACATCAGCTTTACGTATTTCCTTAAAGTGCACTCTAATCCTGAACATCCATGTTTCAATACTGTCACTGATATGACGTGTGCTATACAGTTTTCCGAAACCGTCCGTCTATAAGACAGCCTTTCACTCTGAGTGTGAAGGAGCTTAGCGATGATATGCATGTCCTTCTCCTGGAGCACCGCTTAATGCCCCCAACCAAGCTATTACCTCCTTGGGACTGGCAGGTCACAGAATGTGACGTATCCTTTCTAAAAGTTTCAAAGCATGCTCCAGACGTAGAAATTCGAATGCATTTCCTAGAACTTCAGTACAAGCACTCATGCACAGAGTTCTACACAGACGCTTCCAAGTCACATGCCGGAGTATCCTATGCAGCCGTCGGTCCTTCTTTTTCGGAATCGGATGTACTACATCCAGAAACAAGTATCTTTACAGCGGAGGCCTACGCTGTATGGTCGGCTGTAAAGCATATAAAGAAATCAAAACTCCAAAAAGCCGTTATATATACAGACTCCCTAAGTGTGGTGAAGGCCTTAATGTCACCCTACAAACATAAAAATCCTGTACTTACTGAGGTCTATTCCGACATGTGCAAAGCTTATCTCTCTAACCAGCAAATCATCATATGCTGGGTACCCGGCTACAGGGGAATCGAAGGAAACGTTTTGGCAGACCAGATGGCTACGTCAATTGCACTCCCTGCTGTTAATAATACTGCTTTGGTGCCTCTTACAGATCTGAAACCTTACATACGAAAGAAACTGCGAAACCACTGGCAACGCATGTGGGACGCAGAAATAAATAATAAACTGCACGTTATAAAGCCACAGTTAGGTTTTTGGCCCTCCCCAACAAAATCTCGGCGAACAGATGTCCTATTCTGTCGCCTCAGAATAGGACACACATTTGGCACCCATAATTATCTGCTTACCGGAAGTGAACCCCCAATCTGTGGTAGATGCGGCGAGTGGCTTACCGTCCTCCACGTGCTCCTGGAGTGCCGGGAAGCCGAAACGGAGAGAAAGAAACATTTTCCGCTTGCTTACCAACATTACATCCCTCTACACCCGGCTATGTTTCTTGGTAAGGAACCGCTTTTTGACCCCAAGGCAATCCTCAACTTTTTAAATGACGTTGTCCTACATGTAATAAGACCATTAAACTCGTAGCGCATCCTCTTTCCAGAGGATGCCGCTGTGATAAATTTTTTATATAGCACATGCCTCTAGGCCCTTGTGTCTCAAGGGCTCTAACGAGGCAGTGGTGCTCCAGTGAATTTTAGAATCTTATATATTTTCTATTTTGCATCATTCTTCTACGATGGATTTTAATGTTCATAGTATCCGTCATTAGTCATCGCCATAATTTTATAGCACTCAGATTTTACGCACTTTACAGCGACTATTTTTAGGCCACTTTACAGCCAAGTCACATCTTCCATAATACATCGTTACCACTACCACTTGTCATGGCGCTCTTTGGCCAAACCTGGCCCTTGCGCCATAAAACACTACACATCATCATCATCATCATGGATCATCTCTTCAAAAAAGAAACAAGAATTCCCGCATAAACCATCACGCGGTGACGGCCAATGCTAATGCGACTAGCATTCAAGGAATGTGTATTGACGGACCGCTTTGCCGCTGCCGAAATGTGTCATGTATGTGGCGTGCTCTGCAGCCAAGCTCCCCTGTCGCCGTTTTTTCTGGGCACGCTGCGCCATTTAGCAGGGCTGCCGATAAGTTCTCATGTGGCGCGTGTTTGAAAGTATATTGAGCCAATCTTGTCTTTATTAAATGACGCGGGTTCGATTCCGCCCAACACCAGATAAACTTTAAGGTAGCACCGTACTCTATACATTGGACCACGGACTATGCAGTGACCAATGCTGATGCCAGAGAGGTTACATGTTGACAAACATGCAGTCAAGCATACTTCAACTTGGTTGAAATTGTCATTGAAAGCCTAATCGCATTAGCCGAAGTCACCTGCATGACGACCGTTGCGTGACGCTTGTTCAAAAAGTGCGTTGATTTGTTCGAATTTGTGTTTGGATGGATGATGCCTGGTTATCAGTAGTGCACGAAGAGAAGCTGGCTATGTTGAATGCCTCGTGACGGAATGCCTTAGCAAGCGAAGTGTAGGCTAGCTTTGAAGAATTCTATGCAGAATAACCAAGTCATTTGGCATAGTTTAGCAAAGAACAGATTCTTACATTTCGTACCATCACGTAGTGTGGCGCAATGGTATATTTATCCTTCTCCATGTGCATCTGGACATCGGTAAAAGGGAATCATAACGCCGTTTTTTCAGGCTTTCCGTCTTGTGCTGCTTAATTATACAGGGTGTCCCAACTATCATGCACCATGATTTTAAAATATGCAATTGCCTCGTAGCTGGATAGAACCCAGGTAATATTGTTTACAGTCGCTTGGAGATAGATTATTATTTTTTTGCATTCCGCCTAACTACATACTTTGTCTTAATTAATGAATAACCTTCTCAAATATTATAATTTGATTAAAAGTGTCAATTAGAAAATTGTAGAGCAACATGAAAAACACCCGCTCAATACGTGCTACACAAATATGTTTTCCCGGGCGTGAAAGAAGCCTGCGAATACATACAACATTGCCGCGCGATTGGCCGCCTTAGGCACTTTACGTGTATTCGTGTATTTTGCTTGTGCGCGCGTGGCACCATGCTTGTTAATTTAGTTAGTATGCATATCTTTACAAGTTTATACGACCAATAGACTACTATCCTTACATCAGATAGCTAGCTGCCCGCTAATTTGCTATAGCAATCGATGCTTCGCAGCTGCGACTTTTTTTCTCGAAGGTTTTGAATCCCTCCTCTCGGCGGAAGTTCCCTATAGTAATCAGTAGCAGTCAGTAACTCCATACTTAGCTGTGCTGAGCTTCAGCAGACATTAGTACCGCGGTACTACTCCAGCATCTGTGTGCCAGTACTATCGCGCCAAGAGCAGCATAGTGATCCAGCAGCCGTCATTGCAACTAGGCGCCATGTTTTAAGGCACTCATTCCAAGATAGTGTCTGCGTGACTCTTGCCGGCCTAGCTTATACAAGAGAGAATCCCCTAGTTATTGTAGTGGGCCACCTATCTGCCACTGACAGTGTCGCTCGATTGTTGTCACTTGATCAGTACACGCACGTGGACTATCCACACTTTTTGAACTTTGTGAATGTCTCAGCGCACTATTACCCGACTTTCGTTTTTTACTTTGGAATAAAACCTAACTTAGATTTAAATGTTCGTTGAAATTTTCCAAGTATCAAATTTACTGGGTTGACGAATGCAATTCCGCCACTAGAATGGAAACAACCATGCAAGATTTTTGGAGGGATTAGACTCATAAAAAACTTCGTATTAGCAGGGTTGTTTTATTAGGAAGAAGACGGAGACTCAAGGCGTTCTTGCTTTTGGCCAGTAATTATACTGGGCGTCACAATGCGGTTTTTTTTTTGCTTAAGCGTCGCGCACCAACTGATGGGCTCAATATCGAATATTTTTTGCAACATGGAAGGTAGTTTAGAAAAGGGTAAATGCTCTTCTCACGAATAATACCTATTTGAACTAAAACGTGCAAAGCCGCGACAATGGTAGAAATAATATAACACTCGAACTATCTTTCAGAAACCCACCCATGCCTGGACACCTCGTATTCAGAGTACCATGATGTCTATCCTTCTGGGGTGACGCCAACTACTTACCATTATTATGACCCAAGAACAGATGTCTGCGTAGAAATAGACACTTACGGACTCATTTCTTCAGACTTTTGGCCAAATAATAACGTATTTAAAACTTACGCAAAATGCAAAAGAGAATGTGCACCAACATACAAGAAAAAAATTAGGCGTCACTGAATGAGACATAGTTTCGCTTTACGTACGAGCAGGCGAGCTTCCTACGGCGAAGCTTTTATTAATGAGGAACATGATCGCATTGTTTACCAATATGCCTTAGAAAATAAACTAAAAAAACTCACTGTTGGCTGTGGTTCTTTCTGCCAGAACATGTAAAAAGCTATGGGAATTTCCTTAAACGAAGCCCTCACAAGCGTTCGCGGAAAATGTTGTGGTTGTTTAGCGACAACTTGGAAGTACAGTAGAATCTCGGTAAACCGGAATCGCTTGCACAGAAATGCAACATCAAAGCTACGACATTCTTTAAATTGGTTGACTTACTTAAGATTTCTCCCAACTAAAATGTTAAACGTTAATTTGAATCCGAACCAAAATTTTCAGAACTCTCTGTAAACATAACTAGAGAAGAAAGCTCTATAGGTTTTTATTCAAAATAAGGCAGAATCTTAAATACATACTTCGCGATTCATGTATAGTATCGATAATGCCATCCTTCAGAAGGGGAGGCAACTGCTCAAGCAGGCAAACATTTCGGAGATCTTTGATGCATAGCATATCAGACCTGGACTACTTCTTGGCACTGCCACTCGCTTCATAAAGGACCAAAATTAGGACAACCAAAATTCTTGTTGCCACTCAATATCACTGCATGCTAAAAAAAAAGAAAGAAAAGAGGCACTGAATTCGTCAAATACCCCTCGACCCACAAAAAAAAAACATCATGAAGAAACTGGCGTGGAAAGCCGCGTCACAAAAACCAAGAGAGACGATTTTACTATCGCGTCGCGCGGTACAACGACTCTGACGTCTTGAACGTGTCTAAAACCATATTAAATTTACACCCTGTCACACAGGCACTTTGGAGAGCTGTCGAGTCCAATCCGAATAAGGTACTTCTACACAGGCGCTTTTATATGGGCGCTTCCGACCATGATTTCGCATGACCAGGATCCTGTAGATCGCGATCGGAGGCTGCCGTCTGTAATGCTGAGTGAGCTCAGCCAACTTTATAGGGTTTGTTGGACCATGAAGCAGCTACGAATCTTGAACGCCACCAAAAAATTTTATCCCTACGGAGCTGATCGCGATCGAAAGGGCCCGTGGGTCACTAGTATTAAAGAGCGACCGACAGACAAAGTGATTCAAACCACCGCTGCCCTCCTCTCAGAACAGAACTCGCGAATTGAAGATGCCACACAGTACGGTGGGCACTCTTTCCAGAAATGGGCTGCCTAACCTTATGCTTGCGCCGAAGCACTCAACTGCTTGCAACTTGCTACTTCAGAAATGTTGTCGATCAAGCACCGGCTGTCATACAAACAAGAGAAAGCACAATCTGCATCGCACGCGCAAATGAAACGGCGCTCAATTCGTAGCTCAAGGCACGTCGAGGTAGAGCTGCAGCGATAATCTCGTCGTCACGATCAAACTCTCATGACTCAGCTACAAGGTGAAGCAACAACGCTGCCGCGAATAATAACAAGCGTTAAATAAAACAAAAACCTTGCGGACTCTGCTGTGGACGGCGGTTACCGATGCCTTCTTGCGTTTCTTTTCATACAGTTTACACTGGAAACTGTAGAACTTGACAAGCGACTGCAGGCTCCAAGTGTGTTTCTCTCTTGTGGCAGGGGAAATTTCGACTAGAGGAGCAATTTTGCAAATATCGTGGACATCGCGAGTGCCTCACGGGGCCGGCGACCTTATACATGGTGACGCCGCTCTCCGCCAGGGGAAGGAATGTCGCTGGCGTCTCTCGGCAGACTTAAGGTTGGGAGCCCTATCGGCCTCCCGTGCCGCCGGCGCGTCCTATCATGCAATCCTCTTTGGCCGGGGCAGCAGCGCCACTGCAGGTTGAAAGTTGGGCGTGTTAGTGATTCAAGATGTGAAGAAGACAAGATGAAGAGGACTATATGTACACAGCACCGACTTTCATCAAAATCTAGTAGCTTAAGCTACAGGTAGACGGGTAGGTAGGTAGATGGGTAGACGGCTGTAGATAGACCAATGGGTGGCTTCGTAGTGTGGCTGGTATTTCGAAGTAGCGTCTCGGTGGGAATATTTGTCGCCATTGCTACGATGGGCGGCGGCAACGTTGCGCCAATAGCGAACGGGACAGTGACACCATGTAGGAGAGTGGACGTTTATTCCTCACTCGTAGATATAAACAGAAGGCAAATGGGTAAGGGTGGGGGTGATAGGTAATGAACACAAGGCGCAGATGTGCACTTAGGGCAGGTGGGCCCGCACGCGCCGGTAGATCATGTTTAGAATGATTATACGTTTAACGTACTTACGACTTTTCGCCTTCATTGATCTCTTGTTCATCTGATACAATCTGCCTCCCCATATATCCCAAGCGCACTATTTATTGATAGCCATAAACAGTCCCCATTTATATTCAGCTCTCGTGGCCGCCGACATTCCTCCTATTTAGACGGCTTTTATGTGTGCACTAGTTCTAGCTTTTTCTGCGTGTGGTCGCCCATTGCTAGGTAACGGTGTTGTGAAATGGGCAGCCTTCGTCGATGACATCGCATTATATTAAGAAAATGTCTGCAGCTTATCCTAAAGCCTTCGTCTTTTCATCGAGTGTGGTATTGTTTTGGGCGCCGCAAGATGTTTTTTTTTTTTCAAAATGTTGTTTCGTCATTCGATCCGTATAGTGTCGCATTAAAACTTAATTCTTTAGTCAAGTATGGTGAAAAGACTTTTTGTGCCTGCAGAAAAGCCTGTGACGATCATCATCATCATCATTAATCCGCCACAACGCTGCTGCATAAAATTCCTTGGTATGTTTTCAACGTATGGTTGACTCCGTAGAATCTTGCATTGCCTGTATAGATTTTTTAAGGTGTTACGCAACCATCTTAAATGTAATTTATTTCGTGTACTTTACATAACACAGTTATCCGTTCACGACTACAAAAGTGGCTGGCATGCACGCATTCATACATTCTTCTTTTGTTTTAAATCGATTTTCTTCCGTGCTGGTTCCTATTATCCAACTTATTTTTCTCTTCATGCAGTTGTTCTTGTTGGCATCAAAATAATAGGATGTGAAAGTCTTGAACCAATAACGATCCGGTTTCTTTAAGCACCTTGAGGTAGCTGAAAAACAGTATAGAGTGAAGCATATATAGCTGGTATCGTTTTAATTATAGGCAGAATTATTTACATTTGATTTACATTTGTAAGAAGCAATGTTCTGTGTGATGGAACCCATTCGGTACTTTAGTTGCGATAAAGGTTAGGTTGCACTGCCTTCAAATGCATTATCTAGCTAAATCACTGAACATGGACTGGTCTGAAAAAATCAAAATCTAATTGTTAGCCCTGGGTTACATACAGAAACCTTGACCAAGAATTTACAGAAGAAGGAACTCAGTCTTGCGTTACATCCTGGAAAACCAACGCAAATTCCAGGAAGGCGAAAATAAAAAAAGAGGCCTCGGCAGCCGGCGTTCTAATGCTGTGTCATTGCAAAAAAAGTTATTGGCTCTTACTGTGCCAGCTTTTGGCCCCTCTCGTACACTATCGTCGCTGTCTCTGCGGTCGTGCTGAGCCCTGACTACTGTGCTGGCTCCATTGAACGCACAACCATATACAATTCAGTAGCAGCAACTATAAATATGAAGTTCACATTCAAGTGATACTCTACTATCTGAAAGTCTCCCGTAAACGTGTGCAAATCCTTTCGCCGTGCACAAAAACATTTTCAGCAACTGGCATGATGACTCGTGCTTGCTGCGGATTTTCTTCGTGCGAACCAATTTTCAAGCTGACACCAAGCTGCCACAGCAGAGAAGTGCGTTAAGAGTGCGCCGACACAAGACCACAGTGAACAATAATGATCATTTATAAATTGCACTAGTGCAAGGGCGAGGTATGGCTAAGAAGTGCCTAGCTGGTGATCATGAGTTTTCAACAAAGCAAGATATGCGAAGGAAAAATTTAACATGGCTTTATAGAGGCCTAAACATTATACACCGGAAGGGGCGTAAACTATACAGGGTGCCTCAGCTATATAACTTTAGCTAGAGTTTAAACATATGAAAATGCCACGTAGCTCGACAGAACAAAAGTAGCGTTTGCCGTCGCTTGGAGCTACCCAAAATATTTCTTTTTTATTCCGTCTAATTAGCTAATTAGTCTTAATAAACTATTCAACTTCTCAAATAATATAATGCGAAAAAAGTCTCAATGAGAAAATTGTCGAGCCACATGAAAAACTGCCTACGCAGCTTTCTGTTAAATGCGTGCTACGTAAAAGTTTTTCGAGCGTGAAAGAGGCCCCTAATGCACGCAAATTTCCGCGCTACTGGCCGCTCGAGGCACAAATAGAAGAAAGGAAACTGAGGGTCCGATTTTTATTATTCATAAGAAGCAAAGAATGACATCAAAGACAGCATAGGGGAAATTGTATATATGTATTAATTGAATTAAAGAAAATGATAAATTAATGGAAATGAAAGCGGATGAAAGCAGAACTGGCCGCAGGTGGGGCACGAACTCAAGTCTTCGCATAGGCGTGCGAAATTGTGCTTGGTGTAGTTAGGTTGCCTTTTTACGAAATTACTATATATATATATATATATATATATATATATATATATATATATATATATATATATATATATATATATGTTGTCAACAGGCGTTATAGTTCAATGGATAAAACTCTCAGATAGCAGAGCACTGCAGCGAGAGGACACAGAGCTTCGGCAACACAGGCACAAGGCTCCCAACCACTTGTCGTCGTCGTCTTTCTCGAAGCAGTGCCTGCTGCTCGTTCTTCTCCAGTATAATTGCCTCCCCGGAGAAAAAAATCCGTCTCGGCGACCTACGGACAAGATAGCACAGGTGGATTAAAGTACGGCTTGAGCCGCTGAACGTGCACGATTTCGCGCCCTCGGCGGCGCTTATCGGAAGGCGGTTCAAGGGGTTCTACCAAATAGTTCACAGGAGACGTTTGACTGACGACACGGTAGGGACCCTGATACTTGGACACAAGCTTGGGTGAAAGTCCAGGGCTGGTAGTCGGAACCCAAAGCCAGACTAGTGAGTCAGAGGCATAGGGTGCCGGAGAAGAGGGAATATCCCGAAGGTGCTTCTGTCGCTGCTGATCTGCCGAAGTAAATCTGCGGGCGAGCTTTCGGCACTTTTCCGCGGGTGCAGCAGCCTAGGAGAGGGTAGTAGCCTCCGTTGTGTCAGGTCCATATGGAAGGATGCTGTCCATTGTGCAGGAAGGCTCGCGTCCGTAAAGAAAGAACGGGGAAAGTCCTGTAGTGGTCTGTGTGGTGGTATTATAAGCGTACGTCACGAAGAGTAGAATTCGGTCCCAATCGGTTTCGTCAGATGCGACGTACATGGCTAACATATCGCCAAGAGTGCGGTTAAAGCGCTAAGTCATGCCATTAGATTGCGGGTGGTATGCAGTCGTGGTGCGGTGAATTACGTTGCATTCCTTGAGCAAGGCTTCTATAGCATCAGACAGAAATACGCGGCCTCTGTCACTCAGCAACTCTCTGGGGGCTCCATGGCGAAGTAATGATCTTACGCAGAAGGAACCAGGCAACATCCCGTGCAGATGCGTTTGGCAGAGGCGAAGTTTCGGCGTAGCGTGTGAGGTGGTCTATCGCCACTATCACCTAGCGGTTGCCATCTAAGGTAGTCGGAAGGGGCCCATAAATATCAACTCCGACCCGGTCAAAGGCCCGTCCTGGACAAGGCAATGGTTGCAGTGAAGCAGCTAAGGCATGATGGGTATTCTTGCGGCGTTGCCAAGCAAGGCAGGAGCGAACATATGGGCGGACGAATCGGTACATCCCGCGCCAGTAATAACAAATTCGCAGGCGCGCGTATGTTTTTAGTACTCCTGCATGTGCGCATTGCGGGTCATCGTGAAACGCTGCACATATGTCCGAACGTAGATGCCGAGGAACCACGAGTAACCATCTGCGCTCGCCCGAGAGGTAGTTACGGCGGTATAGGAGCCCGTCACGAACAGAAAAGTGGTGTGCTTGACGACGAAACGTACGGCCAGTAGAAGGCGCTGATGGGTCTGACAAAAAAGCCAGCATTGCAAGAATTCATGGATCCTTCTGCTATCCGTGGAGGTGAGGGAGGACTCGCATATTTGTACTTTCTGATGATTGGGCTGGTCTGACACTGGCGAGCGAGGCAAGGCATCCGCGTCCAAATGCTTACGGCCAGAGCGGTACAGCACTCGAATATCATACTCTAGGAGGCGAAGCGCCCATCCAGCGAGGCGGCCTGAAGGATATTTTAAGAACGACATCCAGCAGAGTGCGTGGTGGTCCGTGATGACGTCGAACGGGCGGCCGTTCTTAGTTATGGCCCAAATGATAGCTAGGCATTCTTTTCTGTAACAGAATAGTTAGCTTCCGCTTTCGTGAGTGCGTGGCTAGCGAAGGCAACAACGTATTCATCGAAGCCAGTCTTGTTTTGTGCAATAATAGCGGCAATGCCAACGCCACTGACATCCGTGTGTATTTCTGTCGGTGCGCTTGGGTCAAAATGTCGGAGTGGGGGGGGTGAGGTTAGAAGATGACGCAGCGTCGTGAATGCGGAATCGCAAACTGGCAGCCAGGCCAAGAGGTCGTGCACATGGTTACCCGCGAGAGGCTGCGTCAAATGTGCTATTATGGTGGCGAAGTTGCGGATGAAACGACGAAAATAGGAGCATAATCCGATGAAGCTACGGAATTCTTTTGTGGTCTTTGGCAGTGGGAATTCGGCAACGGCTTGGAGTTTGGTTGGGTCTGGGAGCACACCATTTTTGGAAACAACGTGAACAAGGATGATTAGCTGCTGGGCGGCGAAGCGACACTTCTTTAAGTTGAGCCGGAGTCCAGCATCGGCAAGATAAGTAAGCACGCGTTTGAGTCGGAACAGGTGAGAAGAAAAGTCCTGGGTAAAGATAACAATGTCATCGAGATAACAAAGGCATGTCTGCCATTTGAGGCCCCGGAGGATATTAGCCATCATTATTTCAAATGTTGCAGGCGCATTACAGAGGCCAAAGGGCATCACAGTAAATTCATATAAGCTCTCAGGCGTAACAAATGCTGTTTTCAGGCGATCTTCATCAGCCACCGTGACCTGCCAATAACTGGATCATAAGTCTAAGGACGAAAAGAATTCAGCGCTTTGGGGGCAGTCCAGTGCGTCGTCGATACGGGGATGAGGATAGGCATCGTTCCGGGTTATCATGTTTAGTCGTCGATAGTCCACCCCAAAACGAATAGTCCCATCATACTTTTTGACCAGCAGTACCGGAGAAGCCCAGGGACTGTGTGATGGCTGTATCACGCCACGTCGAAGCATGTCTCCTACGTGCTCATCGATGACACGGCGCTCCGTCGCGGACACACGGTATGGACGTTGGCGTAGAGGCGCGTGACTGCCGGTGTCCATGTGATGAACGACTGTGGAGGTACGTCCTAAACTTTGTTTTTGGAGGTCGAAAGAAGTTCTAAATCGCTTAAGGAGGTCGAAGATCTGCGTGCGCTCACTCGGAGTGAGGTTAGGATCAATAAATGGAGCAAACGTTCGGTCACATGCAGGCGCAGGCGCAGAGACAGGGAGAGTCATGGCGTCAATGTGAAGAGGAGTCGAGTCATCACGCATATCGTACAGAGAGCTCGTGCCGAACTCATAAGCAAAACCGAGGCACTCGCCACGATGTAAGCTTGATGGACACGAAAACGGATTCGAAACGTAAAGTGCGCTGCAGCCCTGGCGAAAGGGAAGGAGGGCAAAGGGAAGCAAGAAAGGATGACGGCGTACAGCAAGCTGAGATGGCGTGAAAAGAACTGTGGAGTCGGAGAAAGCAGCACAGGAAACGGGTGCAAGGGCAGAAGAGAAAGGAGGGATATCAGCGTCGGTGGCGACGAACACCCGAGCAGAAGGTGGAGGCAAATCTTCAGAAGTGTTGCCGCAAAATGGTGTCAGCGCAATTTCTGCACGGGCACAATCAATAACACCGTGATGAGATGAGAGGAAGTCCCATCCTAGAATTATGGCATGAGAGCAGCGGTGAACAACAACAAACTCAATGTGGTGTAAGCTGTCTTGTATGGCGACACGGACGGTACATGTTCCTAAGGGCTCAATTGGCTCAGCGCTTGCTGTGCGTAACGAACTGACAGAAAACGGCGGGCGCTCCAAAAACTTTTTGGAGCGCATGGCGAAGCTGGCCAGCAATCACGGACACTGCGGCACCCGTGTCGACAAGCGCGTGAACGGCGATACCTTCGGCAAAATCTTCAATGACGATCGTAGGGAATAAACGAGGGCTGGAGCAGTTCGAAGAGATAACAGTCAGTGCCTCCGGAACTGCGCCTTTTAGTTTTCCTCCACAGCTGGAGGGCGGCGGACGATGGGGGTGAGAGAACGTCGACGGAGAGATGGAGACCGACGAGTGTTTAGGCTACGGGGAACAGGAGATGAAGGAGCGAAGTGCAGAACTGGTGGCGAATAGCGGGACTAGGAGTCAGGAGCATACCCTTGAGATCTCGCAGTATCGGGAGGATACCAACCGCGGCGGCGGCAGAACCGTGCCACGTGGCCAGCAAAGCCACACGCGAAGCAGATCGGCCGATTGTAGGACCTAGCTAGCGGTGCACAGTTCTGGGCTGGGCGTAGGGGCTGCGGAGGCGCGCAGAAGCCGCTTCTGGGCAAGTAGTTCGCAGCTGGAGAAGGCGAGGCGTAGAAGCCGCTTGTGGGAATTTGTGCGCAACTTCAGGCGGTGGTCTTGGCATGGCGACGGCGGCAGCGTACTATCACCGTCAAATGAAAATTGAAGAGCGGAGCGCGTGGCCCAAGCATAAGTGAAGATATAGTGTGCGCCGTCCAGTCATCCCCATTGACAGGCGCGCACATCCGGTTTCGCCGCACTGTGCGATCCTCCTCTAGTGAGATAATTTTGCTTCTGTTCTGGTTCTTACGTTTGAAACGGAGAAAATAAAAAACAAAAATGAAACTAAAATATTGCAGTTTACGCCGAGTCTTGTCGCACAGATCGCCGAAACCACAAGCGCTGTCGGCGAGAACAGCGGTGCGCGTGGTGCACCTTGCACCGTCATCGCAAGGTAGATTCGCTCGCGCGGCGCGGTGATGATGACTCGCTTTGGAATTACATTCCAAAGCGAGTCATCACCACCCATTCGCAGGCACCATTGTATAACATCCATTTGAAACGGCTATGAAACAAAAAAAGAAACGTCTTTATCGCGCAGCCGCGCTCTCACATTCTAAGTTGGGATGCGCACAAGACTGCATCTGACGCTTAGCTTGCAGCCATCAGAGACGCCAGAGAAAACTTTTTATCTCCTGTGTTTCTGTCGATGGTTGCTTCTAATGAAAATAAATTTTGGCGCACCATTAACCCTCGGCCTCACGACGCTATCACCTTACATGGTTCTTCTGACGAACCCGTACCCAACAGTCTTTGTGCGACCTTTCTTGATCAAACATTTGTACAGAATTTTCCTTTGCTCCTTCAAATGAATTACCCCCGATACAAGCGTTCAATTACGTAGCTATGCCTTTAGTACGAATCGACTTATCTGGTGTCTCTAAGCTTATCGAAGGGTTAAGTAACTCATCTCCCGGCTTCGACAGTATTAACACCAAATTTTTGAAGAACACTAGCGTCTACTGCTCTATTATATTAAGAAAACTATTCCAACAATCTTTGGACACGGGTACGCTCCCTCAAAAATGGAAAATAGGGAAGGTGATTCCAATCTTTAAATTAGGCAATAAGAACGTTCCCTGTAATTATCGCCTTATTTTTCTGACCAGGGACTGTTGCAAAATACTAGAACACGTAATCTACAGTAACTTGGTTAACTTGCTGGAATGAAACTCATTTTTTAGCGTGGCTTAACACGGCTTTCGCAAATCATATGCATGCGAAACGCAACTTATATGTTTTACTCACACATTGCACCAAATCTTAGATCGATCATCGCATACCGTTTGCATATTCTTAGATTTTTCAAAAGCGTTTGACAAGGTCTCACAAGATTACTGCTTTATAAACTAAATCAACTAAATTTAGACACATTTTTGTTAAAATGTATTGAGTTTTTTCTTACATATCGTTCACAGTTTGTTGTCGCGAATCATTGCCGCTCTTATTTTAGCCACGTTTCTTCAGGCATTCCGCGGGCATCGCAGCGCTTTTGTTTCTTATCTATATCAATGACTTGGCGCCTCGCTTAAAATCTAACGTTCTTTTATTTGCTGACGACTGTGTAATTTTTCGCGAAATAAGAACTGTTAATGACACTACCCTCTTACAGTCCGATCTTGATGCTGTTGCTACCTGGTCCAAAGCATGGTTAATGGAACTTAACACTAACAAATGTAAAACAATGCATATTTCTCGCCTCCGCATCTCCTTTTTCCTTAACAGCGTTCAATTAGAATGAGTCACCTCGTGCAAATACCTTGGCGTTAACATTACCACTAACTTAACCTGGAACCTTCACGCCGAACATATAATTATCAACGCAAACCGCATGTTAGGTTACTTACGTCGTAACTTCCTTAGAGCGCCATCGTCACTTAAACTATTACTGTATAAAACTCTAATATGTTCCAAGCTAGAATACGCATGCTCGATATGAGATCCAAGTCAGGATAGCCTTGTAACGGCACTAAAACTGGTTCAATATAACTGGTTACGTTAATTCTGTGTAACTACAATCAAACCGCTAGTGTTACTGCTATGAAGCCTAAGCTTGCTCTCTCATCCCTGTCTGCGCGACGCCAAATTTCCCGACTAACCCTTTTCCTTAACTTGTATTATCATCATGTTCTGCGCGACTAGTTTATCTCTAGGCCACATTACCGTTCCCATCGCATCGACCACAGCCACAAAGTTGGAATTGATATTTGCAACACTAAGCATTACGTTCACTCTTTTTTGTCCAGGACTAGTCGCGATTGGAATCACCTTTCTTCTGATGCTGTATCTATCAGTGATAACCAACACTTCCGAAATTTTCTTGCTAACAGTGTATAAACAGGGTCTTTGTAATGTTGGTTTTTCGTGTTATTGTGCCATTTTATGTATTTTTTTCCAATGATATAGATAACATTGTATCATGAGCGAATATTGTATTCTTCTTTTACGTTTGGTTGTGTATTAACACCACTACCCTCTGTAATGCATTTGGCCCTGAGGGCATCATAGATAAATAAATAAATAAATAAATAAATAAATAAATGCATAAATAAACAATCGTGACCCGATCGTAAGGCAGTTACGATGCAGTGCCAGTGCCTTCATTCTTCCGCTGACGGCGTCACGCGCGACCTGTTGTGATTGTCTCGTTTCGCGCAGCGCACGATTTTGCTCGCTGTGCGTGAGGACACCTGACTAGCGGTATGAGCGAGTGCTACACGAATATTGAGGCAAGCGCATCACTAAGCATGATCGTGAGCTTGAACACGGTAGAAAATGACATAGTTTCGGTGTCTGCGCGTGCGACTGCGCGACGTGGGAACAAGCACACGAAACGGAAACGGAATCTTTTGCTGCGGTGCGAACTAAAAACACACACGCAGACATTCGGTTCGTGTTTTATTATTTCTCTAAGCTTTAATTCGGCAATTCAAGCAGCATATTCAACAAATAACAGATGTTGCGTTGAATAATTCTCGCACTCACATGTCACTACAAACGACGTCACAGGGCAAACACGCTTACGTAGACGCGCTTGCACGTGTACCTCACCCTTCGGCTTAGAATGCGGCAGCCGTGAGGAGAAGGAAAAACGGCGTTCGGTTTGAAATTTTAGATCTTTCCGCGGCGCGTATCGACGTAATACTTTGCAGACATGATCGTTATCGCACATTGCATTCTCTACGCTTTTCAACTCAAAATGACCAGACCTAGTTAGCGGCCTTTTAACATGCGCTTGTCGAGCTGCCTTGTGCGCTGGTACATTCGCAGAGATATTGCCGTGGCCAGGTACCCATTAGTACATTATTGTGCGATTCTGTTCACTTGCTTTTGTGAGTTCCTTTAGTGTCTCGTAAGCTAACGACATGTCTTGTAAATTGCTGATGTCACCGTGAAGTGACGACAAAACCGCCTCCGAGTCACAAAGGATGACTCATTCTTTTCTTTTTTTCACTGAACTTATCTGTCGTAGCACAGCTAATATTGCAAAAAAAAGCTCTGCTGTAGTCTGTGATGTCACGTGAGACAGTTTAAACGTCTGTATACGGTTCCATTCTGGAATGACAAAGGCAGCTGTAAAAGAATTTCTTTGACAAGAATCATCTGTATACGCTTCAATATAACTAGGGTATAGAAAGTATATCTTGTATAAGGCTAGTTGTGCTGCTTCCTTAAATATGTCTCGTTATAATTCCTTCATACGAAAGTTCAATTTTTGTGTGGAACGTCGGAGATATCGGAGTTCCAGAATTCGTGATGTGGTAGTAGATTTTTGTGCTCCTTAATCGCCGAATCGATCTTCGCCCTGGCTCTGTGAATTAGTGCACTTGCTAGCAGGCGCCTTTTGTGCTGCACTGAAATGCAAAAGTAGTGTCGACAGGTTTCGACCGTTCTCATAATAGAAAATAGGAGCATGACGTGCCTCTGCAATTAATAAGGAACATGAGGTTGCTCGAGGAACGCCTAATTATACTCCGAGGCTCCTAGTTATTGATCGTTCAAGTCGCTCTTCAGATGAACGGGATATTCCATGCAGGACAGGTGAAGAATATGTTGTCTTTTGCTTTAGTGATGCATGCTACTAAGACCTTTCCTTCGTCGGGTCCCCCAGCATGTCGTCCAATCTCCCGCACGTGATGTCAGCCCTGGTCATAGTGACCACCAGTTTCCCTTGTGGTTCTTCGATGGTGACTGCTCCAGAGATGAACTTACTGAGAGCGGCAGCGGAGTGGGGTTCTCTAGCTGTCAAGGTTTCAGTCACTCGTCAACCGGCGCGCGCACCTAGGGGGACGTCAACCGGATAAACCATACGCCCACACTTTTCGTGCACACATGCGCAGGTTGCTCGAAGTTCAATGGTACGCGGTGCGATGCCATTGGGTCAGAACTCCGAGCCTTCTCACACAAAAGCATTGGGAATGCATATGTGACAGCGGATGATTTTTTTGTGTCTAGCAACGTCACCAAACTCTTCGCTCGCCGTATTTAACAACGCATGTGAGTGCCCCACGCACTATTCACGGAAGGAAGCTTCGCGGAACGGGAAATGATAGCAAACGTCAATTGTTCGCCGCCTGTCATATCGCACCACCTCACAAGGCGGAGCAAGCTGCAGAAGATAACGTCAGAATTGAACGGTGTTACCTTTGCGAGTTGGCTTAGGAGCATATAAGTCCCCGAGCGCCCGCATTAAATAACGCAGAGCTCCGGCAAAGATGGTGGCGAAAGCTCATCGCCTCGTTGTGGCATCTGCTAGCCAGCGAACTTTGACAAAGCTGCGGGAACAAAATAGTCATAGCTGCTTCTGGCAGCCCGCGAGTAGCCAGAACCGTCAAGCCACCACGAAAATGAAACCAAAAATGAACGCGCGGTGGAAGTCCGCCGCGCGTTGTGCGGAGCAACCCGAGAGGATCGAACATCGGGCAGCGCATTCCAGCAGCCAGCTGATAGCCAGAAATGAAAAGCCGGAGAGGCTTCTAGAAAATAGAAAGTGCAGGATATATATATATATATATATATATAGTTGAAGTTGATGCACAGGACAATGGTCTTGCATCGACTTCAACTAGAGGTTGAATCTCCTTCACCCTTTTTCTTTGTTCCTAAGTCCGTGCTCTTGCTTGCGCTATTTAATAGTTACTATCATACCAAGAACCCGGCATTGCAACTAATGATTACCGGCTATTTTGCATTCGTTCCCATATTGTACTCATCCATTCGGTTTAAGCTCATAACAAAGGGTTAATGACTTACGGTTACAGGTTTCCAAACACTTTTTTACTGTTGAAAAATGATTGGCCGTTCTGATGCAAGGCGAGTACCAATACTTTATACACTTTCCATCTGATATATTAAATCCCCAGGTTGCTCTAACGTCCCCTTTGGAGCACATTCCTGTAGCTTCTCTTATAGGTTGTCGGCATATAGGTGTTGCTGGGCCTGTGAACAGGAATAACGCATAAATGTTTGCACACATTTCTGGAAGAAGACAAGGCAATCATTACATATTATAACTGTCTAAACACACTGGAAAAGTCACTAAAGAGATGTTGTAAGCCAACTTCGTCTACCAATAGGTTATTTACAGCAGTGGTCCAAGAGGGACGATTAGTGAGAATGATTCTGCACAAAACGTACACTTTATTCCTGGCACACTGTGGGCGAGCCTAGGAGACAGTGTTTTTGCCGCTTGGGAGGCCGGCTTGCAGTAAGTTGAATGCGGGCCCCGATACGTAGCAGCGAGTTTCAGAGGCACAAAAGAATAATTGATGGTTATTTTGACAGCATGTAAACAGACCAGCTTATTTCGGTTCCATATATATCACTAAAAATTGCTGTGTAGGTGAAGGGTAGGATGCCTAAATTGGCTATCCACGATATAACTGGCAGTTTCTCCGCGCCAGCATGATTCTATTACATATAATGTACACAAATAAATTAAAAGAACGTTCATGCATGCATGTAAAACAACGTTCATGCATATAATTCAGACACCAAATTACAATGTGCAACTTCCTACTTAAAAAGAGTATGATCATGACAAATTCATTATCCCTTCCCAAAAGAAAATTACCTCACGCTAAATTTCCACAAGAAATTACATTTCATTGCCGCGAACGTCCAACAGCGCCAAAGACTAGCACAAAGAAAATAACACAACAAGAGCGCTCTTGTGACCTCCACGCCCTGCAAACTATTGTGGTCCAATGCTCAGTAGAAGAATAATATACAGACGATTGGAAAGAATTATAACAGAATTAAAAATTTAGAGCGTAGTCATAATATGTCAACTGTTTTATATTCAGAGATAAAGTACTACAAGAAGTGCTAGTTTTAGCGCTATTTAAATTGACAGGTGGCTAAAGTGGCGGCGTAGTGCGTGAGAGCAGTTCCCACCTGTGCAGGATACACAAAGTAAGTTTTGACATGTCTTCTCTTTGCTTGTATCAACGTGTCTACAACTTGAAATAATTCATTCTTGAAGTGCTATGGTTTAAAGGTTTAAAAGCTTCAGGGAACCAGCACGCACGTCTAATAGGCAATCATGAAATCCTACTAAAATATGTAGCATTTTATTTCTTTAATACATCCAGATTTTTATTACAGGCACTAGTTTCCTAAATTACCACAATAGCATATAACTCGCCACACAGTGAAACCACTACAACACGATACCTTGGCGCAATTACAAACGGCACGAAATGTAACATAGCGTAAATAACTGCTTAGCCACAGACGCACGATCAATAGCAAGACACATGTGCCTAATCAGTTTTGACGCGATAAGCGAATAATGCTGTACGTGAACACTAACCATTTTACTGGAATGTACAATGACGCATGTGTCACCGGGCTTGTTCACCGGTATCACCTTGGCAAATTTCTCATTCCTCGGGAAAGCGGCAATCGACAATTATTTCATGAATATGAGATATACCGGGTGTCCCAACTATCATGCACCAAGATTTTAAAATATACGAATGACAGGTAGCTGGGCAGAACCAAGGTAACGCTGTTTGCCGTCGCTTGGATAAAATCAGACTATTTTTACATTCCGCCTAATTGCACAATTTGTCCTAATTCATGATGAACTTCCCAAATATTGTAATTAGATGAAAAGTGTCAATAAGAAAATTGTAGAGTAACATGAAAAACTACCGATTCAGCTTTCTGTTGCTAAATACTTGCTACATAAATGTGTTTTTCTGAGTGCGAAAGAAGTCGATTGTATCCCGGCCACGACGGCCGCATTTCGATAGGGGAGAAGTGTGAAAACACCCCTGTACTTAGACTTGTGCACCTTAAAGAAACGCAGAAGTTCCAAATTTCCGGAGTCCCCCACTACGGCGCACGGTTCTGGACAGAGAACTCCATAATTTATTTTAATTTTAAAGAAGCCTGCGAATACACCCAAAGTGCCTCGAGCGGCCAGTCGCGCAGCACTTTGGCATGCATTCGTGGGCTTCCTTCACGCTCGGAAAAACACTTTATGTGGAACGTATTGAGCAACATGAAGTTGTATTGGGAGTTTTTCATGTTACTCTACAATCTTTTCATCTAATTAAAATATTTGAGAAGTTTATTAATTAATTAAGACAAATTGTGCCATTAGGCGGGATGCAAAAGACACCCTGAGTATCTCCAAGAGACGGTAAACAACATTACCCTGGTTCTGTCCACCTACGTGGGATTTGCATGTTTTTAAATCTTTGTGCATGATAGTCAGGATGCCTTGTATATATAGAGATATAGGCTTACCGAGTCAGTATATCGCTTTAAGAAGCTCATTGGTATTTTGTCGGCGCCACTATTTTTTCTTTTCTTCAATATTTAAGAGCAGTGAAAGCGTGCCAGTAAGATCTTGATGAGGGCTAGTAGCTTCATATTTAGATCAGCGCTAGTAAGACGAGGACACGAAGAAAGCAATACCACGGACAAGCGCTGACTGCCAACTGCAAGTTTATTTGACATTCTCTAGCCACTTTATGTCTTTTCCAGCATAGGCATGCGTACATGAGTCGCAAATACGTCTGCAAAATCAGCAACATCATGCAAAAAAGCTTTTTCCGACAAAGCAAGTGAGGGAGCGCTTACAACGTTACCTCCTTCCTTTCTAATGTAATATGCCTGTATTTCCCTTTCCCTTTTACCTCTTCCCTTCCTTATGAATTTGTTTTTTAAATATGAGAGTGCAGGGACACTTGTTGCAATGTCCTGCTAAATGACTCCCATAGACCTTCTTTACGTTACTGCTGTGCTGACGAGCTCGGTCTCTGAAACACTCTCCTGTTTGTGCTATGTAAGTCTGAAGCACCACCTAGCATGCGATGCTCGTGAACAGTAGCGTGTACACTACGCTGACGTCTATGACCCGCCTTTCGAGCCGTGTTCTGTTAGCGTTCTTGCATAGTCCAATTTATGTGACTTTATAAATTACTGGACTTGCGCTTGATTTATCCTTCCACCTGTGCTGTTTCAGCGTGTGCTGTTCCCCCGAAGAATCAGTATTAGTGTTACTTACAACTCAAGGTTTAGGCGTCATTACCACTCGGCGAACTCGATAGAAGCATCAGCCTTCAAGATAGCGCCAAAAGTTCCCATGTGATGTTCGTTTCTGCTGCGGAAGGCTCTGGGCTCTGTTGATTGGTTTCAAGGCTTCTATTGCGTTCACAGGTACTGTTTGGCTTTCGTTTCCTTGCAGTGGTCCTTTTATATTTCATGGCCCAATTCCGTCCAATGCATATGCGAGGTGCCATTGCTTCGTCCTTCGGGCCTTCTGGACGCCTCAATTACGGTGCCGTTGTCTGTTACAGCGCACACCCGAGAAATGCAAACTCTCGTTTCACCTTATTGTTCTGTCGGCCGAGATACTGGCCTTGCTGGCTATTCTACGCTTCGTCAATCTCGATTGCTGCATCTTATTATGAGGAATTCCTATACCTTGATTCTTCCAGAAACATTGTTTCTTTCCCTTTGTTTCCCTGTCTTGTCATTGAGGCACCTGTGGAACGTCCTATAGCAGTAGTGTAAGATGGATGATCAGTTATAGTTAAAAAAACATCCGTGGACACCTTCAAAACACCGGTAACTGACAAGATATAGCTCCCCGTCGTAAAACTCATTTCTCGCCACACACGTTCAAATTGGCCTATGTTGATTTCTGCATGTTCGGAGCTGGTACCGGCGCGTCTTGCGTGGATCCGTTTACATCCGGCCACAGATTAGCCATGTTCACTATTTCAGGTAGCGTTTCCGTATTTCTCGCAACATACGGTTTTAGGCTTTATCACTATTGACACGTGTACTTATCTTTATCGGGCGACCACGTTTCGCCGCTTAACAAATGTAATCGCACAGCGAGGGACGCGCCTGCATGTATCCGACGTTTCTGGAAAGTTATCGATGCTTCTACCCGGCTGTCTGTTGTCGCCGAACCTTGTGTTATCTGATTCCATCGCGTAACGCGAATGGTGTAGAACATTGTGGAAGGCACGCGGGTCCGAACGATTAGTCTGGAACATTCGACGACTGCTCTATAAAAGCCGACGCGCTTGACCCGCTGATGAGATTTCCGACGATCGCCGACCGTGTTCGCCGCTATCGTTGTGCTATAAGTGTAGCCTGTTTTGTGGGCACAGGTTCGCCCAATAAAAGCTAGTTTTGTATTCCACCGTACTGCTTCTTTCTTCACCGTCACTCCCACGTGACATCTGGTGGAGGTGCTTTTCGTTCATGTACGGGACGCCCCCGACAAGCCGTGATCCCAGCCCAGACCGCAAACAGAACACCAACGTAGTCCCGGACCACCGAGCAAGCCGCCGTCTTCAACAGCTGCCCCCGGAGCACGGACTTCTACCTGAGAAGACCAAGAAGATTGTGGCCAAGGCAACCCCAATGGTAGCCCCAGCGTCCCCCATCGTGTTGCAGCAGCCCAGGGAACCACCGACGTTCCGCGGTTCCACATTTGAGGACCCGGAAACCTGGCTGGAAACGTATGAGAGGGTCGCTACGTTTAACAACTGGGCAAGCGACGACAAGCTACGACATGTCTATTTCGCATTGGAGGACGCCGCCAAGACGTGGTTCGAGAATCGAGAAGCCACCTTGACGACGTGGGACCGCCTCCGAAGCGGCTTCCTGCAAACATTTCAAAGCGTCGTCCGAAAATAGCGAGCCCAAGCTCTACTGGAGACAAGAGCGCAGCTGCCGAATGAGACGATCGCGATCTTCACTGAGGAAATGAGCCATCTGTTCCGCCACGCCGAGCCCGAAATGTCCGAGAAGAAGAAAGTACGTCTACTAATGCGTGGTGTAAAAGAGGAACTTTTCGCCGGTATGGTAAGAAGCCCACCGAAGACCGTCGACGAGTTTCTTCGTGAGGCGACGAGCATCGAGAAGACACTGGAATTGCGGAACCGGCAATACGACCGACGCACCAAACCAACAAGCTACTCCGGAATTCAATCACTGGCTACGGACGATCTATGCGAGACCATCAGGGCCATTGTGCGCGAAGAACTGCGCAAGGTCTTGCCATCGTCGCAGCCTCAAGTGGCCTCGATCGCCGACATCGTGAAAGAAGAGGTGCACCGATCGCTAGGAGTTCCTGAACTGCAACCACAATTACCGCAGCCCCAGCCAGAAGCGATGACATACGCCGCCGTCGCACGCCGTCCAGGTCCCCCTCCGCGACCACGCCAGGGCCCTGCAACGACGCAATTCCGTCGTCCACCGCCGCCGCCGCCAGCACACCCACCCGTCGCCCAGCGCACCTACGCGAGGAAGACGGACATTTGGCGCGCCCCCGACCACCGCCCGCTCTGCTACCACTGCGGCGAAGCCGGCCATGTGTACCGCCGATGCCCATACCGCGACCTGGGATTGCGAGGCTTCGCCGTCAACGCACAGCGCCCGCGGGAAGGTGAACGACCTCGTGACATCGCCGACTACCTCGCCGCTACTCAGTGAAGCACTCGACGACCATCGCGTTCGCCATCACCAGGCCGCTACCTGTCGCCGCAGCGCCGACCATACACTGGCCCAGCCCTGGGCCGGTCAGCGAGCCCATATCCGGAAAACTAAAAGCAGGAACCGATGGAGGTGCGGTTGCTGTTCGTCGAACTGACGAAGATCCTCCGCCGCCGACGAAGACGACGAAGAAACGATCTCGACGGCATAACCATGACACGCCGCCGTCCCGACGAAGTCAGGAAGGCAAGACTACACCGACGAACGACGACTTCACGACGCGACGTTCCAACTTCAGTTCAACACGACGCAGCCGTGATCCGACGCCACGACCTAACTGCAACGCCAGACAAAGAACCACCGACCTCGACGTGCTTCTCGACGGCCACGCAGTCACTGCCTTAGTCGACACAGGGGCCGATTACTCCGTAATGAGTGGACACATCGCCGCCCAGTTGAAGAAGGTAAAGGCTGCATGGGAGGGCCCCCAAATTCGGACCGCTGGAGGACACCTCATTACGCCGACTGGAATCTGCACGGCAAGAATTACCATTCATGACCGGACTTACCCTGCCACCTTCGTTATCCTCCAACAGTGTTCACGAGAAGTCATTCTCGGCATGGACTTCCTGAATCAACATGGCGCAGTCATCGACCTGAAGTCGAAATCGATAACGCTGTCACAAGATAAAGCGATACCGCCGGAGAGCTGTCGCAGTCACCACGCCTTGAGTGTGCTCGAAGATCAAGTGAGCATCCCGCCGCGTTCCAGCATTATTATTTCCGTCGGCACTGAAACACCCGCTGACGTAGAAGGCGTCATCGAGGGCGACCAACATCTACTGCTCGACCGTGAAATTTGCGTCGCAAGAGGGATCGCTCGACTCCACGGAGGGCAAGTGGAAGTTATGCTTACCAACTTCAGCCAAGAGTTCAAGCACATCAACAAGGGCACGACAATCGCATACATCGAGGAAATGGTGGAAACCAGCAATGCCTTTGTCCTCTCGGATTCAGCCGCATCTACCCCGATGAGCATTATCCCCGAACCAGGCTTCGTCGTGAATCCAAGTCTTCCTATGAGTAAGCAGCAACAGATCAGAAGTCTTCTCAGACGATACAAAGACTGCTTTTCGACGTCATCGAGGATTCAACAAACACCAGTTGCAAAGCATCGCATAATAACCGAAGAGAGCGCTCGACCACTCAGCCAGAGCCCTTACCGAGTTTCGACGCGAGAACGTGAAACTATTAGGCAACAAGTCGACGAAATGCTGCTCGACGACATCATCCAGCCGTCCAAAAGCCCGTGGGCCTCTGCTGTAGTCCTGGTAAAGAAAAAGGCCGGAACCCTACGCTTCTGCGTCGATTATCGTCGACTGAACAAGATCACGAAGAAGGATGTGTACCCCCTTCCAAGGATAGACGACGCATTGGATCGGCTCTGTAACGCCAAATACTTCTCGTCGATGGACCTCAAGTCCGGCTACTGGCAAATAGAAGTCGACGAGAGAGATCGCGAAAAGACTTCCTTCATCACGCCAGACGGCCTCTACGAGTTCAAGGTCATGCCATTCGGACTGTGCTCGGCGCCTGCAACGTTTCAGCGCGTCATGGACACGGTGTTAGCCGGACTGAAGTGGCAGACGTGCCTTGTTTACCTGGATGACGTCGTTGTCTTCGCCGGAAATTTCGACGATCACCTTAGGCGGCTTGCGACAGTGTTAGAAGCCATCAAGTCATCAGGGCTCACTCTGGAGCCGGAAAAGTGCCGTTTCGCTTACGATGAGCTTTTGTTCCTAGGCCACGTGATCAGCAAATCAGGACTACGCCCCGACCCACAGAAGACAGCTGCCATCGCAAAGTTCCCGCAGCCAACCGACAAGAAGGCAGTGCGCAGATTCCTTGGCATGTGTGCCTACTATAGGCGCTTTGTCAAGGACTTTTCACGCATCGCGGAGCCGCTAACACATCTAACCAAATGTGATGTCGCGTTCAAGTGGGAAACGCCTCAGGCCAAGGCATTTCAAGGACTCAAACGACGCATGCAGTCGCCGCCGGTACTTGCACACTTCGACGAGGACGCCGATACCGAAATCCACACTGACGCCAGTAGCCTAGGCCTCGGTGCCGTCCTAGTCCAGAGGAAAGAAGGACTTGAAAGGGCGATATCGTATGCTAGCCGGTCGCTGTCAAAAGCGGAAAGCAACTATTCTACGACTGAAAAGGAATGCCTCGCCATCATTTGGGCTACAGCTAAATTCCGCCCTTACCTCTATGGCAGGCCATTCAAAGTCGTCAGTGACCATCACGCACTGTGTTGGCTAGCTAACTTAAAGGACCCTTCAGGACGGCTGGCGCGGTGGAGCCTCAGACTACAAGAATATGACGTCACGGTAATATACAAGTCCGGAAGAAAACACTCCGACGCCGACTGCTTATCGCGCGCCCCCATCGATCCCCCGCAGCAAGACGACGAGGACGACGACGCCTTCCTTGGGATAATAAGCGCGGAAGACTTCACTAAACAGCAACGAGCCGACCCGGAGCTAAAAGGCCTCGTCGAGTATTTGGAAGGGAACACCGACGTTGTCCCTAGGGCATTTAAGCGCGGGTTGTCTTCGTTCACGCTACAAAACAACCTGCTCGTGAAGAAGAACTTCTCACCAGTCCGCGCCAGCTACCTTCTTGTTGTACCGTCAGCGCTGCGTCCAGAAATACTGCACGCCCTACACGACGATCCAACCGCTGGGCACCTCGGATTCTCCCGGACGCTGTCGAGAATACAGGAAAGGTATTACTGGCCGCGTCTTACCGCCGACGTCGCCCGTTACGTCAAGACATGCCGAGACTGTCAACGACGCAAGACACCACCGACAAGGCCAGCAGGATTACTACAGCCGATCGAACCTCCTCGCCGACCATTCCAGCAGATTGGGATGGATTTGTTAGGGCCGTTTCCGATATCAACATCCGGGAATAAGTGGATCGTCGTGGCGACGGACTATCTCACCCGTTTTGCTGAAACTCAAGCTCTACCAAAAGGCAGCGCAGCCGAAGTGGCGAAATTTTTCGTGGAGAACATCCTGCTGCGACATGGTGCCCCAGAAGTCCTCATCACCGACAGAGGAACGGCTTTTACAGCAGAGCTCACCCAAGCCATTCTGCAGTACAGCCAGACAAGCCACAGGAGGACAACTGCCTACCATCCGCAGACGAATGGTCGCACGGAGCGCCTGAACAAGACCATCGCCGATATGCTAGCAATGTACGTCGACGTCGAACACAAGACGTGGGACGCGGTCCTGCCGTACGTAACCTTCGCTTACAACACGGCGGTGCAAGAAACAACACAGATCACGCCGTTTAAGCTGGTTTACGGCAGGAACCCGACGACGACGCTTGACGCCATGCTGCCGCACGTAACTGACGAAGAGAATGTTGACGTCGCTAGCTATCTCCAGCGCGCCGAAGAAGCCCGACAGCTCGCCCGCCTGCGAATCAAGAGCCAGCAGAGGACCGACAGCCGACACTACAACCTCCGACGACGCTTCGTCGAGTACCAACCTGGCGACCGTGTTTGGGTCTGGACCCCGATACGCCGACGAGGACTCAGTGAGAAACTACTCCGACGCTATTTCGGACCCTACAAGGTCATCCGACGTATTGGCGCTCTGGACTATGAGGTCGTGCCAGACGGCATTTCGCATTCACAGCGGCGCCGCGCACGATCTGAAGTGGTCCACGTGGGGCGCCTTAAACCCTTTTACGGACGCTGACAAACTTCGCCATTTTTGTTCTTTTCTTTGCTACGAGTGCTTTTGTTTATTACCTTCGTTTGTTTGCAGCATCGGTCGATGCTTTTTAAGAGGGGGGTATTGACACGTGTACTTATCTTTATCGGGCGACCACGTTTCGCCGCTTAACAAATGTAATCGCACAGCGAGGGACGCGCCTGCATGTATCCGACGTTTCTGGAAAGTTATCGATGCTTCTACCCGGCTGTCTGTTGTCGCCGAACCTTGTGTCATCTGATTCCATCGCGTAACGCGAATGGTGTAGAATGTTGTGGAAGGCACGCGGGTCCGAACGATTAGTCTGGAACATTCGACGACTGCTCTATAAAAGCCGACGCGCTTGACCCGCTGATGAGATTTCCGACGATCGCCGACCGTGTTCGCCGCTATCGTTGTGCTATAAGTGTAGCCTGTTTTGTGGGCACAGGTTCGCCCAATAAAAGCTAGTTTTGTATTCCACCGTACTGCTTCTTTCTTCACCGTCACTACCACGTGACACTATCACTGGGCCTCCCATCGTCTTGCGGGCAAACCCAGATCCAGTGGGCCTATTCGTGAAAATCTCTTAGGCTAGTTGCAAGTTGGGGCAGAAGGTGTCCGCTGCTCCGTCCTCCCTTGATACGTTGGTGGTGAGTACCCCCGACGATATACGGGCTTCACGTTACGCCGAGATAAAATCGATCTGCATTGGTGGCAAGGAACACGTGGTTGGCGCATATCAAACCGCGCCATATGGCACCGTTAAAGGTATTATTAGAGGTATCCCAATAGAGGACTCCACGGCCGCAATCGACCGGAACATTGTTAACTCGAGAAATCCCTTGGCACTTGGCGCGAAGAGGATTGGTAGCTCGACCACAGTCATCGTGGCTTTCAAGGGCCTGAAGGTCCCGAATTACGTGTGCTACGGTCCCGTTCTCAGCAAGTGCAGCCTATATCGAAAACAAGTCGATGTATGTAAGCAGTGCGGAAAGGTGGGCCACCACCGCGACGTTTGTCCAAACCCTCACGTAAGGGCTTGCTTTGCTTGCGGGGCCGTTGACCCCAAGGAAGCCCATAGTTCTACCCCCGCTTGCAGATTGTGCGGAGGGGCGCATCTGACCGGTGACAAGGTTTGCAAGAACAGGTTCAAGGTCCCAGACGTAGTTACAAGGAGACAATGGGAGCGCAAGATGGCCGAACACCAAGCGCAGCAGCAAGAACGAGCATCTCTCAGAGCTGAGGAATTTCCATCGCTGATGTCAGCAACCGCAACACCTGCCGGCCCAGCTGCTCGCCGAGCTTCACGTTCCGTCTCGAAGCGTAGGGCCAGCGAGAGTAGACAGCGTAGCCTTAGGCGTAAGCGATCGCAGTCACGTGACCGCGTGAGCTGGGCCGATGCGGCAAGGCACGGTGCCAAGAAAGCGCAGGGGGGTGCCACCACCACCACCACCTCCAATACCGCAACGACCACCGCAACGACCAAGACAATTAGCACCAGCAAGACCGTCGATGGCAACAACAACAGCAAGACGAGGGAAGACGAGGCGATGAGGACGTTGAAGGAAGCCAACGAGGCACTCAGGCGCAAAAACAACGAGCTCCAGACGAAAGTCAGTAGGCAAGAAGCCACTATTAGCAAGATGGCAAACGAGATCATGGAAATCAAGAAGCTTCTGACGACCCGTTCCACCAATAACGAAACGCCCGAAGCAGTATCATGTGAACCAACACCCAGCATCAGCAGCGATGTACCATCAACATCCGCTGAGAATTAACCGGCACCCAAGAGACGAGCGATCGAGAACCTGAAGGAGCGCAAGCTCAACGACCGGGTGGACAACCTGAAAGACAAGGTTGACCAAATCGAGGAACACCTCGACGGGCTCGAAGATTATATTAAGACAACGTTCACCACGATGATTAACGACAGGTTCGCCGCCATCGAGCGGACGTGTCAGCAGTTAACGAACGCAATACAGCAATTAACGCGGCAGTACAATAAGCAACAATCATGGCCGCTACAGCAACAGCAACAACTACAGCAGTGAAGGGTCTCGTGACCTGGCACTGGAACTGTAACAGTTTCGCTAGCAAGAAGGCAGTCTTGCAGCAACACATAACACAAGTAGCAAGCAAGCCTGATATAATCATGATACAAGAGACTCGCACTGATGCAGTGTCGCTACCCGGTTATCGGGTATACGCCAAGTCTCCAAAGGTTAGCGGCGGTAGAGGGATATGCACATTGGTTCGCAAGGGACTCACCTTCATTGAGCACGAGTTGCACAATAGTAAAATTGAATACACTCTCATCGAGGTCGTTACGGGCAAGAAACAAAAAAACAGCACCTTTCTGCTTAACGTCTACAGTAGCCCTTCACACTGGAAGCAAAAATTCAAGACGCTCCTTCACAGAGCCAGCACCGTGGCGGGGACTCACAGGCTCATCGCCTGCGGGGACTTCAACGCGGCACACCCGGCATGGGGATATAATAAGCAATTGGCCAAGGGGCGAGACCTGTTCCAAGACACATTAGACCTGGGCTTCACCCTCATCACAGACCCGACTGATCCTACAAGGATTGGGAACTCTGTGTCCAGGGATACGACGCCGGACCTCACGTTCGTGAAGAACGACGAGAAGGGGAATATCTCCTGGCGCAACACGGGGTCAGAGCTCGGCAGCGACCACTACATCGTAGAGGTCATCATATCGGAAGAGGTCAAGGCCTCGGAGGGCACCAGAAAACATAATTTTACGGATTGGGATGCCTTCCGTAGCCTGCTCCCAACGGAGATGGAGGAAATCGAGAACATAGAAGAATGGTCCGCCCACATCGCGGGGAAGGTCAAGGAGGCGACCAAAATCATAGAAACGATGAGCAGGTCGACAAGGTTGACAGCCGCCTCGCGCACTTATTCGAAGCAAAGCAATCTATGCTAAACAGGTGGAAGAAGCAGCGACTAAATCGGCGCCTAAGGAAGAAGGTAGCGGAGCTGAATCGCGCCATCGAAGTTCATTGTCGGCTGCTCTGCACGCAACAATGGAACGAAATCTGTAATGCTGCGGACGGGCAGATGCATTGCGGCAAAACCTGGAACTTGATGCGGCATCTGCTCGACGAGACTACAACAAAATCCCACCAACCCGACCGCCTCGCAAAGATCATTCACAGAGCAGTCAAGGAAAACGGGGAAACCGAAGTAATCAGACGCATAAACAGCAAGTACCTTCCGGTTACACCGACGGAAAGGCATCCTGACTACGGCGGTCAAGCCAACGAGAAGCTCGACCGCGATATCAGCGTCGAGGAGGTGCGAGCGGCCCTGCACGAACTAAACAGCAAGTCGGCGGCCGGCCCGGATCACATCTCGAACAGAGCGCTCAAGAACCTCAGCAATGTGGCCATCGAAAACCTCACCGGTTACAACAACAAGTGCTGGAGTGCGGGGTCACTGCCCCAGCAGTGGAAGACTGCCAAGACCATACTCATCCCCAAACCAGGCAAGCCGCCGAACACGGACAACCTACAGCCCATCTCGCTCACGTCCTGCGTGGGCAAGGTGTTGGAGCACGTCCTCATGTGTAGGTGGCAGGATTACTTGGAGGAGTCGGGACTATACCCCACCACGATCATCGGGTTTCGGCGTTCCCTCGGCACCCAAGATGCGATGATTCTGTTGAAGAAAGATATCATTGACGATGACACCCTAACGAAAGACAACAAGGCCATTCTGGGGCTGGACCTGCAGAGCGCCTTCGACAAGGTGAAGCACTCTGCGATCCTAGCCCAGGTGTCCAGACTCAACATGGGCGCAAGAACGTACAATTACATCAAGGACTTTCTGACGGGGCGGACTACCGAGCTCTGCACCGGCGATCTACGGCTCCAAGAGAAGAGGCTCGGCAGTGTCGGGACCCCCCAAGGCTCGGTCATCTCGCCGTTCTTATTCAACCTCGTTATGATCGGGGTGGCCAAGCGACTCTCTCGCGTCGAGGGCGTCCGGCACACCATCTACGCCGATGACATCACGCTGTGGGTTCCGGGAGGCAGCGATGGTCACATTGAGAGCACGCTGCAAGAAGCCGTTGACGCGATTGAGGACCAGCTGAATGGTTCCGGTTTGATCTGCTCACCGAGCAAGTCAGAACTGCTGGTGTTACCACCGAAGTACGTCAGACGTAAGAAGAGCGAAGCGAGGGATTACAAGGCCATCAAGATCGTGACGAGGAACGGCCACGTGATCCCGGAGGTTGACAAAATCCGGGTGTTCGGCATGATTATAGACAAGCGACGGGGCAACGGTGAGACTATTTCCCGCCTTACAGCCAAGATTACCAACGCCATACGTCTCATCAGACGGGTTGCCAACCGCAAGGCCGGGATGAAGGAGGAAAGCTTGATTCGGCTTGTGCACTCCTTCGTAATCAGCCACGTCACCTACGTTGCAGCCTTCCACAACTGGATGCAATGTGAAAGGAATAAAATCAACGCCCTGATACGCCGAGCTTACAAGGCGACGCTCGGACTATTCGAGTGTACGAACACCAACAAGCTCCTGAGCCTGGGGGTACACAATACCCTCGACGAAATTGCGGAAGTGCAACAGACCGCCCAGCTGGAGCGGCTCTCTATGACCGAAGCCGGCAGGCGCATACTTCAGTACTTGGGCTTCACGCCCGGAGCGAAAGCGGCGAGTAGCGACGTTTCTGTCCCGGACGGAACCCGGCGCCGGATTCGGGTGGACCTCATTCCGAGAAACATGAACCCGGAGTATAACAAGGAGAGAAGAGCGGCGAGGGCCAAGGCCCTCATCGACTTTCACGCCAAGGACGAGCACGCAAGGTTCGTGGATGCGGCAGAATACCAGGGAGACTGCGCGGCGTTCGTAGCTACCGTCATCGAGGCGTCGTCCGGCGCGACGAGGGCAGCGGCGAGCTTACGGGTCCGCGAGGCGTGTCAGGCGGAGGAGGTGGCCATTGCCCTGGCCATTGCCGACCCCGGGTGCCAGACGGTGTTGTGCGATTCGCGAAGTGCAGTGCGGAATTATGCAAAGGGTAAAGTGTGTGGTGAGGCTGTGCGCGTTCTGTGCTCGGCTGACCTGAAACGACAGAATCGGTATGTTAGAATCAAGTGGTTCCCGGCGCACGCGGGCAACGATGCGTCCGAGAGGCACGATAACCACAACGAGACGGCACACGCAGTGGCGCGAGCGCTAACCAACCGCGCCGCTGCAACCGACCGTCCAACGTGGTGTAGTGCCAATGACCGCATGACGACGTTCAATGAACTTACACAGTTCCACCGCCTGGCTCGAAGGACTTTCCCACCCCCGCACCCGGGGCTGAGCTGAGCGGCGGCGGTGCTGTTCAGACAATTGCGAACTGGTTCTTTACCCACCCCAGTATTAATGACTCATCTATACCCTAAATTATATGTGAGTGATGTGTGCCGCGTGTGCCAGCGGGAGAGGGCCACCCTGACGCACATCCTATGGGATTGCACCAAGTTCCCCAATGAGGCTTCGACAAGTACAACGATTCCGCCGCGACTCGCGGCTGCGGCGGAATGCTACGACCACGAAAGTCAAACCTGGGCCGTCCAGCAGGTCTCGGCGGCTCTTGAAAGACAAAGGCCGAGCGAAACCGACGGAACGTTCCTCACGGCGACCGACCGCGGGAGTAACACGCGCTGGAGTAGAGACCACCCGCTGAGAAGACGTCAGGGCCCGCCTCACGGCGCCATTTAGTCATGGTGTCGTTCTGCAGGCGACTACATGAAGTTGTCTCTCTCTCTCTCTCTCTCTCTTAGGCTAGTTGGTGCATACAATGGTCGTTTCTTTATTTCTGCAAACCAGACTTTGAGAGCAGAAGTTGTCGAAATCAAAGTTCTCACGAGACTGTACGTCACTCTGTAATTGGTCCAGACGAATATTGTTTTAAATTTGGTGTTTTATTTTCTATAAACCTTGTGTCATATCAATTCCATAAGCAAGCAGTGTCCTTCGAGATTACCGATTTTTTGTGACGCAGATGAAAGCGCTAGCTCTATCGCCTCCCTTCATGACTTCGTCAATGTCAGCGCGCAAAGATATCCTCATAACTTGCAGCCACTCTATGATGTGCTACTCAATCTTGTCTATCCTCTGAGCGCATATGATGATAGAGCCATGGGCACTGCCCAATCCTTGCTCGTCAAATTTCTTAATAGTCTTTATTAATCCTACCTGTAATACACCTGGCATGGCGCTGGCTGCTGCAAGGGTGATGCCTCTAGGATACCATTCGTTTGACGACCTCAGCGTCCCGGCATGACAAACTTCGGTGTAACCGTCGTGATGAAGGCTCAGAATATTGGCAGGAACACAGCAGGTGCATTTGAGCGCATGGCCGTGGAATCACACTTCGGAACAAAACTCGCCATCCCGGCCCTTTACAAATCTTAGTCGTCGTCGTTAGTGCGGTTAGATATATGCATATTGGATGTGTTTGTTGCTTTGAGCGCTAGGCTTATTGAACGAGTAATGCCACAGAATATTGTCATCCAGGTCTTGTAAGCCTCAAAGTTCTCGCCTAGGCGAAAATTTGATAGATGAATAGACATATGGATGGCTCTTCCGAGGGCTGGAGCGTCGGAACGTGCTTCGCATATCCCCAGGGGGGGGGGTAGCAGCTTAGCCTTGCAATACTCGGGCTGTAGGGCTGCAGAGCAAGGTAAGAACGGATCCGAAGTAAACGGAAGGTACAGCCGCCTCGCGAAACTAAAGGTGTCACCTGCAGCCACGTCAGTCCATGTACTAGCAGCCTCAATCTCAGTCGCAGCAACAGTGGCAGTCTCAGGTTTCACGGCCTTAATGTAAATAACAGGGACCGAAGGCATGGCTTCCCCGATTGTTATCTTCTAACGAAATCTTAATGCGAGTGACAATGATGATGATCATAATGCTGACAGGTGAGAGACATTACCTCCTTCTGCTTGCAACGGTCTTGTACTGATAAACGTATTCTTCCTCGTGCTTCCTTCCGCCAGTAGAGGTAAGTTAGTCTAGTTGGTGGATGTTCATCTTGTATTGCACGAAACCCCCCCAGACAACAGAAGTAGAAGTGGACAGGACGTGTGAACACTCGAAACTGAATTTTATTGGATGAAGAATGAATCTAATCTGAGCTTAATTGAACTAAAAAAATGAACTTAATATGAAAATGCAAACGGCCAAAGATTTTTTTTTGCGTTCAACTGCCTCATCTATTAAGAACTAACCCTTATAAATTTTGGTCTTCTATTTTACCTCGCTATGATCCACCCACATCACTCAACATAGATAATGACCTCATCAGTGATCCGTCAGTAATATCGGATGCTTTGAACAAGTATATTCACTCCATTTTTGCACCCGATAACTTCATTCCTTTTCTCACCAATATAATTGTTTGTGAAGGAATCGCTGACATTGACATAAACAGTGAAGGCGTTCTTGATCTCGTATTAAACTTGGATACCAAGAAATGCACCGCTCCAGACGGTATACTCAATGCCTTATGGGTACGCTATTCCTTGCGGTCATCAATATATCTGACGGTCATATACAACAAATCTTTATCATCTGCCACTGTTCCTCCCTCAGGGAAGTTAGCTTAAGTGCTTCCACTCCATAAATCTGATGATAAGCAGTCTTTATAGAACTACAGACCTATTTAGATAACATCACAGCCATGCATAATCTTAGAACATATCATTCACAAACACATAGTGCTTTTTCTAGAATCTCATAATCTGCTATCTAACATACCGCAGGGCTTTAGGCACGGTTTTTGTACGACAATGCAGTTGAGTTTCCGCATCACATTTTTCTTAACCTTGACCCTGGCAAGCAGGTTGACGCTATCTTTATCGACTTCTCTCAAGCATTTGACACAGTATTATATTCTAAAATCCTTGCTACACTTAACGCTGTACTCAATAATCCTCAACTAGTTAACTGGATTTCAAGCACTCTTTCACTTCGTTCCCAGTTCGTCTCTTCTAGCTCGACTGAATCTAATGATATTGATGTGACATCTGGAGTGCCTCAAGGATCCGTTCTTGGGTCACCGCTTTTTTAATTCACATATATGATTTGCTTCTTCACATCGCTTGTAATATGCGTCTTTATGTCGATAATTGTGTTTCATATGAAATTATTAACTCTTCTGATAATAACTACCGCCTTCAAGAGTCATTTGCTTGGTTTTTTTAACTTGGTCCAACACCTGGAAATCTAAAATTAATATTAATAAAACCGTCCTTATCTCCTTCTGTAAAAATGTTCTCTTTTTCATTACTCCTTCATTAACCGCGATGTGTGTAGGGTATCTGAGTGTGAGTGCCTCAGGGTCACTTTAACTCATAACATGTCATGATCTAATCACATTGATTGCATTTGTAACAAAGCACTAAAAAATTAGGTTACCTACATCGTACACTATCCAGCTCTCCAAAAGGGACTAACCTATTCTAATATAATTCGATAATCCGTACCGCTGTACACTACACATCTGTCGTTTGGAACCCTTACTAGCAGTGTGAGATTAACAGGCTAGAAGTCGTTCAGAAAAAAGCTGTAAGATCTTTATATGTCACCGTTATAATCGTGACGTTTCACCATCTTCTGCACTTAGTTACTGGAATTTAACTTCGCTCTATTCACGGCGCCGCATAGCATTGTTAGATTTCTTGCACAGCCTCGTCAATTCTTCCGTTAGACTTTCAAAAACTATACTAATCTCGCGCCACAGTCATCGACGAGGCGACATCAGAACTTGAACTAGATGCCCTACTTTGCAAACACTAGTATGTCTAAAATCTGCTTATTCCCTCGTTCCATAGAGGACTAGAATTCCTTACCTGGGTCTATTGGCTCATGCTCACCGCGAAGTTTTGTGTCGGCCATACAGGATGAATGGTCGTAGCATATCACCTTCATCGTTGCATTGTACTTTTCTCTGTATAATTTTCCTATGTTAATTCACACCTGCTATGGCGCATATTGCGCTGCAATATGTACAAATGAATAAAATAAATGAAGATGACATACATACAATGAACGAAAAGACGTTATCGTGCTCAGCGCCACACAAAAAACGCTACCGTCACAACCTTGCGTCCAGGAAATGTCCCTCACAATGAGCAAGTGCAAAGGAAGGACCGCTAACACATACACGTGTTGTCATTTTTATAATGTACGCCTCGAACACCTCCAGCGTATGACGTTGCTTCTGACGGTATAAAATCTTAGCTTTTTCTAGAAGCGGAAGGCACGCCTCCTTTGCCTCTTTTTCGCAAGCCCTGTAATGTTTAGCTACGTTGGCCTTCACCGGTTCAATCACTAATGAGAACAAGCTACAATTCTTGGATATTCGCCTGCGCTTTGATGTAGCCCGCAGCTGCTGGTTTTCCATCCCAGATCCATGAAAGTGCCCTTACATTTTTCTTCGGGGCACTCAAAAACAGTGAAAAATGGCATCGTTTCGTACAGTATTGGTGCTGGCCTATTTAAATCTTGCATCCGCATTGTGGCGGAGCGTGTTGCACATCAAGTGACTGGATTGAATGCAGCTGGTTATTCGAGCCCTGTGGTTGCAGGAGCTTGCGAAAAGTTGATTAAGAAAGTTGAGTGGCGTCGCTGCCTCTTGCCAAGACAGCAACCAGGACCGAAAGAATGTATTCAGTGCGTAAGTTACGGAAGGAAGATACCAACACCTGTGACTCCTTCGCGGCACTCTCCTGTGCGATAAAGGGCGACGTAACCAGAGCCACGAAAACCATACAAACTGAACTGGAGGTCCCAACTGTTGACCCTCACCTCGCGCACTTACTCGAAGCCAAGGCTTCGATACTTGCGCGATGGAGAAAGCAACGTCTCAACAGACGCCTGCGCAAACGCATCGCGATCCCCAACCGAGACATAGACCAATATTCTACGGAGCTCACGAGACTCCACTGGCACGAACTCTGTTCGGCAGTCGACGGCAACATGCGAACAGGAGGTAAGTGGAACCTCCTGAAACGCATGTTAGACGACAGCCAAACGAAGGATAATCAAAGCCGCGCACTAGACCGACTTCTACACTCACATAAAGCGAAAGGGGGAACGGAAGAGTCCTTCCTGGAAGAAATTGCCAAACGATACCTTCCGCTAGGCGACGCTCACCCCAACGATTACCCGAGCATGAAGTGCGAAACCACTCCCGAACTGCATATCATATTGACCGCAAGAAAGACGGGGACAGAGGGAGAGAACACATAAACAGCACGGGCGGTAACTTTCAACTGTTTTATTCACGGCAGCCCGTGGGGATATATAGGCAAAAAGAACATGCGCAGATCGCAGCAAACAAGAATACACATCAGCTTAGCGTCCCTCTGTCCCCGTCATTTTTGCGGTCAATATGATATGCAGTAAATACCAACTAGGCCAAAGTAAAGTTCTTCTGAAGCACTCCCGAACTAGACGCTGCCTTCACTAAAGCAGAAGTCCGAGAGGCGCTACACAACCTAAACAGCAGGTCGGCTTCAGGACCCGACGGGGTAACCAACCGACTGTTACGTAACTTAGACGATCAAGCCATTACATTACTCACGAAAGACATCAACCATGTGTTGGAAACAGGAGAGGTACCAACGCAATGGTGCACTGCCACGGTGGTCCTCATCCCAAAACCCGGCAAACCACTTAACCTCGACAATTTACACCCAATCTCTCTTACTTCATGCGTGGGTAAAGTAGCCGAGCACGTAATTCAAAACCGAGTGTCACGCTACATTGAGGAACACGAACTCCTCCCACACAACATAGTAGGGTTTCGACCCCACCTATCCACCCAAGATGTTATGTTACTCCTAAGGAGACAGATCTTCGACGTTAAAACAAGAGACGTTCGAGGCATCCTCGCCCTCGATCTCACGAAAGCATTCGACACCGTCTCGCACCGCTTTGTACTAGAGTCTGTGGCAGGCCTCGGCCTCGGACAGAGATTTCAGGAGTACGTACTCTCCTTCCTAAAAGACAGAGGAGCCCGACTGCGAGTCTCACAACTTAAGTTGGACCCTACACGCTGGACTCCGTCGGAGCACCGCAAAGCTCAGTTATCTCTTCATTATTACGGAACATGACAAACTACGAAACAAACTACGACAAACTACGAAACTACGCTGACAAAAACTGACAAACTATGAAACTACGCTGACAAACTACGAAACATTCCAAACGTAAATTGCGCTCTATACGCAGATGACATTACCATCTGGAGCTCGGGAGGCTTCCTGGCAGACATGGAGCAGGCCTTACAGTCTGACCTAGATGCCACGGAAGAGTACCTACTAGACACAGGAATGAAACTATCCTCCAAGAAATCGGGCCTTTTACTATTTCGCAAGTCTCGCCAAGGAGTCCGCTACCTAACTCCTCTAGACGAACTTCCGATGGTACTACACACAAGAGACGGACCACAGATTCCGCGAGTCAACCACATACGCATTCTTGGGCTCCTAATCGAAACCACCGGATGCCACGGACACACGAACAAACACTTAACGGCCAAAACCGAAAACATGACCAGACTCATCCACAGAGTCTCGGGGCGTAGGAAGGGTCTCTGCGAAGATAACCTTCTGCGCGTTTACCACGGGTTCCTTATGAGCCACATTAATTTCATCGCCTCTGCCCAGAACTGGAGGAAAATAGAAAAGACGCAACTAAACACACTCATTCGCAAGAGCATCAAACAGGCCTTGGGCACCCACAAAGAGCAAGTACAGCAAAGGTTGATCAGCTAAGCATGCACAACAACATCGACGAAGAGATCGAGGCTCAGACTATGGCGCAAATACTCCGCCTATCCTCGTCGAAAGCCGGTAGGCTAATCCTAAACGAAGCCAATTTCTCCCCTTCTCCCTATCTCGAGCACGCGGTTACCTATATAGCGAGCGAAATTATAGACAACTACAAAGTCTCACCGTTTCCCAGAAACGTCCACCCCCAGCACAACGTGCGTAGGCGCGGGCCCGCGCCCGCGCGATTGTCGACCGCATCGACGCAGACCGTGAAGCCACCGCATATGTGGACGCGGCTCAGTACGGCAACACATCCGCTTTCCCAATAGCAGTCGTGGACGGCAACGGAACGCTACGATCATCCGCATCGATTAAAACGAGCACCAGCGCTAAAGCAGAACAAATAGCTGTAGCCATCGCCATGGCAGACCCCACATTTATTCATGTATTCACGGACTCGCGTGCCGCGATTCGGGCCTACGAATGCGGCAACGTAGCTAAAGAAGTTGCGCGTATACTACTAGCGAGCTCAAAAGAGAGCAAACGGTGCCTCTCCTGGTTCCCCGCTCACATGAGGAAACACTTTCACCCGCAAAAAGCTAACCTCAATGAAACGGCCCACGACCGTGTGCGAGAACTTGCCTGCCGCGACGGTCCCACAGCCTCCGAGGGGCTGGACATTCAGTTTAATGACCCGCTACTCACTTACCAAGAAATCACCTCACACTATCGAAAAGGCAGAATCAAATTCTCGCTCCCGCACGCCAAACGCTAACGCGCGCAGGCGGCCGCGTTTCGAATGCTACAAACGGACTCGTATCCGTCACGAGGCCTACTACGCCACTACAATTCAGAAATCCCGGCAAATCGCCCAGACTGCCCAGAACTTTATTTCTCACTCTCGCACAAGCTATGGCAACGTACCGCGTTACCAAAGGGCCCTCTCTCCAGTGAGCCCGAATGGGAAGAAGCCCTCAAAAGCCCGGACCTCAAACTCCAACTCAAGGCCGTCCAGAGGGCCAAGAACTGGCGGAGCGTCAACGCGTTCCCCTCCATACTTGGCCGTGGCCTACGGTTTCAACCAGAGGAATTTCCCACGTGGCATCTCCAATGGCTTGAAACTCCTCAGGACTTCAATAAAGTTTTTTGACTGACTGACTGACTGTGATCTCTTTCCAACATAAGGTGTCACACAATTTAAAGAGCGATGCGCAATGTGATGAAGTGAACGTTGTGTTTACTGCTCCTGTAAAAAATGGTCCCTTTGGGGTGCACAGTTCCTGAGAAGGATTGAAAAGACGCCTAGCCCTAGCCCTTTTGTTTGCCATGCAAACCACAGGTGATTGTTTGTTCCCTTCGCGTGCGCCGCGGTTTATGAATTCCCATTATTCTGCGGCTGTGTTTACATCTCTCAGGCGGGACTCTGTGTTAATGCCGTTTAAAGGAGCACATATTTTTGGGGGCACACCACCGCAACGACAGTGGTCACGAAAATTCCCTTCTTGATGCAGGTTCTCGTCCTGTGGTTCGTACTGTTGCTTCGGCTGAGCTTCCACGGCAGCAACACGTTTCTGGCTTATCACCAAAGCGCACCCGCCCAGATGCTACCCATGGCCCTGAGCGATTCTTCGCAAGTTATCTCACACAAGCTGTTCTTAGCCACAGTCTGGTTTTTCGTCTGGCAACATCGAGCAACTATGCCCGAGGAACAGCCGCATCGACTACATATTGCACAACCGGACTGGGGCCAGTTGGGGCACATCACCGCAACGACAGTGGTCACAAAAATCCCCTTCTTGACGCAGGTCAGTTACCTTCCGAACGCGGCTTGTGTTCGCTCTGGAAATCGCTGTTTCCTTGCAGTGTCGTGCACCCCTTGTGTTATCGGACCTTGTTGTGGGCTGTTGTGTGAAATGTTATCTCTATACATCAATGTTAAAACAATTACTCTGCTGCTGTTGCTGTCGGGAGATGTAGAATTAAACCTGGACCAAATTACGTTTCACTGCCGTCCATTGAAACTTGCAAAGACCATATCTGGCATAGAAACATCACAAAGCTCTGTTCTGTCCGAACTTTATTTAATCCGAGCATCACAGAATAGCATCGAGACCCTCGTGACCAGCCTTTCGGCTCGCGTTGATGCCCCGTCGAAGATTGCCCAGTCGACTCAGTCAAACGAAATAGGTTTAAAGGCGAACGTGAATGGTAGTCTTGCAAAACGTTCGACTGAAATCAAAGTTCTTACCGAAAAATGCGATGATGCAGAAAATGACCTGCGTCGTTCAAACTTACTTTTTTGTGTAATTCAAGACACAAAGGGTGAGACTTGGCTTGAGTCCTAGACAAAAATAGTATAATTCTGCTCCGAGAAACTCGGTTTATCCATTAGTACAGACGACTTGGAGCGTGCACACCGACTTGGTCGTTACCAGCAAGACAAAACTAGGCCTATTATTGTAAAATATGCAAGATTTAAAGATAAATCAAGAATTCTTGCAGTGGCTTCTAAGCTCAAGGGGACGAATTTTTCGATTCGCGAGGACTATCAGCCAGAGTTCGACAGGTGCGAAGGAAACTTTATCTTCATGGACAACAGAGGGGCAGATCATTTAAACTTCGCTTTGACAAGCTGCTGCTTGATGGCAAGCAATTCGCGTACGACGCTGAATCTGATTGTATAGTTGAACTGAGGGCATAGCGGTCACTGCGTCTCTCCAGGCATGCGCGTCCCTCTTCTCCCCCCCCCCCCAGATCTGCCTCGCCTCGATTACTGCCCCTGTTTATCAGAATATGTCGGTCTTGCTCGCAAACATGCGTAGTTACCTGCCTAAGAAGGACGCCCTAGAATCTATTTTGAAAGACAACAATACTGACCTCGCTATACTTATGGAATCTTGGCTTCATCCAAATATTGCTGACCACGAGCTGCTAAATGATAGCCAAACATACGCTGTTCACAGGCTTGACAGGTTGGGGCGCAGGGGAGGCGGCATTTTGATTTTTGTGAAAGAAAGTGTTCCTTCGTATGTCACCAAATTGAACTGTCAACATGAAATTTTGTGTGTAAATATATCACTTCAGTCAAGTATGACTGTGATTATTGCTTGTTATCGCGCTCCTGACTGTGATTTTTCCTTCAACCATGAACTAAATTCTGTTCTACCGAATCTTTACTCACGGTTCCCATCTGCGAATTTTATGCTCTGTGGCGACTTTAATTTTCCGTACATTAACTGGGCAAATCTAGAGGCGCATAACTGGCAATCCAAAATTTTTCTTGACAAAATCCTTACATTCAACTTTACTCAGATGGTTAATATGGCAACCCGTGGGGAGAACATTCTAGACCTTGTCCTTGTTTATAACCCCAATTTAACAAAATCGCTATCATCCGTTGCTGGTCTAAGCGACCACAAATTACTGCTATTTAATCTCTGCATCCCAGTTCCTTTCAGACAACCCTTGATTAAATACATTACGGACTATAACAAAGCAGATTTGAGCAAAGTTATCACTGAAGTGAACACTTTTTCATTTTTTTAGTGATACTGCTCCTTCTCGTACAGTAGATGAAAACTGGTTGCTAATTAAGAATAAATTATTATGGCTTGTTGAGAGACATGTGCCTCTTGTTCGCATTCGCGGTGATTTAGGAAAACCCTGGTTTTCTAACACACTTCGGAGGCTGTCGGGAAGGAAAAAACGTTTGTTTCGTGATGCGAAACGCTCTAAATCTTGTTCAAAGTGGGACAAGTACTTCAAATGTCTGTGCAAATACAGTAGCACTTTGAGACAATCCAAAAAGAAGTTCTTCCACCACGATTTGTCTAACATCATACGTGTCAACCTCAAAATTTTGGAATATTCTGAAACCAAACAATAGCTCTAATAACATTTCCTTGACTTATCCTGACGGTTCAAACGTGCCGCTTGATCAGCGGTTGGACGTAATGAACTCATATTTTTCTTCTGTTTTCACTCGTGAGCCTGCGCCGAAGGACGTTGATTTGCCCAGCCACAGTTTTCCCCTCATGTTTCCCATTATGATTAATTCTCAAGGCATTATGAAACTTATTGATAACCTAAAGATTTCTATTGCCCCCGGGCCAAATAACATCACTGCTAAGATACCAAAAGGTACGAAAGCAATTTCCAGTCTAATATTACAAATAATTTTTACCCAGTCCAGTACTGATAGTTCACTTCCAAATGACTGGAAGATTAGTAAAGTGGTACCGGTATATAAGTCAGGCAGCCACTCTGATCCTTCCAACTATCGCCCCATTTCCCTAACGAGTATTCCCTGTAAACTCCTAGAACATATAATATATTCGCAAATAGCATGTCATCTCGGTGATCATTCCTTCTTTTTTCACTATCAGCACGGTTTCCGGCCAGGTTTGTCATGCGATACACAGCTTTTTGAATTTATTACTGAACTTGACCTGGGAAGTTAGACTTCCCAGGTCCCTTCAAACTGACGTCATATATCTAGGCTTCGCCAAAGCATTTGACTGTGTTCCACATCAGCGGCTTTTGGCCAAACTTTCATGCCTCGGTCTCAACCCTCTCGCACTGTTATGGATCCGTTACTTTCTTACTAATCGATTCCAGTACACAGCTATCGGAAATCATTGCTCAACCACTACCACTCAACCATTGCTAGCGTCATCTCCGGAGTACCACCGGGGTCCGTCCTCGGTCCCCTTCTTTTTCTCATCTTCATAAACGACCTTCCTAACGGCATATCATCCAATATCAGACTTTTTGCAGATGACTGCGTAATCTGCCGCCGCATTACAGACCCAACCGACCATGCAATGCTCCGAAACGACTTACATTCATTAAAAACCTGGGGTTCCAACTCTTTAATGAAACTTAACATTTCCAAATGTAAAGTTATACAGGCATCCCGTAAACACTCTAACAAGGATCACCCGTATTTTTTAAACTCGACAGCCCTCTCCACCGTTGAATCATATCGTTATCTCGGTATCACTATTAATAGCAAGTTCACCTGGTCCGACCATATAACAAAATTGGCTACCGACACCAATAAATCACTTGGTTACGTCAGACATACCCTTGCTCTGTGCCCCTCATCCACAAGAAAACTAGCTTATGAAACTTATTCGAAGTAAACTTAAATATGCCTCAGCTATTTGGAGCCCGCACCAAGCTTACTTAATTAATGTATTAGAATCAATACAAAATCATGCCGCTAGATTCATCACTTCCAGGTAGAGCCGTGAAGAAAGTGTCAGTGCGATTAAATCATCTCTAGGACTCAAACCATTGGTGTTGCGTAGGAAAATTGCAAAACAGTGCCTTTTCCAGCGACTTTAGCATAACTTCCCCGAACTGCATGGAAGGCTTCTAATCGCACCAACGCGTACATCTCGTCGCCTTTTAAACTCTTGCAGCATCCAGCGCTTGCATGGTTTAACATTTTCCTTTAATCAATCGTTTTTGCCTAGCGCCATTATAGAGTGGAACAATTTACCAGACAGAGTTGTCGATGACCGCGACCCCATTATCTTCAAGCAGCTGCTTACTGATTACCTTAAACCCTAACCTTATAATGACCGCACTGTGCCTTCATGCTTTCGCGATTGCCGTCTCACATTGTGACTGTTCTGCTGATTTGCTTTTGCATTCTATTCAGTGTGCCTCTTGGATTTCTTGTTGTTGTTATTGCTGTTTGTTTTAATACGAATCCACCGGCTGAGTCTTGTAAGAAATTGTAACCATATCTTTGTTTCTATCCTTACCTTCTGTAATCCCCCCTTATGTAATACCCCGACAGGGGTTCTTAAGGAAAAATAAATGATGATGAGGAGGAACATTTTGAGAACCGGTCATCTGACGAGTCTCTCCACGTAGCAAAACATTGCAGAGGTTGTGAAAAAGAGACAAAGAAGGTGTGCCTTCTGCTTCTAGAAAAAAAAAGCTTTCATACCATCATAGGGAGCGTCGTACACGGGAGCTATTCGAGGCGCGTATTATAAAAAAGAAAACACGTGTATGTGTTAGCGGTCCTTCCGTTGTACTATAACTGATTGTTAAGTGCGATTCCTGGACGCAAGATGGTTGCGAAAGCGTCTCTTTAATGGCCTCTGAGCATGATGACATCCTTTTTATTCATTTTATACAAGTCAGCTTTCACCCAATAAAATTTAATTGTGAGTCTTCGTAAGTCCTGGCCACTTCTACTTCCGTTGTGTGTGTTTTACAGCGAAGCTGTATATAGCTACCCTGTGGCGGTGGTCGATGTCTGTTAGTCGACGCGTCGCGCCGACACGAAAAAATTTTCGTCTCCAGTTTCCCGCGAATGCTATGCAGCTTTTAGTCTAATGTAGACATTATGAAAATAAAATAACACCGAAAATGGTCGCTAAGACGACTCTATCACTTCGCCGAGTTTCATTTAGTTGTCATAATCAGTTAGTTCACGGTGCAGTTCTAAACGTTGCAGAATTCCCGTTTGCTGTCAATACATGGCCATCAACAGAGGGAGTACGGTTACAGAAAACGACTCTAACTATTCGTTTATCAAAACTATCCCAAAACAAATTATGGGGCAGTTAGCCGCTAAGATGACTCTAACATTACGCTGAGTTTCATCTACTGTTAATGGTTACGTAGTTCACACTGAGCTTGTAATATTGTGGAATTTCTGTCTGCTGTTAATACAAGGGCTTCTACTGGAGGGAAACGGGTAGCTCCATGTTTGTTCGCTAGAATAAAACTCTAATTACTCTAAGTTTCATTCAGCTAATTAACGAGGAAGTATGCTCAATGGTAAATTACAAACAAACGTGTTTTGTTTCGTGCACTCCTTCGACTGCGCCTCGGTCAATGCATATCGTCGCTCGCGTTGAGGTTCGGTTTAACGGCCACCTACGTCCTATACACACTGTTACCACCAGTGGACGTTGTGTTTTGTGCTTACGTAATAGTCGCCTAGGTGACCCAACAACAACAACAAGAACATATGCGTCGATTGAAGTAAGAACTTCGCTGCTCGTCCTTCTTCACAAAATAGAAGGGCCAGTGATCTTTTTTAGCGCAATAGCCCCTTTTTTACGAAATGTTCTTTCCGCCAGCTTTGTAACTTTTATAGCTAAGGAACACCTCGAATCCGCTAAATTTATTCCCTGAAGAACCTGATGCATCCCAATTTTAGGTGTTGTCATTTTAACGTATTAAATATTTGCGTGCGACATGAAGGGATAACCATTTCTAAAAATGGTAACTCATGTTCTAATTACCACCGTTTGTAGACATCCAGGCAGAAAACCTGTGCACAAGTGGTGCGGAGCCTCAACCCCCCGCAGTATCTATTAATTGCTCTGTGGAACTTTCAGACACAGAGACGAATGGTGACACGTTTATATTTGATGCAGATTGCTGCCTGTCTCATTTGGTTAATCTCTCGTTTTTGCTGGTATGGGAGAACGAGCTCCGAGTGGCAGAAGCAATGCCCTTTGGTGAGTACTAGTAGCCGCAGCTGACCGCAACTGACGATTAGAGGTGTTTTAAATACCATAGCTGTACCGTGTCAAAAGGGGCAATATTTGTTAACAGTACACAAAAGCAACTGCAAGTGCCATTCTTTATGGCTAATTCCTATTGGAGAACGCTGCAGTGACCATGTCTGCTGCTTGTTCCTCTGAGAAATCTCAGGAGTGAAAGCTCCAGCTTTATTTACTTTTAGGTTATGACGCTAGCACACATCCCCCAAACTCAAGTTAAAAAGCAATTTTCTACACGCTTGCACAGCTTGTACAGTTTGTACAGCTTGTGCTGTTTTGCATGGCTTTGCAAGCTGGTCAGCAGAATACACACTATTTTATGCTTTATCGGGGTGTGAAATCCTTAACGAGCAAGATTTTTTCTCATTCTTGATAAGAGCGATTGTTTGGGTGATTCAGTTTTGGAAGATACCTAATAGTGACAGTAGCTGCGTTTGATCAGTTGTGTATTCTACAGACAACGCTGCGTCTGCCCATCTGATCTGCCCATATGAATGACTTTTGTTTTCTTTAAATGCCTCATGACGGTATACAGTAAAATGTTTCACAGCCTCAAACAGAAAACGAATTAGCATAAGCTGCAAATAAAAGGCTCCATAGAGCTAAACGTTTCAACTAAATATATCTAACCAACCTAAACTGAGGGAACGAAAGTGCTAAGTCTGTCTGTGTACCTAGCTCAAGTTCTAAAACGTGCATTACTATTTTATATGGAAAGGAAGTCCCGAAGATAAAAAAAAATACAGAAACAATTCAGGACTCATTTATCTGATCGACACTATTATGCTAGCACTATCTTCAAATCATATTTAGAATTAAACATTTATTACATATTCTTCTAATCGTTCTTTTAAATTATTACACTTTCATACGACCACACCACTACCCCTTAACAAATTCCCTATCTGCTATAACCGTTGGGTTTTTGTTAAGTTTCTTGTAGTTGGTGAACGCAGTTATTGGAGGTAAAGGCAAGCGATCAAAATAAGATGGCTGTGTTCTTTGTGGGTGAATGCTACATTCGTAGAAAAAAAGGTCAGAGCCGTAGCAATCGCAGAAACCTACTCTCTTTGTTCAACTGAATTTTCTAACAATATAGGACAATATGCAAGGCAACAATAATCGAGAACGACAAGTTGCTCGAAGCAAAAGAACTGAACAAAAAAGCTAATTTCACAAAATGATCTATTGTGACATCAAAACTAAGGCGAATTACGCACACAAAAAATAAGATGAATAAGCACAGAATTTAAGCGAAGTCACTAGAGAGAGAGAGAGAGAGAGAGAGAGCGAGAGAGAGATAAGGATATTTCTTGAGATGTAAAGTCGAAAGATTCGCAGGAGGATAATGTCTCTAGCCTGCTATTCCACATATAAGTGGAAGTGAAGGGTAAGGCGAAAGACAGAAAAGTAGAGGAGGATGAGGAGTGGTGATGCGAAAATACCATGTGATAATCGTATGTCCAATCAGGGTCCCTGACACTGATGAAAAAAGCACATACTGTCACTTGTAGGAGGAGGGTCGAGGGCAAGAATGGGTCGAGCCCAAAAGAATGTAAAAGACCACGGGCCTCTTTGCTTGCAAGCGAGCCCTCGACTGACGCTGCCTGAGTTGATTATTTAAGGCAAATGATCTAATTAGGCGGAATAAAAAAAAGTTTGAATATCTTCAAGCGACGGCAAACTATATTACCTTTCTTCTGTCCAGCTAAGTGGCATGTGCTTATTTCGAAACTCTGGCTAATGTTAGCTGAGACACCCTGTATATATGGTACGGTGACAACTTAGGTTCCCGGTCGCGGAAATAAATCGAAAGGGAGCACTGGTTGAAAGATCTCGGCGCCCTGTGCAATGGCCCCGTGCTATGGAGAGAGCGCTGCGAACAAGATTGCGTAGCGAAGAAGGAAAGACAATGAATTTATACACCATGAAGGGACGCAATTACTAACATGCGAGTGACGTTTTATGCGAGAAGGAGAAACGAAAGGATGAAAAGAAAACATTAAAAGTCTACGACGCGGAGTTGCGTGAACTAAAAGCCCAGGTGAACGACGCAGGCGTGGTACCATGAAAACGCAAAATATCATCAGTCCAGCCGAGATGCTTGTACCTACAGTTAAGGAATTTACGGAGAAATGTTCATGTCTAAGGAATAATCGGTCGTGCAGCGTACAATTGTGGTGAATTTAACAAAACTTGTTGCTGAGCTAGTTGGTTCACGACTTAGAAACCAAGGTTATGGCGCTAAGCAGACAAGGACGAAGTGAGACACAAAGGACACAAACAGGCGCCAACAGTTGGCGCCCGTATGTGTCCTTTGTGTCTCACTTCGTCCTTGACTGCTTAGCGCCATAACCTTGGTTTTTAAATTGTGGTGAAGTTTGGGAAATTGACTTAGGCGGGAGATTTTACGACTTGGTGCAGCAGAACGAAGGGAGGCTGATTTTCATTGATGTTATGTGGCAGTCTTGCTATAGTTAGAAAGAAACAAACGAATGGAGTTATTTTGTGCCAGTTGTGTCGAGTTATTAAATTATCATGGCAGATATTCCACACTCCTGAAGCGTATACTCAAGCTTGGAAAGAATCATTGTTTTATAGAGCAAACATTTTATTCAAGATTGTGCTTGTCGAACGCTTCAACGTAAGTAACCTAACGTTTGAGTGACATTATCAGTTGTGCAATCAATATGAAGCACCCATTGTAGGTTAGACGACATAGTATGAATACCCAAGTACTTGCAAGAATTCATAGATTCAAGGGGGATATTGCTTATGCACTATAACCGGCTCTAAGAACTTCTAGATAGTACCGTATCTTTATATTTGCTAACATTTATTTTCAATCGCTTGTACCGCTTCAATCGACTACATGATCTAGGTCCGGTAGGAGGCAGGAACGGCCATGATCGCTAGTCATTTCGCAAAATATGACGCGATCGTCAAAAATAAAGCGAATATTAAAAGAAATAGTGGAAGGGAGCTTGTACATGCATATTAAAAACTAAAGAGATCTAAGTATTGACCTCTGTGGTACACGCGAGTGTACCACAGTTGGTGACGAGCTATACCGTTAGCTGTTACATATTATAGGTGATCACTAAAAGAAGCAGTCATTCCCTTTAAGCAGGTTGCTGTATAGATTTATTAGGCTCCGCTTATGAAAGATCAATGTTTGACAGACTTTGCCGAATGCCTTGCTCAAATATAGAAAGGTTCTATCTGCACATGATGAACAACCAATAATGCGATGTAATTTTTCTGGTAACAATATTAGCTGGGTCCCAAAATTGGTAATGAGCTGCATATGAACTCGTGCAGGCTTGCGAGAGCTCTGTGGAGGCTTCAACATTAAACAAAAAATTCGTTTTGAAAATTTTGAAGTATTTGTTCACTTTAAGAACGCGTTTGATTTCTCAAAAAAGCATTTTATATCGATATAGTGCTAGATATTGGATGACATAACGTTGCTAAGAATCACAGTATATATCCTGCAGTCAAGTATGGGTAAACAGCGGCAAGTGCATGCTTACTTCTTATACGTACCTGCTCTTGCTGCAGACAGGTCAACGGCTGTAAAAAGAAGATAATATATATGCGGTTAATGCAACATATATCGAATGCACAGAACGAGTTGACTGCCAGCCTTGTAGCAAACTTCATGCTGAACTGTGACTTAAAAAAAAAAAAACTTTGCGAAAAGTTCAGGGTTTCGGCTCTGTTTATGGTGTGCGATGCTAACTCACATTGACAGGTATTCCGTGCAAGCAAGACTTCAAGTACTTAAGTGTAGCCTTTTCTAAGTATCGCAATACTAATCTTCATGGGTCAGCGGAAGTTGCAGAAGTACAACGTAAGGTTAACAACTGGCAGGGACGGCTGTAGTTCACATTTAGCCCAGCTGAAGTTTTCAATGCGCTCCTAGCAGCTCGACTTATGCATGTCCTGCAGGTATTGCACTGATCGCGGCTTAGGTTGCAAGCTTTCCATCTTTGCTACCTATGTGTGGAGCTCATGTGTTTAAGCCATGCGGAGTAATAAGCTGTTTTTTTCCTCTTGAGAGTCTTGGCCTAGCTCACCTTTTGTTAGGCGACTTGCCTCCATGTTATTCTTCGTTCGTGATGCCAACAGTCTATTGCTAACAGAGTTGTTAAAACTTAGAATAATCAGTTATATTTCAGAAATAGTTTTGTCGTCATCTGTCAGAGATGGGCTTCTTGGAGGTTCTTGTAGGCTTTCACTTTGTAAAGGCTCGCTTTAGTAAGGATTACATTTTCATTTCCTCACTCAAAGAAATTTCTAATGCACTCATAGGCACATTGTTTCCTGTTCCCCATTATTGTGCGCCTTATTTGGAATGTTATTACCTAGATATACTTACGCGTGTGCGTAAAATTATAATTACTCCAGAGATTGTCCTTTGTCTCTAAATTGCATTCAGCAACCCTTCCTGTCAAAACCTGGTCAGAAAAAAGGGGCTATTTCGTGTCGTGGTCCTCAAACAGCGGTTTGTGTCCACATGCGGAAACGATTTACCACTGTTATGTAGGTTGTAGGGATGCCGTATTCTTCTGGAACATTCTTAAATGAAGAGTTAAAAAGATTTAGATATCACGCTATACACAATCCGTTTCCTGCCTTGTGGCGCCGTAGAATGTGTGACAGGCACGCTGAACCATTGCGAATCACTTGGTCGTTTTTGCGGAAATCTGCTGCCTACGTTCGAACTGTGTGCACCGCACGGAAAACAGCGAGCACTGGATGCTTATATTGGACACTTGCACGTGCTTGCCTGACTTTTGAATGTGTTTTCAGTCACCAAAATTTCGGTGGCGCTTTGTTTTTCGTGTTTTCCTGAAGATTCTGCTCCTGTGCATTAAAGGCAAAAACAAAATCACTTTTGGCCTAATGGTTATTGCATCGGGCTGCTGTGCTGGCTGGCCTAGGTTCGATTCCAGCACAGGGAACGTAGTTTTGTTGTTAAAGTATGAGTCATTGAGCAAGATAGCAGCATGAGCAGCAGCACCCAGCCGGCAGCCACGGTCAGCAAAGTCCGGAAGGGTTCGCAAAAAGAGGTTCGCTTTAACTGCCTTGAGGCCATTGAGTGTTTCGTCGTAAATTTAGGAGTTGAGTGACAGTGGCGCTCTGCTGTACCGAACGAGGTCAGAACTTGTGTTTCCGCTGCGCATGCAAAATTGCGATAAGGTAAAATGCTGAAACGTTTCTGTTCTTTACAATAACTAGAAAAGATAAGTGGGTTAAAGTATTCTAGGGTACGCCTACGTTTTCTCCTTGTTAGCCTATTGTGCAGATTTGGTATGAGACCGCCATTCAGTATTATCAGTACTTTGTAGTATACGGCGGTTGTTTTTTCAAGTACAGTCAGATGATTGAGTTTTTTACAATCACACATGGCCCCCCGTTCTTCGACAGAATAGGTTCACACGGAGAAATTGTCGTGCTCTGAAAAACTTACCGCTCGAAGAAGCAATCGCCAGAAGCAGGAAAATTCCCATATTTGTCTGCTTACAGTGTGATGCCTTGTGCAGTTTGGACTGAATCAACTCGACATAGGTTTTATAGACCTGCTACCAGCCGCACATGTCCCGTTTAGGCGTAGACACTTATGTCTTAAATTCAGAGTAAAGACAGTCAACGACATTTGGTTTTCACTGTGCTGGAAGGTTTTTGCTAATGGCGAATTTTCCCCCCCTTTAGTCCCTTTCAGGAAATGGTGACATTACTGGTTCGTAAATGTTCAGATATGTAGGTAGCGCAGTCGTCATTAACTTCTCCGGAAACTTTCCGAATGGAATGTCAGCAAATGCCCTTCACGAAGCCGGGGTTTGCCATTTCGTGCTTCTTGTTCGTGGGAACAGAGTTTACAAGCCTGGCGTGTACTCGTCTTAAGCAGACTATCTCTAACGGGGCATTCTTTAAATAACTATTTCTCGAATACGCGTTTTTGAATTCTCATATTGATCATTTACGCAACTTTTTCAAGTGGTATGTTTGTGCGCTGGTTTATATAATTCTACGGGGAGTGAGGGGGGCGTTCTACTCTGGCTGCAGCTGCGCATGTCGTGGCTGCGTGCGGTCGTGCGGCCGTATCATGAGAGCCATCCACGTTGGCGGCAGAGTCTAGGTGTGTCGGCGGCTCGTATCTTTGCATGTGCAGTCTGTTCTCGGCGCTCACTTTTCGTTGAAGCGATAGACGGCCTTTTGCTCACTGCTGCTACCGCGTTTCTTCATGTCAGCCTTTTGACAGCAAGTTTCCGCCGTCATCGAGTCAGACTTGCTCACGTTTACTTGTGCGCGCGTGACACCACGCTTGTTAATTTAGTTAGTGTGCCTATGTGTACAGGTTTATGCGGCCGATAAAGCTGATATCTGTACTTCTTACAGCTGTCCACTAATTTATTGTCGCAATCGATGCTTCGCTGGGCGAATCTGTGACTTTCTTTTTTAAATTTCAATAGCATTATTGGCATTGTCAGGCCAGTATTGTTTCCGGCTGCCTAGCCCTTATCAAGGTGTCCCTCCAAAATATTGGCCAATTCCCGACATACTCCAGTCTAAAAATACGTGCTGACCTTAAAGGTAGTGAAGTCTAAAAATGTGGGCCGTTCCCATAGGTTTCTGCTAATGGAAATATGCCGTTCTTCACTCAACCTCTTCGACACCAACTTCTGTAGGTGCCATTGCTCATGTGACACTGGGTATCTGCCCCTCTTCAGTCAACACACCACTTTCACGGCAGTTTGGGTAACTATGTATGTGCCACTGGGTATGCGTGGACTTCACGCGACGCCGCCTCAAGACACAGCGTGTTCAGAGCGAAGCGCGTATTAGGAGCCCGGCACGTCTTATACATGATCGTTTCATCTATTCGCATAGTTGGATAGTCATCGTAGATAAGTCCTGCTCTAGTTTTCTTTCTTTTTAGGAGTAGTAGCGAAACTGTTGCTAGCTGCAGGCGGACCTGGCCTTGCAAAATGTTCAAGGTAAGGTAATCGCTCCACCCGAGCGGCACTTATCATTTGCAGTATGGTATGCTGCCATAACATCATACAAGGGCCTCTGGTAACTCATAATACCGATGGAAATAATTGACTGGAACTGCTTAGCTCACGTTGTCTGGGACGTCCTGTCTAATTCTTTTTTCCTGAGAGTGCCGATTTATATTTCGATGAAAATAACTTGGAGCCTATGATAGTAGGTAAACTAAACAAAATGCAAGCGAAGGAAATGTGTCGAAGGTGTTAAGGCACCCTAAAGTAGAGTAATAGGTTAAGTGGAAGGTTTAGCTCTGATCCTTCTTTTTCCCTTGAGAAATAGTTGTGAAAAACAGAAATATCTTTATAAGATGATGGATGGACCAATTTGAATAAAATTTGCTGTATTTGAGAGGACAAGTGAAGTTCCAGTAATGCCAGAAGCAGAATATTGATTTAGGGCGCCAAATTTGTTACAATAATAGCCGAAAATTAATGAGCTTCGAAAATTGAAGTGACCAAAGTGTAAAATTTTGTCTCTGCACCGGAAACAGAAGATGACTGCGTTCTGTAAACGGCATCTGTTGGAGCATGTTAAACGCAATAATTTGGCATATAAATTTAGAGTTTTCGTAAAATTATTACAAAGACTTTTTACGTCACACTTCAGTGTTCAAAAATTTCAGATATTTAGCCACATTTGTAAAACCAACTGAGCGCCTAAATGTAAGTTTGTTTATTACAGCCCTTAGCACTTTTTCATTCCTCATGCTCCTTCTTTCTAATGCAACAAACTTCATCAAAATTGATTCAATGGTTTCCAAGAATAACGATGCTCCTTTCTTATCTATTTAGGTAAGAGCGCCAGAGTTAATGCTTCCACTTAATTGTAAACCACATATAAGCGATTTTGTGCACGACGGCGACAAGCGGCGCGACAAAGATCACTGTCGCTCAAGTCTGTCGCTTGCCGTTAAAACTACTGACCTCTATATAATACGGTATAGACCTACGGTACAGATCAGCGGGTAATACCCCATACGAGCGACGGCTGCTAGTACCGCCGCGATGCGACGAGGAGGCAGTGTTGTACAATTGGTCGTTTATTTTGGTTAGTGAACGGGTAACTAAATTGTAACGTCGGTTCTTGCACCTTTCGTCTGCAATTCGACTGGAAGTTAGGACCGTAATGTGGAAATTTGTATTGCGACCACTTTCGTGACAACTGCTGAAACGGTGCTATTTCGTGGATCGAGTGATTGTACTAGATCGTAGCCAAAACATCGCGCCTTGCACAGCTAATCACACGCAGTTTTTCTATATTAGCGCTTCCTGAGACAGAGAATTCGAAACATTCATGCGACTTTTTAACGGTGTGATGACATTCATTGGAACGCTCATGTGGTGTTCCTGATTGCCATTGTAAAGGTCCTGCTCCAAAAATAGCGGAAAATGTTGCTCCGGAATTGCTCCGAATCTTCCATTGGGATTCGACATAACAATTTCTCAACCAGGCCTTGGCACTATGGACACTGGATAAGTTAGATAAACTTTATTAAAGGAATAATCAGATTAATCGCTAATTGTCGGGGCCCCTATTCCGGGGCTCCGCTGGCTCTTGCCATCCTCTCAACTCTCTGGATCAGCTTGAGCTGGTCGTCAAGGGTCAAGCTGGACAGCAGTGCCTCCCACGTAATATTCTATAGGGTTGGTGTGGCCCCGCACAATGGACATTTGTGCCTGTAGGCTTTGGGGTGTATGCGATGTAATATGTGTAGGTTCGTGAGTGTGCCTGTCCGGAGCCTACGCCAGGCAGCGACATCCTCTGTCTTCGATTTCGAAGGGGGGGGGAGGGGATATCGCAAATGACTCCCTCTGTGGTAGTTCACGATGGCTGAATATTCTAGAATGACAGGTTCCGGGTCTTCAGCAGCCGCCGTGATAAGTGCTCGATTATGCACGAATCCTCCAGCTGCTCTGTCGGCCTGCAGGCTGCCCGTGATGCCAGTGTGACCCGGTATGTAGATGATGGCTTGGGTGGTGATGTCCTCACTGCCCTCACTGATTATTTGGGCTAGGACTTGTGCAGCAGGTCTTCCGATGCTTCGGTGTAGGAAGTTGCGGTAGGCCTGCTGGGAATCTGTGAGGATCGTCCGTGGTTTGTTTGCATGTTGGCCTTCGGGGAAAGCTAACGCGATGGCCAGCTCCTCGGCCTCCGTGATCGTGCAGAAGCGGATTGATGCAGCGGAGGTAACGAGGCCTCGGCGGTCGCATACCCCTGCCACTGCGCCCTTGTTCTTCGTCCCATATATGGCGGCATCCCTAAAACGGGCCGTGGTATGGAACCTGAATGTTTGAATGTTTTCTCCATGTACTGGGCCCTTGCTGTCCTCCTGCCGGAGTGTAGGTTAGAGTGCATGTTGCGTGTTATCGGGGCAACCTGATACCGGTCCTGGACGTGACGAGGTGTCAAGCAGGTTTCTTGGATTCGTGTTCTTGGGTTCGGCAGGTCCTACGAAACCAAGGTTTGTAGGACCTGCCGGCCCGTGCAAGTCCACGCAAGTCTCTGTTGTTTCCAGACTTAACGTAAAGCGACTCTTTCGTTGCGTTGAGGGCGTTATGTAATAATAGCGCCAATGATTTTTCAGTCCATGTACTCATCGCACGCCGAGTGCAGTCTTGAAACAGATCCCCAAGAACGCGTCGGCCGGCTGTGCAGCGCCGTTCTAGGGAGCAAAAGAAAAGTTCGCCAGGCAGCACAGTCGCGTATAGGCCTTTATAGTAAGGGAGTACCACAACGAAATTGTGAAATAGTACAGACTAGAGCGAAGGACTATGCCGCCACCTCATCCGGGCTTGACCCGTAAGGAAGAGGTTCTATACCGACAACTTCAAACAGGGTCGTTATTCACCCTGGTGCTGATGAAGCACGTGTGTCCAAGTGTTTATGTAAGTGACCTGTGTTGTGTGTGCCAAAAGGAAAGAGCCACTGCAGCTCACATCCTTTGGGACTGGGCTAAGAATCCGCACGAAGCTGCGACGATAACAACAATCACGCCGCGGCTCGAGGCCGCAACGAGGTGCTATATGATCAAGATGTCCAAGCTCAGGCCGTCCAGCAGATCTCGGAGGCCCTCGAAAACCGGAGGGAGGCTGCCACCCCAAAAGAGAGGCAGACGCGGTCGACCAAAGGGAGTCGTGCGGCCGCGGCCGAAGTAGAGGTGCCACACGCCGCCAAGACGTCATGGCCTCGTCACGGTTATTCCTCCCTAACAGGGGCAGGCTAACCATTCTGCAGGCATTCATAACAAAGTTTCTTCACTCACTCACTCACTGGCTGCGGGATTGTCTCTTCCATGCATTTGTTTGCACAAGCCTACCGTACGTTCAGTTCCAAATCGCCTCGAGAGACCAAAGAGCCGACACCCGCCCGTGAAATTCTGCACATTTCTGGGCAGGTATAGAGGAGACAAGCGAGCACAACTGCTGTTGTTGGCGGTGTTAAGTCACACTTGTTCGCCTTCGCATGCCAACATATTTAACGATTTTTGTAAAGCCAAATCTTAACCTTGCCGCGCAGTCAGTCAAGAGAGGTTCTCGCATGTAACTGGAGTCGATTACTAATGGGGCCCCTAGGGCTCCGTAACCTGCGCTGGGTGCCGCCACAGAGCGTCGGTAGAAGCGGTAGTTCCAGCAGGGCAACCAGTGGCGTGTTGTCGTGAGATATCACTGCATACTAAAAAAAAGATAAAAAAGCAATGAATTCGTCAAATACCAAACAAAGCAGCGTGAAGAAATTCGCGTGGAAAGCCGCGTGATAAACAACAAGAAAGGCTATTTTACCATCGTGACGCGCGCAACAACGACTGTGACGCCCCGGATGTGTCTAAACCCACGTTGAAGTTACACCCTGTCACACGGGCACCTTGGACCGCTGTAGAGTCTACGAATCGGGTGCTTCTACACGGGCGCTTTAGACCACGATTTTGCATCATGCGGATGCAGTAGATCGCAATCGTACGCTGTCGTCTAGAATGTTGAGTGAGCTCAGCCAACTTTATCCTGTTTGTTGCACCGTCAAACAGCTACAAATCTAGAACGCAACCGAAAAATTTGGTCCGTATGGGGTTGATCGCCATCGAAAGTGCCTGTGGGTCACTGATATTAAAGAACGACTGACAACGAAAGCGAATCAAACCACCGCTGCCCTCCTCTCACTACAGAAATCGCGAAATCAAGGTGCCACAAATTACGGTATGCATTCTTTTCGGAAATGGGCTACCTAATATTATGCCTGAGCAAACTTATTCAACTGCTTGCAACTTACTACTGTAGAAATTTACCGGCCAAGCCCAGCTGTCATAAAAACAAGAGAAAGCACAATGTGCATCGCACGCGCAAATCAGCCCACGGTAAATGTTTCACTCAAAGCTCGTCGAAGTAGACCTGCAGCGATATTCTCGTAGTCGTGATCAAAACGACATGACTTACCTACACGGCCAAGCAACAACGCTACCGCGAATAGCAAGCCTGACGTAAAACGAGAAGCTTTGGCATTCCGCATCCACGCCTTCTTGCGTTTCTTTTCATACCATTTACACAGGAAACTGTGGAACTTGATAAGTAGCTGCAGGCCTCTAGTGTTTGTCTTACTGTTGCGGCAGGAACAATTCCGACGGGAGAAGCAATTTTGCTAAGATCATGGCCATCGCGAGCGCCTCACAGTGCCGGCGCCCTTATACATAGTGACCCCGCTCTCCGCCAGGGGAAGGAATGCCGCTGGCGTCTTTCGGCAGACTTGAGGTAGGGAGCATTATCGGGCTCACGTGCCGCCGAGGCGTCCTCTCGTGCAATCCTCTTCGGCCTAAAACCCCTTAAACTTCGTCAAGTAGTGACACTCTCCTCCTCCGCCTTCATTCCTTCTCATTTGTCCTCTCTTTCAGGCTCCCTCCTCGACCATGGCGCTGCCTACACTGCTCGAGCTAAAGTCCCTCTTAGCTCAAGCCACGGAGCAAGAAACATTTAGGAGTGGAAACTCCGCTGTTTGCGGCGACCAGAAAAGTCACAAGCCCGCGGAGCCGTTATCGTGCTGGCGGCGCCTGGCGGCCTGGAAAGAAATTACCGCCGTTGAGAGCGCGCCGGAGTCGCCTGCCCGGGCGCTGCATTTTTTTTCTCCGCGGCTTCTCCGACGTACTCCAACGCGCCGCATGGCGCCGCCACTGTTTACGGCCCCGTCGGCGCATACAACAATTGTGACCTTATCTGGTCGCCCGCGCTCGCTCGCACTGACGGGAGTTTCCCCTCATAAATTTCTTACTCCGTAGCTCGAGCGTAGCAACGGCGCCAACATGCGCTCCTCGCCACTCCGTAAACGTTTCTCGAGCAAAAGTGGCGCTGATGCACGGCGCGAGGGCCCTCGTGATGCTATTAGGCCAACAGCGACGCGGCGTCGACCGGCGTCGACCTCGGCCAGAGCGGCGCAAGGAGGAGGCGGCATTCCTCAAAGCGTGCCGCTAGTTTAGGAAGTTTAAGGGGCTTTACATCGGCCGGGGCAGCAGCACCACTGCAGGTGGAATGTTGGGCGTGTTCGTGGTCCATGACGTGAGAAAGGCAAGATGAACAGAAGGAGATGCACGCTGTGCAGGCTTTAATGAAAACCCAGGAACTTGTGAGCCATGCCTTTAGGTAGACGAATTGGTGGCTTCGTAATGTGGCTGGTATTTCGAAGTAGCGTCTCGGTGGGAATGTTCGTCGCCGTTGCTACGATGCGCGGCGGCAACGTCGCGCCAGTAGTGAGCGGGACAGTGACACCGTGCAGAAAAGTGCACATTTATTCTTTACTCGTGGATTTAAACGGAAAGCAAAGACGAAAGGGCAAGAATGATAGGAAATGGAGAACGGGGACAGATGTGCACTAATAGGGCAGACGAGTCTGCAGGTGGGCTTGCGGGCTGCGTCCGATCGCGTTAAGAATGGCCACATGTTTAGCGTACTCACGGCTTTTCGCCTTCCTTCATGTGTTTTTAACCTTATACGGTGTACGTACGCATATATTTGAAGCGCAATTATCGTTGACGGTCATAAAAGGTCACCATTTGTAGCCATTTCTCGTGTACACAAGGCATTCTGTGTGTAAAAGTGCGAAATATTTCCGTAAGTGGTCGCCCACTACCATGTAGCGGTGTTGTGAAGGTGGCAGCCTTCGTCAACGACATCTTCGAACATTTTGGAAATTTCTTGCAGGTTATTCCCCTAGCCTTCTTCTTTTCAGCGAGTATGGCATTATTTTATGGGCCACGCTTTTTTTTTAAATGTTCTTTGTTCAATCGATCCCCAGACTGTCGCATTGAAACTTTATTCTTTAACCCATTAGCGCCCAGTGTACTTTTAAGGTATGGTACCATTTTCATTTGTAAATAATCAAAGACAAAACACACAGTGTTCCTTCGTATGCCATATTGCTAAGAAGGGTCCTGCGAAGACGATCACATTGTAGTTTTTTGTCAACTGCATGATTTGTTTGATCTATCCATCTCCAAGCTTCTGAAACGTTCCTTATATAGCAGGTGCTCCTCTACATGCAGCGTCTTTATTTTTTGTCAAGCTAGCATACGCTACTCGAAGCTGAAGTTTTTTGGTTGTAGAAAAGAAGGGTGTAAACAATGAACGCATGACATTACATATGCAATACATATGTATACCGTCGCAAGAAAGTTAATGCCGGTGTACTTTATAAAGTACGCTGGGCCTATGTTTATGCTTGAAGGGTGGGCATGATCTCGAAGCTAACACGAAGGTCTTTTTACCTGTATTTCGTCAAAATATTTTTACTGGCTGCAAGAACTTCAGAGACTGTTGCAGGAAAGAAATGTATTTAGAATTACATCGTCATTGCTATTATCCCTTTTAATTTCTTTCCTTTCTTGCTGTCGACAAAGGTGACGATGCTCTTGTCTTCTCCGCCAAGAAAATAGCCAGCAGTGTTAGAATAAATTTAGATAAATACAAACCACTTAGAAATAATATGATGAATAGTTAAAAAGAAAGATGATTCAGGCATCCTTTATTACAAATTGGACAGTGAGTGGGAGGGAACATAAAAAAAAAAGACTATGTATATCCACGTCCTTAGAGTATCACACGTTTAATACATGACGTTGACAGCCACATTTATATCGTGTTCCAGCGCGCGATCATGCTCTATGAACAGATTGTGTCTTCCTCAGTATTCGCGTAGCACTGTCTTATAGCGCTAGTCAGGTGTTCTCGCGCGCAGCGTTCGAAATGCTGCGCGAAACGAGACAAACGCATCAGCTCGCTCGCGACGCCGACAGCAGAAGTGCGCCGTGTAGCAAAAAAGCGAGAGCGAAATTTGCAGGATGCTTAAGCATCGCCTTCAGGAGTGGAACGCAAACAATTCAAAGATCCCTGACTGCTTCTCACACTTCCCGGCAACTGCAGCTTATGTAACCGTAATGTTTACTGAAAAACGCTGGCGCCGAACACCATGCACGAAAGCGAGCTTTCTGGTAGAAACGCAGCCCATGTATAACTCATATAATGGATGGATGGATGTTATGAGCATCCCCTTTGGAACGGGGCGGTGGGTTGCGCCACCAAGCTCTTGCTATTATACTGCCTAATATCCTACCTAGGTTCAACCATAAAAAAATAAAAAAAAACTATCATCTCCCACAACCAAATTTTCTGATCCCCTATTGCGAATTGTGCTTTTGTACGTCTCCGTTTTTTTTGTAACCGTAATGTACGCGGCGGAGGCGCGCGCCATCTGGTGGTGTTGCCAGGAAGCAGGTGTGCCGCTCCGTGGCCTCCAAGATTTGTGCACGCCAGCGCGCGCTAACCGCGGACGCCATGACCGGTCTATGTATGGTACAAGTGTTGGAAAAGGGGTTTGAGTTTCCTTCTGGCAGCATCATGTTCTCTTGTATATTCAAATTGCAATCCGGCGCTATCATGTCTGTAGGTTGTGCCTAAGTCGTACTTTCCAATTTTTCTGACGTATTTTACTTTGACAAATTCAATTGGTTCTGTAACTTCTTCACGCTACAGGTAGGGTCTGCGTGGTTGGGCATGCGTGGTTAGGTTTGCATGGTTCTGAATGATTTTTGCCGAAGCAATAGTGGACGCAGGACACCGAAGCGGGATTTTCTGCCACACGGGACCCTTCCTGCTATGGCGTTAAAAATGAAGGCAGGGCCCGTGACGTATGCGTCACGTGATCCTGGAGCTCCGGTATGGGAGAACGCAGGGAAGGAATCTCGCTTGCTGAGGCTAGACGGGGCAAGTGGAAAGAGTATCTCTCTCGGTAGTGGCCCTAGCTCGCGTCTTGAAATAATTCGTTCGTGGCACCGAAATATTTCTATATTGGCTATTATTGAACCAATTTGAAAAATCCTTGCGGCAGAACGCTGCCTGGAGGGCACGTAACAACTCACAACCGAAATTTTCTTTGTGACCTGGTGAGGGGCCCTTTAAGAGCAGTGGCAACGGATGTCACTGTAGGTGCCTAGATGGACTCCGTCTCCATTAGTTAATATTAATAGCCACGCACGCCGAAGCCGCGGAGCGTGAGCGTGTGTATGGAGGTTCGCCCGTCACTGTTAATCGACGTGTCACCGGAGAGCACAAGTGGTGCCGAAGTGCGGGCTTGATGGGGAGGCTTTAAACACACGGGGGCAGTACGTTGCCCTTCATTGTGTCACGTATGAAAGCTCTGAGGGCCCCAGTAGTTTTTAGAGCGGGGTGGGGGGTGGGCACAATCAAGTTGCGACGAGTGTCAAGTCTTAGCGTCATCTAATGTAAAGTTTACCTACCACAGGCCTCTGGTGTTCGGGTTGAGGCTCCCGTGATAACATGTTTATTCTACGAGACGTCCACAGTAAAGTCGGTAACGGGTGGTAACGTGATGGGTCTAGGAAAGGTTCGCTGCGAGATTAATGCCTAAGTGCTTGTATGAAGTAGGTGGGGAAACCAGTTTATTATTTCTGTGGTATGAAAATTTACAGGTTAAGTCTTTATGAGTGAAATACATTACATAGCTTTTAGATGAAGTTATAGTCATTAACCAAGGCGTAATGCCAATGCAAAATAAGCTGAAAGTCGTTTCAAAAACGCAGGTGGTCATTGGGACTCCCTATAGGGCGGTAAGTAATGCAGTCATCGCCGAAAATTCGCACTCAGGGTGAAAGATATTGGAAAAATTGATGATGTGCATTAAATATGTGTATATTCCTTTTATTATTGTCAAGATTCCTGGATCTCTTCGAGTTAATTTTGAAATGAACTTGCCGTGCTTCATTTCTGACTCATATCTCTGGCTGAACAAAAAAATATGGACCAGTCATCAAGCTGCAGTTTATTTTTATAAGCTGCCCTAGAGGGATTAATGGTGTTGAAGTGGAGGTATACAGAGCAAATTTTAACCGCCGGTAGTTCTTGAGCTTCTTGATCTAAGTAGAAGGGCGTTTTTTGCATTCGTATTGAAAGTTCGGCAAGTTGACGTTGATTCGTTTTCGAAACAGCTCGTAAAGACACAATGTTAAGAACATGTCTTGTCTTTTTCTGGAAATTTTAGCATTGCGCCAGCCTATAGCGAATAACCAATAGCGAATTGGCGCAGATGAAAGTTACTGCCGTGGTCTCATTGGCTTGGGACCTAAGAAATATACGTGGAAATATTTGCGAAAGTGGAACTCATGATTTTACCGTTATTGACTTGGTGTCTGATATTAAGAACCGAGGTAACATTATGATACTACTATGGATCTTACATTTTAATACTTACTCGACAAACTTGAACCAGCTTTGTAAATATGCCAGAAGGAATTCCGTTAAACTAAGTACAGAAATGCTTAAAAAGGGGTTTATAAAGAAGGTTCTGCTATACGCAGCTTTGTTGATGAGTAACTGGCACTTCGGTACAGATTTTTATTTGATTTTTTATAACATTTCCATGTCGTATTAGCGCTCATGGCGATATTTATAATGTGGCGTGCATTTATTTTGGCATTCGGTCTGATTCTTGAACATGTTATCATATGGCCAGAACTTTGTATATCCGATAGGTATTACTCTTTTGCATGAATCGCTTTTGACGTCGTAAGTGTAATATTTTCCAATACCATAGAAAACCCTTCTCTTTTTTCGTAAACACGCCGATGATCCTGCAACCAAAAATATGGCGCTTCAAAAAGCATAATGATTAGCTAGACAACATATTTCACTAAAACATTCAGAGCGTCAGCCTAATGGCATAAAAACGGGCCGAGCCAAAGGTGATACCATCGTTTGTTCTTTATAAAAAAAAAGAACGAAGATGACACTACTTATTCCATTGCATTAAACGCACAATACCTTAATGTGCACTTACGTGTTGTAAGTAACACAAAGATACCCAAGAAAGTAGATGGGGAAACGGCGCCGCGGTAGCTCTATAGGTTAGAGCATCGCACGCGTAATGAGAAGACGTGGGGTCGTTCCCCACTTGCGGCAAGTTGCTTTTTCATCCACTTCCATTACCATTAATTTATTATTTCTGTAATTCATTTAGTACGTACAAGTAATTTCCCCTATTTGCCCTTCTTTGCTGGCTTCTCGTGATACGATTAATCAAAATCGACCCCTTGGTTAACCCCCTTCCTTCTCGTTCTTAACGTACAAAGTGACATCAGTCAACTCTTTACAGGGGAAAGTAAGTTCCGGATAATATCATTTGCGCTAGTCGCTTACGAAAATGCCTATTAAAATTATTGAGAACTTCTACCAACTTTCTTTTTACTTTACTGACAGTTCATTTACATTTACATTCTAGTAACATTTGTTCATACACTGTCAAAATACTTCTTTCTTACTTTTGCATAAAGAATATTTCAAATACACCGTTAACAGACTTTCTTCTTACTCTTGTATAAAGAATGTTCAAAATACACTGTTAAAAGACTTCCTTCTTACTTTTGTATAAAGAATATTTTAAGTGCACCGTCAAAAGACTTCCTCCTTACTTTTGTATAAAGAATATTTTAAATACACCGTTAAAAGACTTCCTTCTTAGTTTTGTATAAGGAATATTTTAAGTACATCGTTAACGTATTTTGTTTTAGCTTTTGTCTGAATAATAAATTTAGTACTCCGTCCAAAGGGTCGTTACTTTTGAGGTGTAAAGAATGTTTTAATATACATCATCAAAATATTTTTTTTTTTCTGAAGGACATGTGTCCTAAGTACGTCAACAGCTCGTACTGTTTGCCGAAAAACATTTAGAATGGGAAGTAACTTCAGAGCTTTTTATAATTTTTTTCTAACACACAAAAGTGCGGATATATGACATACTGAGGAATCAAGCTCTTTGTTTTCAATCCCAGCTCCACTGCAAGTCGATGGCGAATTGCAGACGGAGTGCTACTAAAATCTTTAAAGAAATATGTTTGTAAACTGTTAGAACTAATATTTTTAAAGGTTCTACTCGACTATACGTGAGCGTGCGGTGACGTCAGCACACTTCGAGGAAATTAGTTTGCGCTGCACCAACTGACTGGTGTCATAATAGCGGAGTACTCTGCAAGCCGCGCACCAGTTACACAGCTTTAGCCCGGTCTTAGAGGTGGTTAATTAAGGGCCTATTTGCGCTTGAGTCGCGACGCCGCCCGCTTGGCGCACGCGTGCAGTCGTGCGGACAACTGCACATTTCGCACACTCGTTAACAAATTTTGGTATACACTGGGCTCACGCATGCAGTGTAAACCGAAATATGTGTACCAGTCTGCGAAATCTGCAAATTTTCAGCCGACCATATGCGTGTGGGCAGGCGGGTGGTGTGGCGTGCGGCTCGAGGCGTAAATCGACCCTTACCACGCACTGCTACTTCAAGGCAACCAATTAGCTTTGCAACGAGATAATCACGTCAGTGCACTCCGCGATATAAATAGTACGCCATAAGCTGGAACAGGTCAGCACACTAGCGGTACAATATTTGTTAAAAAGAAGAAAAAGAGCTGAAACTCAGAGTAACACGGCGCTGGAACGTTGCCGCTCAAACATCCAAAAGGCTGCAAAATACAGCTGCTGCTGAGTGAGAGCGAGTGTTGACCTGAGAAAGCGCATGGGTCGAATACAAAGAAAAAATGAACTCTTTGCAAGTGACACCTTTCTGTGAAAAAAGAACTAAATAATCCTTACTGTATAAAAAAAAATGTAGCTTTGTTCGGGGTCCCTATTCGCACGCTTTGATCCTTGCCTCCTACCGACGGCTTCAGCACATTAAAGGAAACTAATAGGACGTTGCATCAAAGTGAAGGCAAAGTAACTATGTCAACTGATCTGCTTTACGGCGATGATTGCTTGTTGTGTGAGAAAACAGATCGAAAAGGGATAATTATGCATTCTTAATATTCGGTGCTTTCGCTTCATAACACGGCGACAAAATTCTGAGCTACGACATAGTTTTGCAGTGCCCTTGCAACATCCGTAATTATGGCACTCCGGTTACTAATGACAGGATATCAAAGGTCGGGCTTGCGTGCTTCGGGCGTCTGAAAACCGGTAACGTCATATAGCTGCCATGCTTTCGACATCTATGTAACTATAGAAGTTGCAGTCCTGCGGGAAAGGCGAAGCACCGATTACGATAGCAAATTAGTAGATAGCTGTACGAAGTGAGGATAGTAGTTCTATCCGCCGGATAGACTTGTAGACATTCGCATACTAAATAAATTAACAATGACAGAATGCGTAAGCGTGACTCGACGAGGACGTAGAAAGGAACAGACACACGGAGACAGCGCTGTCTTTGTGTGTATGCTTCTTTCTACGTCCTTGTTCAGTCGCGCTCACACATTCTATCATGCATAGAGTTTCTAAATAAATACCCTAGAGGGAAATGTGGCACTAGTGTCTGCGGGGTTCTCATGAGCGTTGCCTCAAGCTACATGGGAATGATGGGAAGTACAAGCTTCGGATTGACTTCGATCTTTAGACTAGTGGCGTTTGCTTGTGGCCCAGTTAACAAAGTTATACTGAAATATTTTTGCGTAAAATCAAATTTTATTACTGCAGTATGCTATATAATGTACAACACGCTACATAAACTTTGTATGACTTTGAGATTGAAGCATGGTTTACTATTGTCTGTCAGCAGGACACACCAGGGTATGCATACTTGTACGATTCTGTTCCCGATTTAATGCCAAAGAATAATTATTTATTTATTTTTGCAATAGCAACAACAACCGTGCATGTACTTATATAAAAATACTCATCAAGTATTTATGGAAATAAAAATGTTGTATTGTGAGAAAGTGTTGTGCCCTTGAGCGGAATGCTACAAGTGTCGTCTGCTACGACGCCTGTTCGCTGCAAACGCGAGATTTTTCTCGCAGACGACAGGCACTTGCGGACTCTCTCGCTCTTTCGAAAGGCTGCGTCGGCTGTCACGATTGCTGAACGTCTTCAAGTACTTTTAAGCATATCTGCGGCAGAGCTAGCTAGGATGCTTGTGGCCTCCTACGAGTATGCTTCATCATATTTTATATCGACGTACCGCTTCCGAAGCGTTATGGCGTGGCTTTGAGCTTACTCATTATGCAGCAGCAGACTACAGTCAGGAAACAGCAACCTTTCCTACCACAAGTAAGTCTGTGGTCTCAAAGTCCTAAAACACTCATTTCAATTAGCATATAAACGAGCAATGCATAATGAAGCCCTCAATAAAATTTTATTGTCAAGCCGCTAGAAGTCCAACTGTATATGTCTTGTATCAGTAGTGCCTTCTTTTTCCTATTCCGAAGTTTCTTAAAACACGAAATGCTACAGCGCCAACCTAACACACTTAACAAACCAAGGTAGGTCCAAAGACTCAAAACATGTTCTTTCAACGTTTACGATGCCGCCGCTTTCTCGTCAGGGCTTCGACGCCACGCCGCGACACAAATATTGTCCCAGCTGCTGGCCCAGCGCGCTATCGCCACTTTGAACAGCATAACAAGGGCAGAGAGCTTTGCGTTGCACTGTCCCACTGCAGGTTGTAGCACTTGCGCTTGGAGCGAAACCAAAACTGTCAAAAAATACTTGTAGACTAGTTCACCAGTCAATACAATGCCAATCCGAAGCCTGTACTTCCCATCATTCCCATGATGGTTGAACGATCGCAGCGCCAGATTTCCCTCTAGGTATACTAATATGAAACTCTATGCTATCATGGATTCAAAACAACTAGCCCGTCAACGTGTTTTAACTAAAGTAACCAGCACGGTGTCACGCGTGCACAGCTAAACATGAACAAAGATCACTTGATGACAGCGGGAACTGTCTATGAAAACGCTGGAGTAAGGAATCACGGCAGCAGTGGCGAGCCAATTGACCTCCGTGCATATGTCGCTTCAACGCATACGAAACGCCTAAAGCACAGCGCATACGAAACTACCGGCACTACGTGCACTCTGCAAACATCGCAGGTCGCTTTGAAGATGAGGCCCGCGCGGGAGCGAACTTTAGCCATGTCGCAGACCGCTTTCAAGACACACGAGCGCCGGAAACGCGTCCCTACGGCGTCCGCCAAAGGTGTCTACTACGGCGTCCGCGAGTCAAATGGCCGACGCCGTGGTAAACGCCGCCGTGCCGCGTTCCTCGGTCGCGTACGCGAGATCGAACGGCGTTCACCGGCTCACCCTCACACGCTTTCCCTCATACGGAATCTCACGGCGACGCATACGTGAATGGCAGAAATTTGCCTGAAGAGTCTATATAATTGCTATCTCAATAAACGTATTGTACTACAACTTATTTCAGCATTATTTTGCGTTGGGCGCCATGAAGTAAATCTTTGTCTATGAAAGCGGCAAGTGCGAAAGGTTGTTTTTTGCGCAATATAATGTAGCCACATAATTTACGCTACATGATCTTATATTATATTTTTATTAGATTTGGAGAAAAATATCGGTTTTCAGAACAATAATTGTGCCGAAATATAAAATTATACAGCTCCCAACTGCACAACATAATTAAGCCAGCTGTCTTGTCAGGTTATTTTTCAACCTCGGCCATAAGGTACATTGCTCCTCATAAGCGCAGTTTCCAGAAGGGGAGGCGCACACAAAGGCCCGCCACACCTGAAACGCACGGTTCCGCGTAAAGAGGGGCTTTAGTTCGGCGGTGGTCCAGGCGAAGCGCGTGGATGAAAACAATGTGGCATGGCTCTCTTGCACATGCGCATAAATTTGACATTGGTCCGAGTCGAGGAATTCAAGGAGACCATCGCCGTCGATATCAGTTCTTTTGCGACACCGACGTGGTACCGTCGGAGCAATGTAGGTGTTTGATCGCGTATTGTAGCAGCAATCTACCTATTTTTCTCTGCTGTTTCGGCTTATGATGCGTTGTGGCTGATTCATGGGAACAAGCCAACCAGCACGGTGCTTGCGAAGCCCACGGCGCTTGCTTCGTTACGTGATGTGAACGTTTCTGCAATGTCTCTGCCAGCTGCGACGCAGTGTCGTGTGAAGTGATTGTTATTTAGTATTGGCACTGTCCTCGTTTTAAACTGCAGAAGTAGCGAACAGCTGTTCCTCAAGACAGCACTGTGCCGAAGTTTTGTCTGTCTCCAAATTATGATAAAAGACATGTTCTTTTCCATAATTTCTCACAAAAATATTCACAGGGTAGTGATATTCATGTGTCACGTGGTAGTGACTGTGAAGAAAGCAGCCAAACTGAGAAAGACGAAACTAGCGTTTTATTGGGCGAGCTTGTGCCCTCAAAAACAGGCTACGCCCAAAGAACGGCGACAGCGGCAAACACAGTCGGCGGTCGTCGAAAATCTGATCAGCGGGTCAAGCGCGTCTGCTTTTACACATCAGTCGTCGAATGTTCCAGACTAATCGCTGGGACCAGCGCGCCTTCCACAAAGTTCGGCATTATTCGCGTCGCGCAATGATGCAATCAGATTACACAAGGTTGGGCCCGAGACAGTGGATGGAACCATCGATAACATTCCAGAAACTTCCCACACACTCAAGCGCGTCCTGCGCTGTGCGATAACATTTGTTAGGCGGTGAAACGTGTCGCCCGATGAAGACAAGTACTACATGCGTCAATATCCCCCTCTTAAAGAAAGCATCGCCCCGATGCTGCAAACAAACGAAAGTAATAAAGAAAAGCACTCGTAGCAACGAAAACAACAACATAAGGAAATTCGTCAGCGTCCGTAAAGGGGTTTAAGACGCACCACGTGGACCACTTCAGATCGGGCGTGGCGCCACCGTGAATGCGAAATGCCGTCTGGCACGACCTCGTAGTCCGGTGGGCCAATACGTCGGATGACCATGTAGGGTCCGAAATAGCGTCGCAGTAGTTTCTCACTGAGCCCTCGTCGGCGTATCGGGGTCCATACCCAAACACTGTCGCAGGGCTGGTTGGTACTCGACGAAGCGTCGTCGGAGGTTGTAGTGTCGGCTGTCGCTCCTCTGCTGGTTCTTGATCAGCAGACGGGCGAGCTGTAGGGCTTCTTCGGCGCGCTGGAGATAGATAGCGACGTCAAGATTCTCCTTTGTCAGCGCCGTGCGGCAGCATGGCGTCGAGCGTCGTCATCGGGTTCCTGCCGTAAACCAGCTTGGACTGCGTGATCTGTGTTGTTTCTTGCACCACCGTGTTGTAAGCGAATTTACGTACGGCAGGACGGCATCCCAGGTCTTGTGTTCGACGTCGACGTACATTGCTAGCATGTCGGCGAGGGTCTTATTCAGCCGCTCCGTAAGACCATTCGTCTGTGGGTGGTAGGCCGTTGTCCCCCTGTGCCTTGTCTGAGTGTATTGCAGAATGGCTTGGGTGAGCTACGCTGTAAAGGCTGTTCCTCTGTCGGTGATGAGGACTTCTGGGGCGCCATGTCGGAGCACGATGTTTTCGACAAAGAATTTCGCCACTTCGGCTGCGCTACATTTCGGCAGTGCTTCAGTTTCAGCGAAGCGGGTGAGGTAGTCCGTCGCCACGACGATCTACTTATTTCCGGCTGTTGACGTCGGAAAGGGTCCCAACAAATCCATACCGATCTGATGGAATGGTCGGAAAGGAGGCTCGATTGGCAGTAGTAATCCGGCTGGCCTTGTCGGTGGTGTCTTGCGTCGCTGACAGTCTCGGCATGTTCTGACATAACGGGCGACGTCTGCGGTCAGGCATGGCCAATAATACCTTTCCTGTATCCTCGATAGTGTCCGGGAGAATCCGAGGTGTCCAGTGGCCGGATCGCCATGTAGGGCGTGCAATACTTCCGGACGCAGTCCTGACGGGACAACAAGAAGGTAGTTGGTGCGCACTGGTGAGAAGTTCTTTACGAGTAGGTTGTTTCGAAGCGAGAACGAAGACAATCCTCGCTTAAATGCCCTAGGGGCAACGTCAGTGTGCCCTTTCAAATACTCGACGAGGTTTTTCAACACCGGGTCTGCTCGCTGTTGTTCAGCGAAGTCTTCCGCGCTTAAAATGCCAAGGAAGGCGTCGTCATCTTCGTCATCTCGCGGCGGCGAGTCAATGGGGGCGCGTGATAGGCAATCGGCATCAGAGTGTTTTCGTCCGGACCTATAGGTTAAAGTGATATCGCATTCTGGCAGTCTTAAGCTGGAACCGCATGGCGCGTTTTTCGCGAGCGAAAAACGCGACGGGCGGCAAACGCTCGCGTTGCCGCCGACGCGCGTGCACCCGTACGAAAAAAAGGAGCGGCGCTTTCGCGCCGCGCTTTCCGGGTTGCCAGACAACATAACTCTCAACGACATGTATTGTCTCTGTTACCGCATATATAATATGCCCTTAAACTTACAGAACACTACAATAAAAATAATCTGAGTGTAATTAGACAGCGACATTTCTTTCCGAAGTGTATTTATCAAGCTTAATTTCAAGCAGCAATATTGTTTGCGAAACTGCGACTATGTACCTTCCGCATGCTGAGAAGCCGCTGCTTGTTTACAACTTCACATATAAAGAGGAGGGTCGGCCGCTTACTACCGAGCAGAAGAGGCGATTGCTACTATTAAGGGGGGTGCTGATACTGAAGCAAGAAAAAATGCGGCTCTGGAGGTACATGTGGGTGCGGCCTGCCTGGTTGAGAAGAGAGCGAGCACCATACACTGGTAATATTATTAGCAAATTGTCTTGCCAGTATTAGCGATGAAACGCGACGCTTCTCCACTTTAGTTATTAGGGTCTCGTTGAAGGTTGCTTTGTTCATTTTAGGTGAACACGATGCGCGAACCAACACGATGCGCGGACGAAATCACGGTAGCACATGTTTTCCTTGATGCGCGCGCCAGTTCTGTCGAGAAAAAAAATATTCCGCCAAGGAGGTTCCGTCGAGATGCGCAGAGAGCAGGGCCATCTGGTGCCAAAAAAAGAACCAAAATGCCACGTGACCAAATGCCACGTGACTTACCTGAACTCTGATTGGTGGACACGCCGCGCGACGCGTTTTTTACTACTACGAGCAGCAGCAGCACGCGGCGGCGCGATTTCGTGACGGATCATGCTGGGCACGCGTCAAAATGACGCGCGCGTCCCACCATCCGCGCGTCAATCGCGCCTGAAATCGCGCCATGCGGTTCCGCCTTTAGGCTCCACCGCGCCAGCCGTCCTGAAGGATTCTTTCAATTCGCTAGCCAACACAAGGCGTGATGGTCGCTGACGACTTTGAATGGCCGGCCATATAGGTAAGGGCGAAATTTCGCTGTAGCCCAAACGACTGCGAGGCGCTCCTTTTCGGTTGTACAATAATTGACTTCCGCTTTTGACAACGACGGGCTAGCGTAAGCTATCACGTGTTCATGTCCATCTTTTCTCTGGACTAGGACGGCACCGAGGCCTAGGCTACTGGCGTCAGTGTGGATTTCGGTATCAGCGTGCTCGTCGAAGTGCGCAAGTACGGGCGGCGACTGCATGGGTGGTTTGAGTTCTTGAAATGCGTCGGCCTGCGGCGTTTCCCACTTGAACACAACGTCACATTTAGTTAGCTGTGTCAGCGGCTCAGCGATGCGTGAAAAGGCCTTGACAAATCACCTGTAGTAGGCACACATGCCAAGAAATCTACGCACTGCCTTCTTGTCGATGGGCTGCGGGAACTTTGCGATGGCAGCTGTCTTCTGCGGGTCGGGGCGGACTTCAGACTTGCTGATGACGTGGCCGAGAAACAGAAGCTCATCGTAAGCGAAGCGGCACTTTTCTGGCATCAGAGTGAGCCCTGATGACTTGATGGCCTTTAGTACTGTCGCAAGCCGCCTAAGGTGATCGTCGAAATTTCCGGCGAAGACGACGACGTCATCCAAGTAAACAAGACAGGTCTGCCACTTCAATCCTGCTAACACCGTGTCCATGACGCGCTGGAACGTTGCAGGCGCCGAGCACAGTCCGAATGGCATGACCTTGAACTCGTAGAGGCCGTCTGGCGTGATGAAGGCGGTCTTCTCGCGATCTCTCATCGACTTCTGTTTGCCAGTAGCCAGACTTGAGATCCATCGATGAGAAGTATTTTGCGTTGGAGAGCCGATCTAATGCGTCGTCTATCCGTGGTAGGGGGTATACATCCTTCTTTGTGATCTTGTTCAATCGACGATAATCGACGCAGAAACGTAAGGTTCCGTCCTCTTTCTTCACCAAGACAACAGGGGTTGCCCACGGGCTTTTTGACTGCTGGATGATGTCGTAGCGCAGGATTTCGTCGACTTGTTCTTTTATAGTTCTGTTCTTATAACTCGGTAAGGGCTCTGGCGGAGTGGTCGAGTGCACTCCTCTGTGATTATGCGATGCTTGACGACTGGTGTTTGTCGAATCCTCGATGACGTCGAAAAGCACCTTTTGTACCGTCGGAGCAGACTTCTGACCTTCTGTTGCTTAATCACGGGGAGACTTGGATTATTGTCGTTGTCTGGTTCGGGAACCATGGTCGTCGAAGTAGATGCAGCGGAATCCGAGAGGACAAACGCACAATTGGTTGCCAGAATTTCTTAGATGTACGCGATCGTCTTGCCCTTGTTGATGTGCTTGAACTCCTGGCTGAAGTTTGTCGGCAACACTTCAGTTTTCCCTGCATGCAGTCAAGCGATCCCTCTTGCGACGCAAATTTCACGGTCTAGCAGCAGACGTTGGTCAGCCTCGATGACGCCTTCTACGTCGGCAGGTGTTTTAGTGCCCACGGAAGTGACAATACTGGAGCGAGGCGGGATGCTGACTTGACTTTCGAGCACGCCTAAGGCATCGTGACTACGAGAGCTCTCCGGCGGTATCGCTCGATCTTCCGACAGCGTTATCGACTTCGAGTTGAGGTCGATGATTGCACGGTGTTGGTTCAGGAAGTCAATCCCGAGAATGACGTCTCGTGAACACTGCTGGGGAATAACGATGGTGGCAGGGTAAGTCCGGTCATGAACGGTAATTATTGCCGTGCAGATTCCAGTTGGCGTGATGAGGTGTCCTCCAGCGGTCCGAATTTGAGGGCCTTCCCATGTAGTTTTAACTTTCTTCAACTGGGCGGTGATGTGTACACTCATTACGGAGTAATCGGCCCCTGTGTCCACTAAGGCGGTAACTGCGAGGCCGTCGAGAAGCACGTCGAGGTCGGTGGTTCTTTGTCTATCGTTGCAGTTAGGTCTTGGCGTCGGATCACGGTTGCGTCGTGTTGAACTGAAGCTGGAACGTCGCGTCGTCAAGTCGTCTTTCGTCGGTGTAGACTTGGCTTCCTGACTTCGTAGGGACGGCGGCGTGTCGTTATTATGTCGTCGAGATGGTCTCTTCGGCGTCTTCGTCGGCGGCGGAGGATCTTCGTCAGTTGGACGAACAGCAACCGCACCTCCATCAGTTGCTGCTTTTAGTTTTCCGGATATGGGCTCGGAGAGTGGCCCCGGGCTGGGCCAGTGTATGGTCGTTGCTGCGTTGGCTGGTAGCGGCCTGGTGACGGCGAACGGAACGGTCGTCGAGCGCTCCACTGAGTGGCGGCGAGGTAGTCGGCGACATCGCGAGGTCGTTCGCCAAGGTGTGGTCGCGCCACGTTGAAGGCGTACCCTCGCAGTCCCATTTCGCGGTATGGGCATCGGCGGTAGACGTGACCCGTTTCTCCGCAGTGGTAGCAGAGTGGGCGGTGGTCAGGAGTGCGCCAAATGTCCGTCTTTCACGCGTAGCGGCGCTGGGCGACGGGCGGGCGGCGGCGGGGGCGGCGGCGGGGGCGGCGGCGGTGGACGACGGAATTGTGGCGTTAAAGGTCCCTGGCGCGGTCGGGCAGGGGGGCCTTCGCGGCAGGCGATGGCGGCGTAGGACATCGCTTCCGGCTGGAGCTGCGGTGATTCTGGTTGCACCTCAGGAACTAAGGCATCGCTCAAGATAATCTCTGACGATTTTGGCGATTGAGGCTACTTGAGGCGGCGACCTAGGGTACAACTTCTGCAGCTCTTCCCGTACGACCACTCTGATAGTCTGGCGCAGATCATCGGTGGCCAGCGATTGAATTCCTGTGTAGTTGGTGGAGTTCGTGCGGCGGTTGAATAGCCCGTTCCGCATTTCGAGCGTTTTCTCGATGCTGGTGGCCTCGCGAAGAAACTCTTATACGGTCTTGGGTGGGCTTCGTATCATTGCGCCGAAAAGTTCTTGACACCATGCATGAGCAGGGGGACTTTCTTTTCTTCGGGCATATTCGGGTCGGAGTGGCGGAACAGACGGTTCATTTCTTCCGTGAATATGTCAACATTCTCGTTAGGTAGCTGCACTCGGGCGTGCAGAAGGGCTTCGGCCCTTGCGCACGACGCTCATAAAGGTGCGCAGGAAGCCGCTATGGAACAGGTTCCATGTTGTCATGGTCGACTTCCGGTTCTCAAACCACGTTCTGGCGGCGTCTTCTAAGGCGAAGTATACATGCCATAACTTGTCGTCAGAGTCGCAGTTGTTGAAAGTCGCGATTCGTTCGTAGGTCTCCAGCCAGGATTCCGGGTCTTCAGTAGCAGCTCCGTGGAAGGTCGGTGGGTCCCGAGGTTGTGGCAGGATTGGGGTTTTCTTGGCCAGAATCTTCTTTGTCGTCTCAGGTAGAAGTCCGTGCTCTGGGGACAGTCCTTGCAGTCTGCGGCTAGCAGGCTTGTCTTGGGCGATGTCGGTTTTGTCCTCGGGCTTCGTGCTTGGATCGCGGCTTTGCGGGGGCGTTCGGTACATGAACGCACAAGCACCTCCACCAGATGTCACGTGGTAGCGACTGTGAAGAAAGCAGCCAAACTGAGAATGACGAAACTAGCGTCTTATTGGGCGAACTTGTGCCCTCAAAAACAGGCTACACTCAAAGAACGGCGACAGCGGCTAACACAGTCGGCGATCGTCGAAAATCGGATCAACCCGCCGTGGTTGGTCAGTGGCTATGGTGTTGGGCTGCTGAGCACGAGGTCGCGGGATCGAATCCCGGCCACGGCGGCCGCATATCGATGGGGGCGAAATGCCAAAACACCCGTGTGCTTAGATTTAGGTGCACGTTAAAGAACCCCAGGTGGTCAAAATTTCCGGAGTCCTCCACTACGGCGTGCCTCATAATCAGAAAGTGGTTTTGGCACGTAAAACCCCAAATATTATTATTAAAGAACCCCAGGTGGTCAAAAATTTCCGGAGTCCTCCACTACGGCGTGCCTCATAATCAGAAAGTGGTTTTGGCACATAAAACCCCAAATCATATTATTAAAATCGGATCAGCAGGTCAAGTGCGTCGGCTTTTATACATCAGTCGTCGAATGTTCCAGACTAATCGCTGGGACCAGCGCGCCTTCCACAAAGTTCTACATTATTCGCGTCACGCACAGATGCAATCAGATTACAGAAGGTTCGGTTCCAGAGAGTGGATGTAACCATCGATAACATTCCAGAAACTTCCAGTTACTATAAACAGGAAGCGTACATGCACCACGTTTTCACAGAGGTCGCGATTACTAATGTGTGGAAAATATTGTCTGTTCATAAACTCATTATTTGCTTTTTCCTACTCTGGCTGTACAGGATGAGAAGTAGTGAAATATACAACGTATAGTTTCATGGTTGACAATCACATACGCTGCACTGGTTAGACAAGTGTGAATGTGAAAGAAAATCATTCGCACTTGTCTACGTGCGAAATTTCACCATAAATAAACCATATAATTCACTTTTTGAGCGAGTAAATTATTTGTGCAGAAAATTTGCTAAGAAAATATTTTGGGAAACTGAAATTATTCAGGCCACAACTTTGGGGGCGGGCTATAACATTGGTTTAGGCTATTCCCTATTTTGCGGAAGCGACTTTGCACACTTTACTAATTTTATTAACAGTAGTAAACACAACGCAGCAAAGGATATGCGTTGCAAAATGCGCTCCATCTCTACCATTTCCTCTGCAAGTAACAGTGATAACGGCTACAATTTTAGCATTCATGTGAACTTGCATGTGAACCTTGTTAAACAGCTGTTCTGAATATGTGATGCGCTAACCTGAACATGATGTTAACACTGACCATCTTGTTTCCGAGCAGGGTTCACTCTGCAAACATTCTTAGAGACATCATCTCTGAATGAAAAAAATACATTATCATCGATTCTTGCTAGAGATTATGCGACAGCTGCCATGGCGTTATCAAATAAGTCATTTTTATTTATTATTTTCGTTAATTTCTGTATAACTTTTCCCATAATGCTCTATGAATAAACTTTTTTCAGTGCAAACTTGCATCTGTTTTTCATCTACATGCACCTTCTAGGATGCTATTACCTTTTACCAAAATGTTCACACATACTGACAAATGTTTACACTATGCTACTAAGTCGTAAGTACGACGAATTTTACTAGGGTGCTAGCAAAACATCAGCAGCGTGTACACAAGCACACGTAAGTAAAATATTGCCACAATGTTACTACAGAGCCTAAAGACTTGTGTTGGTTGACGGTTACTCGATTGTTTACAGAACATCTATGGATATGCTTCAATTGAAGTATGACGAGGCCATTTGTTAACAGGATGTTACCAGGGTGTATAAAGACAAATGTTACTAGGTGATTGGTAGGAAGTTGGCAGTACGTTTACAAACATTCTTTAATTGGAAGAGTGTTAATATATGGTTAGTAGGAAGTTGGGCAGAAGATATATGAACATTCTTCGTTTGAAAGATTGTTACTAGGGTGTACAGAGACAAATGTTCGTAAGAAATTGGTAGGAAGCTTAAAAACATCCTATGAACACGCTTCTGTTGGGAGTTGGTGGCCAATTGTTTCTAGGGTGTTACTAGAGCGCTGTCAGAATGTATAAAAGACGGTTGGTAGGTTCTAGTAACAATAGTCAAAAGACGGTCTAAAAAATGTTGCTAGAAATTTTTATAAGGGATAGCGGCAATGCTTGTGTCCGATAAGACATATTGTCATGCATGTTGAAGACATAACCACGCTTTTGTCGATTGTTAATCAACGAAGGGCATGCAATTAAGAAACTGCGGTATTCAGAACAACGCGCGTGGCAGTTCTGTATGTATTGTGTTCTGTATTGGAAACTGTCTTCTTGTAAGCATTATTTGAGAATGAAGTCAAAAATGAACTGAAAAGATGGGATTCTTCGCTTACCAACGCATGTCTCAAGGCACTTTTTTCTCTTAGAAAAATTGTTCTCGTTTGCGTTTCCACACGTTTCTGTGATAAACATGACACAGCTTCTTGATTCCTTTCTGTAGACATAGCGTGGTTGCAGTGGATTTCCTTCACATTTTGGCCTCGTAGCAACAATTGGTAGGCGACATATTTCATTTGCTGCAGTGGTAAGGTCTGGAAACAAATAAAATCATAGACAAACATGTCTTGCTATTTATTACTTTTGAGTATATGCCTCTGTTGTAATGACTTGATTATTTGTGACACGGAGGCAACCTGCAGTCGCAAGATGGTGTAGCAGTTCATCTGTCTACGTCATGTCATGCAGCTTGAAGCATACCTCAAAACCCACAACCGCTCTTCTGAAATATCGACCGCATTTGACATAGTACGTTTAAATATGTCTGATGTCTTCTGAACGTTTCAAATATTGTGTCATATTTAGCAAATAAAATGTTTCGACAGTTTGACACCATCACTCTCGCTCAGTTTTAAACAAGGTTTCCGGCTCCTGTCCTCGGGCAGAGATACTACATTGTTTTGTAACAGCTGCAACATAACTCTAAACGCTAAAGCAAAAGTATGAGTGCTTTCGTAATTTTCCGAACTTACTTCCGTGTTACTGTTCAAATAATGCTGCTTGGAAACCACTGGGGCGTATTTAAGACATAATAATATTTATCCGCTCTCCACTACGTCACTCTTTCTTTTTGTCCCGCATTGTTGGGTGACCGAGAAGGATTATCTGTTTAACGTGAAAAACCTTGAGGCATATTGAACCAGCAAGAGCCACGGTGATACCCTCATAGAAGTGTTGCTTCTCATTTCTCAAAGATACTGCCAATATTTCGCCTTTTGATTTAGTTTCTCAACACTGAAACAAATTTCACAACAAATAGTAACCTCCAGTCATAATAGTGGAAAACAAGAAGATAATGAATGTACGAGTAACTGAACTACTGCCATTGGAAATAGGGTCTAAATGAATGCACTTGTGCAGTAGAGGTTTTTCGAGCATTTCTGCAGCGCACTTTTTAGGAGCGTATTATCTGAAATGCGTCTTCGCGCCTCCTGCTAGCCAAAACACTGTGACCCGGTCTGTTATATTTTGAACCCCTGAATGCTAAAAAGAGCCTAAATAAATGTAAGGGAAACATGCACCACCAGAGCTATCGCAGGTTAGAAGCCAATTAACGGAAAAATGAAGAGGGGTAGAAAGCACAAAAGGAAATTCAGTGAAAAAGCTAATCGTAAATAAAGAAAAAATACCGAGTCTGATAACGGTCACTTACCGAGTCTGATGAAATATCTGATGTTTCAAAACCGTTTTCACTGAGTTGAACAGGAAATTGTGAAACCACAATAACACGCGCCATACACGTCTGCTCAGGTGACGATGCATTGAAAAAGGAATTACGGATGGTCCACAGTGAGCTAACCCGGAACGGCTACCCTAGTCGTTTCATATGCACTGCTGAGAAGCGGATATTATAGCCAAGCTTACAGACAACAAGACAATCTCTGCACGTGTAGCCATCCTTTGCGTCCCAGGTATCAGCGAGGCATTGTCGCGCGTGTTTTAGAAATACGACTTGCGCATTTCCCACATTCCGACCGGCAAGCTCAAGAACCAGCTAATGAATGCGAAAGACAAGTTACCCATTGAATCATTAAATCACCATCAGTAAAATTACTAGCCTACGTCCATTATGTCCGCCCTAAGTTAGAATATGCACACTCTTTCTGAGATCTTCATCAACATACCCTATCTAATACACTTGAATCAGTTCGAAACCGTGCAGCCCAGTTTATTTACTCCGAATCTCTGAATATTCTTATCATATATGCATGCGTTCCTGAACGAAAAACCCGTGCCGGTCTTGCTAATCTAGAATCTGGACGTCATATTTCTAGACTGTCCTTTTCACAAATTCTATCATTCGCCATTTAACATTTAAGCTATATTACCTGCTCATCGCCAGTACAGCCACATTAACCACAAAAAAGCTGTGTATCTACCTCCTTCGCAGATCCTCCCATCTACGATCATTTTTTTGTGAAAACCGCAAGGGGCTGAAACGGTCTGCCAGCCAACGCCACGCACCACTCCGAGACACTTCAATTCAAGGCTTTTCTAAAATGACTGTTTTGTTGAACTCAGCCTATATCTCATATAATACCCAATATCTGCGGACATTGACGTGTAATAAATATTTAAATAAATAATTAATTCCCAGGAGTCGTGTATAAGATACCATGCGCTGATTGCCATCAAGCATATATTGTCAAAACAGGGAAGTTTTCCAAACGGCTCAAGAGCCAGAAACGTGACGTAAAAATAACAGTCACACGACGAACGCCATTGCCGAGCATAAGCAAAAGCATAATCACAAGATTGACTGGGACAATGTCGCTGTTGTCGCTAAGGAAAAAAGACGTCATCCTGGTGGTTGCTAGAATCGCTAATCATTCAGTCGACGCCAGCTACGATGAACCGACAGCAGGGACTATGCCTGCCATTTATGCACGCTCGTTACTTCACGTGCTGGCTACATAAGTGATGACGATTTCCAGTCCAACTCGCTGAATCAGGAGCCCGTACGCCATTCCGAAATGTCAGATACTTCATCAGACTCAGTGACCGTGATTCTCCTCATTCCACGCCTGACCACATGAACTTTCGTCGAACCCTTCATTAAATTAACAGATGATGATGTGCGGGAGAAAGGCCTGTATTGAAATGGCATGTAACGTCTCGTCAACTCTGTCAGTGTGTTTCATTGGCGATACGACTTGAAATATGAGATGTGAAAGAAAAAGAAAACCTCCAGAGTTTTCGGGTTTTTTAGCTTTGAATAGGACCCGAGAAGGTTCGGCGTGGTGGTAAGGCAGGTGACGCAGCTTGACGAGCTTTCGTGGCTGTAATTGCCGAGGTTCGTACTGAAAAGCAAAAACTCAGAGATGCATGATTAATCTGGAGACAAGTATACAGATCGAGAAGATCGTCAGAAGAGGTGTGTGTGTGTGGGTGAAAAGCAGTGGGAAGGTATCTGAAGTGAATGTGCGAAAGCGCAGGCATATGCTAAGGAGAGGGAGAATAAAATGGGCGATGAGAAGTCAAGCACTCTGTCTATCAAGCCCTCAGAGACAAGCTCCACCATTGTTGGCGCAAACAAGGAGCCGACAGGACAAAAGCTGTGAAAAAGGAAAAAAACATGAAAAGAAGGGGAAAAAAGGAGAAACACGAAACAGACAAGCATGGGGATGAAAATAATGGGACGTTACTTGTTCAGGAACGAACAGGGGACGTGGATGAAGAACTATCTTCAGTAAAGTCGAAATAATAGGGCTCTCCTCCTTTTATCTGTAAGTAAAGATTTATAGTGGGCAGGCGTTGTTATAATGCCTTGATTGGGTATGAGCGAACATGCCATCTGATGAGTTAAAAGGAATTCATTGAAGTAGTGAAGAGTATCGGTACATGTTGCACCGCATGCACAACTAATGTGAGGTGAAAGATGAAATCGGAAATAGTAGAATGCCAAAGAATCAGGCCTGGAGTTGTAATGAGATGTGCTATTGGTTTTCTGGACGGCAAGGGAGAAATGCTATTGGTATCCGGAACCCATTTAAAGAGTGCCCGTACATGCAATGAAGTGCGAAAGGAATAGTGTTGGTTGCCTGGAATTCGCCAAGTCACCCTGTAAAAATTTCATTGGTTTGTTGTTGGTCATGTTAGGCAATGTCTGCCGTGTAAACTGGAGGCAGACATTGCGTGTTGTATACAATTGCAATTTGAGGGCGCCCGCAATGTTACGTCTCTGAACGGGTGACATCGACTGGCAAGAGTGTTTACTGATCAGAGAAAGGAAGAAAGAATCTGGAGTATTGTTGCAGCTTGAATAGTGGGTTCTGCACGAGGGAGAAAGGGAGCGACAGTGAACAAGAAAGGACTACCTTGTTCAGAAGTGTGGGTGCGGTAGGAAGGAGAAACAAGAAAGCATTTGTAAATTAAACTAAAATTTAAAGTGCAGCAAAAGAAAACAGAAATGCTTCAAGCAAATGAATAATGAGAGTGAAATAAAAAACAAAAATAGAGTGCAGCAACAAAGAAGGTCGTAGAGGCGCGTGCGTCAGGCCAAAGAGAGAAAAAGGTGCCACGCGGTGGCGCACAAGTGCTGGGAGCTTGGTTTGGCGGCAGCAAGGAATGCACGCTCTGACGGCTTGACAACAGAGAGTCGACTGGATTTATTCAAAAGTAAAGCAGGTTTTCCGAGTGGCAGTAGTAGCGCCCCAGTGAGACAGCTGCTCTTTGGTTCCAAGAAAGAGCCTGGGGGCAATAACCCCCACGGCGAGGCAAACTGTATTTCCGGAGCAGGGGGCGATGACCCCCACGGCGGAGCCACAAAGTGACTCACGGTCGCTACACAAGTACTGGCGCCCGGTGCAGTAGCTAGAAAGAGTACGTTGTTTATATACTGCAGGCTTCGATAAATACGTGCAAGACAAGCCACCACGCGACCTCTGAGACGCAGAACATGATTGTTATGCTGTTCCTAGCCATGCTCTGTGCTCATGCGCGCGATGCGCTGATGGAAACAAGTTTATTTTTTCATGGATTAAAACAACTTTATTTCGATTCGCTGAACTCCCGTCGGGTGCGACGACGCCCGACCAACACGCCTATAATCGAGGCAGGACACTGCAGAATTCCCCATGCGAATCGAACATGTTTCTTTAAGACGCGGGCCAGCACACGGTGAGCACTGCGCTCGCGAGGGCTTTACTTTGTGTGGGCAGGCGCGTTTAGTATGCGCAAAACGTATATGTCGGAACCGGAGATCATCCCGCACAGCAACCGAAGTCCACACAATAATTAGCCTGCCGCGGGTCATGAGGGGGCGGAAAGTGGCCACGTCAACCTGGATAAAGTTACCCGATGTTTCCCAGAATGACGCACGTATTTTGCACAAGTCGGAATTACGCTGAATGGTTGAGTGCCACGCATAAACTGCTAGCACGAACAAACGTCTCAGCGCAACGCACGTAGTCAGCGGGTTGGTCGGCTTGATAGTTTAGAAAATTTTCAACTACTAAAGAACCACTTGTAAACATAGCTCAGAACACCGGAGTGAACGCATTCCGCACCCCTCTTTCATGTAGCCAAACCACTATGGTGAGGAATAAAACGTACTACCTCTGATCAGCAGCAGAATGCCTTAGTGACTGAGAACGCTGCAGGTGCATTGCAATATAAGAGCAATAAGTACATTGTCCTAGTGTAGGCTGTATAGAAAAATGAGTTCATAATTGCAGTAAGTAAGTAAGTGCAGAAGATGCAGCAAATAGGCATTTTATTTGCATTGCCTTCACCAAATAGGTATACATTTTAAAAGGATTGCAGGGAGTACTTCACCAATTAATTGTGTAAGTTCGGATATCTTTAGCCCGATAAAGTCAGATGATACAAAAATGCAAGCCTGTCTTCCGTGGAGTTCATAGCCAGGTACAAATAAGGCAAAACCTGACACTGATGACTTCTGCAGTGCATAGAATTCGGTCCAATTTCACTCAGAAAACGCAAACTGATATGCTGGGGAGAGGATCACTGGCGCACCCTTAGCAGACGCTCATGAAAGACGTGACTGTTTACCTCTCACAGTCAAGCGAGCATGAAGCGAGCGAGAAAGTAGCTGAATAATACACAAGTCGAACATACTTTCCGAAACACCAAGTACGTTTCAGCCCCCTCCACTCTCACGCCACGCCAAAAACTTCTTTACGCAACCAGTCCTTAGAGCGCAGCTCTTAGGCACCCGTCCCTGCGTTGAGCGTCGGCTACGTTATACCTCGTAACCGAGCGAACGCGGAGTACAGCGTTAGGTGAAAGAAGCGCGTGCGAGGAGGAAAGTGACAGAGCAGCGGTGTAGAGAGGGCCTGCGCATGCGCTAAGTTGTCACCACGGCATATGTAGCCACGTGGGCGATCTCATCTGCGCGTCCAAGGGGTAGGGGATGCAGGGTGGCGTGAAGTTGGGAGGGCTACGCCAATTCAGTCTACGCCACCAACATAGAGAAAGAAATTTAACAAGAGACACTCAGCGAAAACTGGCAACAAGAAAAACGTCACGCCTGGCGTTCGCCCCCATCTGTTAGCTGACGCGAGCATCGAAAAAAAAAAATGAATATGAAATGAACTTACAATGTTTTCTTTTTCTTTTATTATTTCACGCTAAACTAAAGAATTTTGCGTATAAGTGAACTTTGTGATTTATTTTTCTCGCGTTACCTAGCAGTAAGCTAACGACGCGCCAGATGCATGCGCCAGACACGCCACCGAAGCGAGCAAGGCCGGCTAAGCATGGGAAGTTTGCCTGTTCGGCGACCAGTTTCTCCCTCTCTCTCTCTTTTGTTTGAATGTAGCCTGCTTTGTTGGGCTCCCTACGTATTCTTGTGTTCTTCTGCACTTCGACACGGCACCGCTGCACTATTGGACGACGGCAAGCTGAGAAATTTTGTTTGAAACTCTGCGGCGCATTTCAAGCAATTTAGGCTTTTACGGAACGGAACAGACCCGTGTGACGCAGTTAGCGAAAACCAGCTCGGCCGTCCTGGCGCAGCTAAACTGATTTAATGACTCGTACAGGGAGATGTTTGCGACCCCTATAGCTATTTCGGTAGTTTTTGGGCATGCTCGCTGCACCTGGCTTTGTGACGCAGTTAACGTAAAGCAGCTCGGCCGTGTGATGCAGTTTCGCGTGTACTGAATCTTACTGGGACAAGTTGGTGATGGTTTCTCTCGCCCCCAAATTAATGTAATTAATTTCCTTACTGTTAGGCGATACCTTTGAGGCATGCTCGTCGCACTCGGGGTTGTGACGGAGTTCGCATAAAGCAGTTCGGCCGTGTGACGCAGTTTCTCATTAACTGAATCTTACTGAGATAAGTTATGCCCGGGAATGGGGTAATGCTTGGAAATCCAATGTTTTCTTCATATTTTATTGTATTATTTGCGATGAGCCGGGTATTTTGTACGCCATCCATGTAAAAGCGAAATGCTTTTGTTTGTAATGCCGCCCATTTACCAATTTACACGCAGTATTCCTGTAAGGTCTAAATACCAAGTATACACACGCTTCTAATATACGTTCCTTTTCATTTGATGGCGTCCGGTAGAGCATTGTACGGGATATACTGCTCCTTACCTATTGCCACAACGTTGGATGCGTACACAAAAAGCCCGCAATGAGCATATATATATATATATATATATATATATATATATATATATATATATATATATATATATATATATATAAGCAGCAAAATCAATATACCCTCATTTAGAAGGCATCTTGCGACTATATCAAATTGCACGTGGTACAGATGCGATAGTGGCTTGTAAAGGGCGTTCGCAATCACCATTCACAACGAATACGCACTACGAGTGGGCGCGGTTGAGCAGTAGAAGAAAAAAAAATGCCGTGCCGATCAGCGCAGCAGCCGTAAGGCGTGCCAGCTAGAGTTCAAAACGCGCACGCTCTCGACCGAGACTGCAGGTGTAGTTCACATCTTAATCCCAGCCGCTTGTTGCGCTACATTCATTCCTGGCTTAAGACCCCTTAAACTTCGTAAAGTAGCGATGCGTTTTGAAAAATGCCGCCTCCTCCTCCCGAGCTCTCGCCGACGCCGCGTCGCTATTGGCCTAATAGCATCACGTGGGTCCTCCCGCCGGCTTCGTTTGTTTACAGTCGTGCTTCAGCGCCATTTTCGCTTGAGAAGCGTCTACGGAGAGGGGAGGAGCGCATGTAGGCGCCGTTGCTACGCTGGAGCGATGTAGGCGGCGTAGCGTCGAGGAGGGAGCGTGAAAGAGAGGGAAAACGAGGAGGACTGAAGGCGGAGAGTGTCGCTACTTTACGAAGTTTAAGGGGTTTTAGCGGGGTTCTATGGGGGATGGGGGTTTCCACTCTTGTTGAATGTCTCTCATGGTCCCAGCGTGTGTGACGGGATTCACTGCACCTGCCCGGAGCGATGTCGAGTGGCTACGAGTAAGGCTCGATGTGACGCTCCCTTGGGTGTAGTCGCCGCTGACATTGGTGGCACGATTTCGCCGCAACGAAGGGCCGCTCTCGTCGTTGTTGGAACGAAAGCGGACGAAGAAAAGCACAGTGCCATGCAAGATTGGCTATGCAGCGACGATGGCTACGATATGGCGTCAGAGTACCGCGCGTCGTCTATATGGAATCAAAGCGCTGCGTGGCGGCTGCTGTGAATCGCGCCCACGCTTCACCCACGTGCTGTCTCTCCCGATCTCCCGATTAGCGAGGCAATCGCGCCACACTTCGCTCCGTTTGCAATGTGCGGCACGAGACAGATTGTCTACGCTGGCTGCGCTACTCACGGCGCTCTCTTCCAAATACAAACCGTTTACATGTATAATCATAATGCAAATACTGACACGCGAAAGGAAAGCACGGGAACAGCTGCGCCCAATTTTCCCGTTCCGGAGCATTGTAATCGTCTGTAATTTTTTTTTTTTTTTGCTTTCCTCACTCCTCCGCGCGCGAACTTCTTCCTCTGAATCACTTTGATGACGTTGCTTTGCCCGCTGATAGTAGTAATTGCAATACAAAGACATTTTGCCCCAGCCGACAGTTTAATCTGGGATATTGTGTTCGGCACAACGCGCAAAAAGGCGTAAGCAAGTTTTCATGTTTGTGTTGCCCCTAGTGGCCGTCTGCAGATACTTAGACACGCCTTTTCATCTGCGTGTGCTGCCTATTCCTAGTTAGACCAGACAACTTTTCTTACTGCACCTCTGCGCCTACGGTGGTTGCTTAGTGGCTGTGGTGTTGGGCTGCTAAGCACGAGGTCGCGGGATCTAATCCCGGCTACGGCGGCCGCATTTTGATGGGGGCGAAATGCGAAAACACCCATGGTACTTAGATTCAGCTGCACGTTAAAGAACACCAGCTGGTCAAAATTTTTGGAGTCCCCCACTACGGCGTGCCTTATAATCAAAGTAGTTTTGGCACTTAAAATTCCATAATTTAATTTTTACCTGCCGCCTCTGATGCACCATACGGTTTCCGCACACGATAATGTTAGCTTGGAGGAAATGTTTCGTTCATTTGTAAAGCATGAACATGAATGAAAGCTTACCGTTCGTCAGCGAAAGGAAAAGCAGCGTAAGCAGCTTCATTTCTTGTAAATCACCGATGTTTTCGTGAAGTATCACACACAGGATACCACAGTCATTTCTTATATGCGCAGTTAGTGCCATTTACAGGGAAGATAGCGGTCGTCTCCTGAACTTTCTTTAAATCAAAGTTCTTGACGTTCGTTTTAACCGGTCGGAATATATGATAATTTAACTATATGAAGCGCTAATTATCATAGCCCAGTCTTCATAGTGGTAGCAAAGAATAAAGCGAAAGAGTTTGTCTTCTATGAATAAGCACTCCAAAACCGCAATAATAAGCACGATATTAGCAGTTTACCTGATGACCTTTATTTCATTTCTTCTTGCAGTTATTTATTTATTTATTTATTTATTTATTTGCGTTACCCTCAAGGTATATAGTTGTACAATGCAGAGGGAAGGGGTGAGAATACATTCCAAGAGTAAAAAAATACAAGTTTAGTTATAGGAATTCACAGTGCAGGGAACAAAAGCGATATGAAAAAACTAGTAATGCATTCATAACAACCAAAAAAGAGACTTACGTAATATCAAAATCGAGAAAGAGTACACTTTACCAAGCAGACAATGTTTATGAATAAGTACGTAATTACGCCACTTGCCACCACACATTATGTTATGTTGATTAGTGCATTCTTAAAAAGTGTGGGGTCACTGATGCTTACTAATGATGTAGGCAGATTATTCCAGTTGACTAAAATCCTAGGAAAGAATGATTGTGAGCACGCGACGGTGCTATGACGGGTTAGTTAACTTTATGTACGTGATCACGATGAGCCGAATAATAAGGCGCAGGGTCCCACGATCCCATCACCTTCGCATGTGGGATCGTTCCCCACCTACGGCAAGTTGTTGTTTCATCCAATTTAATTTTCATTAATTTATTGTTTCTTTATTTCATTTATTAGGCACAAGTAATTTGCTCCATGTTATTGTTGGTGACAGTGTTCGTTGGCTTCTTATGATATTATTACGTGGGAAGACGCAGGCGAAAAGCTATATACAAGTATGTTTACAAGGGAATACGCCGCACTTGGCAAAGAGGCAACAGCCCGCGCTAGCCTCCTGTCGTCGTCGTCGTCGTCTTCTCACTGCTCGCCTCTTCGTCATTGCAAATAATGTTCCGTAGCACTACCCCCCGCGGCAAAAGCGCCGTCCCGGAGCGACTAAAGGCCGGACTCGGAAGCAATCTAGTACGCCTTGAGCTTACTGACGAGCACGACATCACTAGATGCCAGAGTAGAGGACGACGTACGTCACAGGCGTCACGTGGCGCAGCACGCCATAGGGCCCTGTGTATCGCGAAAGGAGCTTTTCTGAAAGTCCGACGTGACGAGAGGGCGACCACAGGAGAACGAGCGCACCAGGCGAGAACTGTACGTCGCGGTGGCGGGCGTTGTACTGACGCTGCTGAGTGGTTTGCGAGGCCGTCAGTCGAGCACGGGCAAGCTGGCATGCATGGTCGGCGAGGGCGATAGCGTCGTGCGCATACTCGCTTGTTCAGATCGCAGCAGGAGGAAGTGCCGTGTCAAGGGGCAAAGTCGGTTCGTGACCGTACAGTAGGTAAAATGGAGAAAATCCGGCGGTGTCGTGCCGGGAAGAATTATACGCAAATGCGACGTAAGGAAGGGCAATGTCCCAGTCGCGGTGGCCCTTGGAAACGTACTTGGACAGTATATTGGTAAGAGTGCGGTTTAACCGCTCTGTCAGGTCATTGGTTTGAGGATGGTATGAGGTAGTCAGCTTGTGTTGAGTGGAGCAGGAATACACAATGTCGGCGATAACTTTCGAGAGGAAGTTACGACCACGGTCAGTAAGCAGCTGTCGTGGGGCGCCATGACGTAAGATAAAGTCACGCAAGAGAAAGTCCGCAACGTCAGTGGCGCAACTGGTGATAGCGTGATAGCGTATCGGGTGGCGTAATCAGTTGCGACGGCTACCCATTTGTTCCCAGAGGATGACGTGGGAAAGGGACCGAGGAGGTCTAATCCAACACGAAAGAACGGTTCCACAAGGACGGTGATCGGCTGGAGATGACCGGTAGGTAGCACCTGAGGTGTTTTGCGACGCTGGCAGGGATCACAGGCCGCAACATAGCGTCGGACGGAGTGAGCGAGACCGGGCCAATAGAAGCGGCGGCGGACGCGGTCGTACGTGCGGGTTACCCCAAGATGTCCTGCAGCGGGTGCGTCATGCACCTCAAAGAGCACAGTCTGTCGTAGATGTTTTGGCACGACAAGAAGAAGATGAGATCCGTCACGGAGAAAGTTCCTTCGGTGCAGAATGGCGCCCTGGAGGACATATCGGCGAACGGATGCGTCGGTAGGTGTAGAGCGCAGACGCTCAATGTGTGCCCGCAGCGATAGGTCTCGATACTGCTCATCGGCGGTGTTAGCGGAGGCAGACACAGAGAAAATGCCGTTGGCGGTACTACTGTCGGCGTCGTCAAGCTCGTCTACCGGGTAGCGAGACAGACAGTCAGCGTCCTTGTGTAGTCGGCCAGATTTGTAGGCGACAGTATACGAATATTCTTGGGGAGGCGTAAGGACCAGCGAACAAGTCTTCCTGTAGGATCTTTCAGTGAGCATAACTAGCAAAGCGTGTATTGGTCTGTGGCAACGGAAAAGGGTCGGCCATATAAGTATGGGCGGAAATTCGCAACCGCCCAAACTAGGGCCAGACACTCACGCTCAGTGATGGAATATATGCGCTCCGAGAGTGAGAGGAGCCTGCTGGCGTAAGCGATAACACGGTCGTTGCCGCGCTGGCGTTGTGCCAGTACTGCGATAATTCCGTGAGCGCTGGCATCAGTGCGGACTTCGGTAGGCGCAAAAGGATCGAAATGGGCCAGAACGGGAGGCGTTGTGAGAAGGTCGAATAGATGCGAGAAGGCAGAGGCCTCGTTATCGCGCCACTGGAAAGGGGCGTCTTTTTCTCAAAAGCTCGGTTAGTGGTCGTGCTATGGCCGGGAAATTTTTCACCTAACGGCGGAAGTACGAACAAAGACCGATGAAGCCGTGCACATTCTTGACACACTTCGGAACAGGGAAGTGCGTAACAGCATGGATCTTGCCTGGGCCCGGTTGCATTCCGTTCACGTGAATGACATGCTCAAGGACGGTAATCTGGTGACGGCCGAATTGGTGCTTTGATGCATTGAGTTGCAGAACGGCTCGACGAAAAACGCCCAGGACTGCTGAGAGGCGCTCGAGGTGCGTAGCGAATGTTGGGGAGAATACTATAACGTCGTCCAAGTAGCACAGGCACAGACCATCTGAAACCGTGAAGAAGGGAGTCCATCATGCGTTCAAAAGTGGCAGGAGCGTTACATAGACCGAACGGCATTACTTTGAATTGATAAAGACCGTCAGGTGTTACAAAAGCTGTCTTCTCGCGGTAGAGATCGTCCACAGCAATCTGCCAGTAGCCGGAGCGAAGGTCAATAGAGGAGAAGTAGCGAGCACCGAGGAGGCAGTCAAGGGCGTCATCAATCCGAGGCAGGGGATACACGTCCGTTTTGGTGACCCTGTTAAGGTGCCAGTAATCCACGCAAAAGCGCCATGAGCCATCCTTCGTTTTCACCAGTACAACAGGTGACGCCCATGGACTGCATGACGGTTGAATAATGTTATTGGCAAGCATTTTGCGAACTTCTGCGTGAATAACTTGACGCTCAGCCGGTGACACTCGATACGGGCGCCGATCAATAGGAGGGGCATCGCCGGTATTAATGCGATGTTTAACAGCTGTAGTTTGGGCCAAAGGACGATCGTTAAAGTAAAAAATATGGTGGTAGGAAAACAGAACGCGGTAGAGCTCACGTGCGTGCTTGGATGATATGTCAGGCGCAATCATTTTCTGTAAGTCGGCGATGGTACAAGTTGCCAACTGCAATGGTAGAGAGGGATCGGCTGAGTTGTCGTCAACTGCAGTAGATGCTACTCAGTGATCCTCGAATGAGCAAAGCTGGGCCAGAGACATGACGCGGGGCAGAACTTGTATCGTGAAGCCAAAATTGACCACTGGCATGCAGACGCAATTTGCCGTAATAGATAAAACTGTATGAGGTACTGTGATCCGTGTGTACGTAGGACATCTTGCATAGGAGCCGCGATGTAGTGGCTGTCGGGGACGGGTGGGGTTGACACTAAGTCAACGTAAGTCAGTCCCGAAGGTGGCAAGCGAACGAAGTCGATGGAACTGAGGCGACTGGGGTGTGGTTCAGCGGGATCTAGAACAGGCAGGTCAAGGCGGAGAGTACTGGCGGAACAATCGATGAGAGCAGAATGTGCGGAGAGGAAGTCTAAGCCGAGGATGATGTCGTGGGGGCAGTGGGCGATGACTGTGAATAGCACGATAGTGGAGCGATCGGCGAAGCAGACGCGGGCGGTACACATACCAATTACAGTGGCTGTTCCTCCATCGGCGACACGGACAACAGGCGTCGTGGAGGCGCGATTATTTCCTTCAGGCGGTTACTAAGGTCAGCGCTCATTACCGACAAATGCGCCCCAGTGTCTATAAGAGCGGATATAGAAACACCGTCGACTTGCACGTCAAGAAGGTTCAGATGAGTGGGCAACGTCACTAGAGGATTTGGCGGCGTAGAGAGCAATGCAGCGTTACCTCGAGGCGCTGCATCCTCTAGTTTTCCGGCTGGGAGCGGCGCCCGAAGGGAGTCGGCGAATAGGAGCGACGGGGCTGGGGAGAGCGAGATTGTCGTCGTTCGGGCGAAGGCGAACGAGAATAGGGGCGGTTTGGCGCAGGAGAATCAGTGGCGGCATTATCGGAGCGTGCAGCATAGGGACAAAAAGGGCCACCTGGGGGACAAGAGTTGGCAGTATATGTAGACTGGGTCGGAGAACTCCAGCGACTGCGACAGTACCGAGAAATGTGCCCGATTCGATAGCAGTGAAAACAAATCAGCTTGTAGTCAGCAGTGCGCCATTCAGATAGGTTGCGGAAACGTGGTGGGTAAGAAGATGCGGGACGGGGCGGAATCGAAGAAGCCGGGTGGGTATCAGGGCGATGGGCCGAGCAAATGGTGTGAAGACCCATGTTTTAGAACTCGCGGACAACTGCCTGCATCAGCGAAACCGTGATTGCATGTGCGTTGGTGGGGCGGCAGTCGAATGCAGCCGGATAGGCGGCCTCGGTACCATGCCGGACGATCCTGGTAACATCGGCAGTTTTGTTGGGACGAGGAGCGTCGGCAGAGGAAGATGTCGCTGGGGTGTTGGGCAGACAGTGAAACTGCTGTTTGATACGTCGGCCTTTAGCGAGTTACAGGCGGCCGCACTTTTTTATAACTGCATTCACCGTCGCAACGTTGTTGAAAACGAGCTAGTTGAAGGCGTCAACAGCAATGCCTTTGAGGATGTGGGAAACCTTGTCGAACTCAGTCATCCTCATCATCATCAACCTGGTGACGCCCACTGCAGGGCAAAGGCCTCTCCCATACTTCTTCAACAACCCCGGTCATGTACTAATTGTGGCCATGCCATGCCTGCAAACTTCTTAATCTCATCCGCCCACCTAACTTTCTGCCGCCCCCTGCTACGCTTCCCTTCCCTTGGGATCCAGTCCGTAACCCTTAATGACCATCGGTTACCTTCCCTCCTCATTACATGTCCTGCCCATGCCCATTTCTTTTTCTTGATTTCAACTAAGATGTCATTAACTCGCGTTTGTTCCCTCATCCAATCTGCTCTTTTCTTATCCCTTAACGTTACACCTATCATTCTTCTTTCCATAGCTCGTTGCGTCGTCCTCAATTTGAGTAGAACCCTTTTCGTAAGCCTCCAGGTTTCTGCCCCGTAGGTGAGTACTGGTAAGACACAGCTATTATATACTTTTCTCTTGAGGGATAATGACAACCTGCTGTTCATGATCTGAGAATGCCTGCCAAACGCATCCCAGCCCATTCTTATTCTTATGCGTCAACTATGCGACACAGAGCCAAGACGTCCTGAGTGTACGTGACGTAGGGCTCCGTTGACGTCTGCACATGGCTGGATTACGCCTTCTGCGCGGCAAATTGGTGACCGTATGGGTTGCCGAACAGCTCTCGGAGCTTTTCTTTAAGCGAATCCCAACTGGTGAGCTCATCTTCATGCGTCGGAAACCAAACTCGAGGTGTGCCACCGAGGTAAAAGATTACGTTGGAGAGCATGATAGTAGGGTCCCGCCGGTTATTGCGGCTGACGTGTTCGCACAGGCTGATCCAGTCCTCGACGTCTTCCCCATCTTTGCCCGAGGATACGCCAGGATCACGGGGAGCGGGGACAGTGATGTAGGTCGTCGAAGTGGCAGCAGGTGTCGGAGGTGGCTTAATCGAGTTGTCATCGCCGGGAGTAATGAAGGAAGGCTCGACGTACCGTCCATTGCGAAGCTCCGTGACGAGGTACAGGAAACGTCCACCTCCACCAGATATGTTACGCGGGAAGACGCAGGCGAAAAGCTATCTACACGTGTACTTGCAAGCGAATACGCCGCACTTGGCCAAAAGGCAACAGCCCACGCTAGCCTCCTATTGTCGTCGTCGTGGGAAGACAACGAAGTGTGGTGACGGGTCGGACGGGCTCCATATCTGCTCCGTACAGAAGCTACATTTTCGGCGAAATCACCTCGGCATCCAGGTTCTAGGTAATCATCGTGTGCCTGAAGTCAGCCAGAGCACGTCAACACCGAACTTGAGGGTGTAAGTGCTATATTTTGCATTTTACGGCCACATCAATTTCGAAGCGGGGCCGCCCCGCTAAACCCACTTCGCTAGTGGCGAGGCCAAGCAAAGGCTTCGGCCGCCGCACCGCTGCAGATTGCGAACGCGCTGCTCAATGCCGACGCCGGCAAAGCCCACCAATCGTCCTCCGGGGGCCCTGGAGGACGAGGACATGGAAATTCGCGAATCCCAAGGACTTCTTCCGGCCGCTGAGGAGAACGAAGAAGACAATGAGCCTTGGATCAATGTTAACAGTCGTGCCCGTCATCGTCGGCTGCAGACACGCTAGACCACGCCCCAACTTTCCCGAACGCCACCGAAGCCCGTTTTCCGCCAAAGCCGACCGGCGATGCGCAAGCCCCGACAACCCACTTCCTGCCGATGATTACAAGTTGGCGGTTCGTCCACGGAACGGCCTGCAGCTCAACAAGGTGAGCCCAGGGAAGTTAGTAGACGCCATCACAAATGAGGCAAAGCTACAAATCGGCTCCACCAGATTCAAAATACGCATCGATGAAGACCAAAACATCCTTCTTCTGACCACTGCCTCAGAAGCTACGGCCTCAGCACTAAGCAAGATGCAAAAAATTACAATTGATGCAACAGCACATGATATTGCATCATACGGAATTTCCCCCGGTAACTCTTGCAAAGGGGTAATATACAACATCGATCACGACACCACGCCCGAAATGTTACTTAAACGCATTGAATCTCCCGGATACGAGGCGCTAACATGTAGAAGACTCGGAAACACAACCACCATGGTGATCACATTCCTGTGAAAAACAGTAGCATATTACCTCGAATTTTCCGGCCTTCTTGTGCAGTGCTACCTCTACAAGAGAACCGTGCCACATTGCCGAACCTGCAACGAGACAGGCCACAGAGAGGATGTCTGCCCGCGGCCCCCCGCCACACCCAAGTGCAGAGAGTGCGGCACTTCGCTAGCAACGGAGCAGCACGAGTGCCACCCTCGGTACTCTCTGTGCTGCGGGAATGACCCGACGGCAGCGAAAACCTACCCCAACAGGTTCCTGCCGCCCGTGAACCGCCGGAAACCGCAGCCGGCCCTGAGAGCAGGCTCCCCGTCTGCGTGGCCACGTGGCGAGCGCTCAGCATCCCGCAAGTCGCGGTCCCCGAAAAGACGCGGAGCTGTCCAGGGGAGGAGCACTTCCAGGCCGCGTTCCGGTTCCAGGCGCAGGAACTCATCGCGACGACGGACGCCATCCCATGGCAGGACTTCGAGCCATGGTCGTTCCGCAAGCGGCAGGAGGGGAAGCAAGGGAGCAGCGCAGGTCACGCAGCAGGTGAGCTGGGCACAGGTTGTTTCTCCCAAAGCTCGCCCCCCCCCCCTCTGTTGACACAGAGCTGGCACAGACACACGCCCAGATTAGGCGTCTCACTGAAGAAAACGCAACACTCAAAGCAGAAATAACTAGCGTACACGCAGAATTCGTAGCACTTAAACATGAACTGCTTGGAAGAAATAGCCGTACACAAAACACTTCAACCTCACCCCCGGAGAAGCGGAAACGGGAAGAGCAGCCAACTCCCACAGTTACTTCAAATCAGACACCGCAACGAGCAACCGCGCAGCCCACAGCACCGCAGGGAGTCATACCCGTCCAATATGCCACCCTCCAGAAGGTAGAATAGGTAGTAGCAAAGGCAATTCAGAGCCTTCAGACATCCCTACAAGCTACTATGCAGCAACAACTCACAGCTATACAACAGTCAGCGGCTCAACAACAATTCGCAACTCAACAACAACACTCTAACACTCAGTTGGTGGAACGCATCATGAGACTAGAGGAGCGCATACTAGCACTGGAAGCTCGTCAAAGCCGGCGCCCCAAGAAAACAGCTCATCAGATCCTACCAGAATTGCCAGATTCTCTGGGCTCCCCAGAACCCCATCTTGTGCACGCATCACTACCCCTTGATAACAAGATGGCTACTCCTCAACATATATGCAGTAAGCGCGGGGGCTCCCCAAGCGAAACCGCGGTGTGGCAGTGGAATTGCCGGGGCTATAAGAACAAGTATGGATCACTGATACAATACATCGCTACACCAATAAGGCCACCTGAAATCATCGCACAGCAAGAAACAAACACACACGTCCGCCTACCCAGATACGTCACGTATGGCACTGATACAGGCGACAGCCTTCACACCCTGGTCAGTAAGAAGCTAGTGGCCGTTCAACACCATCTCCAGCAATCCGAACCGCGTGCCATTCTGTTCAAAATTATCCCACAGGCAACAAAGAAGAAGGGTCCCAGGTTTGTTCTAAACGTCTACTGTCGGCCCAAAAGCGCGCCATCGGTCCTCAAACTGGTTTTGGAGCAAGCCACGCACGCAGCAGGCAACCATCCGCTTATAGTAGTCGGGGACTTTAATGCAGCCCACCCCCTCTGGGGTTATACGTACACCAACCCCAGGGGAAACATGCTTCACAAAGTTATTGAGGACATGGATCGCACACTCGTCAACGATCCAAGGAGTAGCACGAGGCTCGGCACAAGTGTTCACAGAGACACGAACCCCGGCTTAACCCTCACCAGAAGTATCCCCCTAGTTTGCTGGACCAATCTGGAGGAGTACCTAGGCAGCGACCACGCGCTGCTAGCCACCACTCTCCATGGACTCGAATACAAAGCCAGGATAGGCACTGCTCGCCTCACGGATTTAACCAAGCTGCGGGAGATAAGAAAAGAAAGAGCTGCAAACGAACAGAGCCAACAGCTTCAGTCAATTAAGGACTGGATCACGAAGCTTCACCAGGATGTGAAGGCCACACCAAAATGTTTGAAACATCCACCACTACTCCGAGCATCGACGCTCGCTTGCTCCACATGTGGGAAGCCCGACGTGTTTTGCTGAAGCGTTGGAAAAGGCAAAGATTAAATCGCAAGCTCAAGAGGCGAATAGCACTACTCACACAAGAGGCTGCGGAATACGCTACCACGCTATGCCGAGAGAATTGGCTATCCCTCTGCGACAGCTTGAGAGGAAGACTGAGTACTTCCAAGACGTGGAAGTTATTGAGGTATTTAATCAACCCGGCCAGCAGCAAAACGGAATCCCGCCACAATATGGCCCGAGTAATTCACCAATTTCCTGGAAACGAGGCGGACTTCCTTTTGACTCTCAAAGCCCAGTACTTCCCCACACAGCCATCGGAGCCTCTGCCACCCTACACCGGCACCCCTAACGAGCTCCTAGATGAGGACATTCATCTACATGAAGTAACAGTGGCGATAATGGGCTTGACACGCCACACAGCCCCGGGAATGGACCAAATTACCAATAAGGCACTTGTAAATCTTGACAGCCCCTCGCTACTACAGCTTATCGCTCATCTTAACGAAGTATGAAGGGAAGGAAACCTTCCCGAGGACTGGAAAATGGCTGAGGTTCGTCTGATACCGAAGCCAGGCAAGCCACCAGCGATTGAGAACCTACGACCGATCTCCCTCACTTGGTGTGTAGGAAAGCTCCTAGTGCGCATCGTTCTCAACCGGCTACAAACATTCCTGGAGGATTCGGGGAAACTTCCAACAACGATGATAGGATTCCGTCCACACCTCTCAACTCAAGACATCCTACTTCAGCTGAAAAAGGAGATGATTGTACCAGCGACACGCAACTCCCCCACGGCTATCCCCGCCTTAGATCTTAAAGGGGCGTTCGATAACATCAAGCCTACAGCAATCTTACAGAAGCTGAACGCGCTGGGCTGTGGGGCCAGGACATACTCCTACATCAGAGATTTCCTCTCAGATAGAAAAGCCATCCTAAAGGTCGGGGACAAAGCCACAAGCCCCTTCCCACTGGGCGGGCGCGGCACACCACAGGGCGTAGTGTTATCCGCTCTCCTTTTCAATATCGCCCTAATAGGCCTACCGCTGCTCCTCGATAACTTCCCAGGGATCCGGCATGGCCTATATGCCGATGACATTACCATCTGGTCGTCCACAGGGTCCATCGGGGAAATGGAGAACCGCTTCCAGGAAGCTGCTGACGTGATGAGCGACTATGCTAAGTCATGCGGGCACAGCTGCGCCCCCCAAAGGTCGGAGCTACTCCTGGTCCCACCGCGAAAGAAGCACACATCGGACTCGCCCGCTATCAACATACAATTGGAGGGAAACACCATCCTTCCGTCTCAGAGCGTAAAGATATTGGGAATGGTTTTCCAGTCGGATCGCATCAATACAATATTAATTCAAAAGCTTAAGAATACAACAGCCCAAGTTGCGGAACAGCAATGTTCCGATTCAAAAGCCCGTCGATGATGGGGCGAAGCACATATTCACCGTCAGGAGCCTGTGCCTGGGTGGTCAAAGTGACGTAAGTAACTGCCTCGGGTGACAGACGCACATCGTGAAGCCAGCACAAGTGCGGTGCGGCGGCACTCGGAGCATCGGCGAGTTGAGGCAGTTCCAACTGAAGAACGCCGGTGGCGTAGTCAATCAGAGCAGAATGAGTGGATAAAAAGTCCAATCCAACGACAACGTCGTGAGGGCAGTTGTCTATCACAGCAAACAGAACAGAAGTAGGGCGGCCGGCTATAATTAAACGCGCAGTACACATTCCAAGAACAACCAGCACGCCACCGTCGGCCACACGAAGCACTCGGGCAGCTGCTGAGGTGAGGACCTTCTTTAAGCGTCTAAGTAGGCTAGCACTCATCACAGATACGTGGGCTCCAGTGTCGACGAGGGCTTGCACAGGTACACCGTCTATTTTAACTTCAATTATACTTCTCCTTGTGGGCACAGACAGAGGATCTGCTGCGGTAGTAGGCAATGAAGCACCACTTCCGAAGGCTGCATTTCTTAGTTTTCCGAAAGGGTGCGGCCAAACGCCACAGGGGACAAAATGCGACGTGGCTTGCTGCAAAAGGAAGATGGGCGACGTGTTTGCCGTGAAGGAGACTGGTGTCCGCGCGGCGATGGTGAGCGGCTGTACCATTTGTTCTTAGCAGAGTTGTCGGCGCTGTTAGACTCGGCGGTGGGCGAAACATTGCGGGCATTTCCATCAAAACGGCTCAGGTTGGGTGCCGTGCGAGGTGTCTTGTACGTGGCTTGTACAAGGGAAACCGAAAAAGTGGTAGCATCAGAGCTACGCGAACAGAAAGCTGTGGGTGCCATCGCATCCAGTTCAAGTCGAACAATTGGCACCGCGTCCTCTGATGGTGACGCATGCTGCTGTGCGGGTTGATCTTCACATGTCGACGTTGCGGCAGTATTGGGAAGCCTGGTGAATGGTTGCAAGACGCGTCGGCTTTTTGCCTGCTCGAATTGCGGCACTTTTTAACGATGGCATCAACTATAGAACAGCTTTTGCACATGGGCAGATTAAAGGCGTCGTCAGCAATGCCCTTAAGCACGTGCCCGACATTCTCAGGTTCTGTCATGCCGCGATCGGCTTTACGACAATGTGCCAGCACGTCCTGGATGTACGAGAGATAGGACTCCGTGGGGGATTGGGCACGGGAGGCCAGTGCTTGCTTTGCCGCAATCTTACGGCCGGCTGGTTTGCCAAACAACTCTGTCAACTTCTCTTTGCATTGGTCTCAGTTGGTGAGCTCCTCTTCGTGATTTTCGTACCACACCTTTGCCGTGCCTCGTAAGTAGAACAACAGGTTGGCTAGCATAAGCGTAGGGTCCCATCTGTTGATTTCACTAAGGCGTTTGTACATCGCCACCCATTCTACAACGTCGGTGCAGTCGGTCCCGCAGAAAGTTCCAGGATTCTAGGGTTGCACAACGACAACCGAAGGCGGCAGCGACGTAGGTGGAGACAGAGACGTTGGAGGCGGGAACGACCTTGATCCCGCGTGCTCACTCTCATTCATGGTGCGGGCGGTGATGCGACGTCCACTGCGGAGCTCAGTTTCCAACCACGGTACCCCGCACCCCCCACAAATATGTTACGGGGATGTTAGGAGTATACAAAGACTGTATTTAAAATATATATACAGGATGAGTCCGCGTGTATAAGATGGCTGACCGCCAACAACCCGCAGCAGCCAGCGTCTCGCGATCTTCTTCTTCCTCTCTTCGTTCATGCTTCCGTAACAATATTTTGCAAAATATTGCAATATATTTTGCAAAACATATTGGAAACTGTGCTGCAATTGCTGACAATGCTGACACGCCTGGCTATCAACTGCGCCGCCACTGAATCTTCACGTGCGTCAGAGAGCAGAGTGGCCGGCCCTTCTAACGTCATTCCTTGCCCGAACCTCGAGCAACGCTGTCCACCGTCAGCGACATCGTCATGGGCGATAACGGACCATTTAAAAGCACGCACCACTTGCTACCACGATAGTGGGCACGGAGGCACAAGTGGAATGGAGGACTCACAGCGCATCTTTTTTGTTGTGCAGCTTCTGGGCTTCCTTTCAAGCAATGGCCCGGATCATCGAACGCCTCCTGCTGTCCAAATCCCTTGTTGCTGCTCGACATCGACACGCCTGGCTATCAACTGCGCCGCCACTGAATCTTCACGTGCGTCAGAGAGCAGAGCGCCCGGCCCTTCTAACGTCATTCCTTGCCCGAACCTCGAGCAACGCTGTCCACGGTCAGCGACATCGTCATGGGCGATAACGGACCATTTAAAAGCACGCACCACTTGCTACCACGATAGTGGGCATGGAGGCACAGGTGGAATGAAGGACTCACAGCGCATCTTTTTTGTTGTGCAGGTTGGTGATAACCTTCTCCTACGCTGTAAATGTTAGAAGACAGACGACCGATTTGCGGTTGCGCTTCCGTGCCCAGAAGCATTGTTGAAACCCTTCTGTTCTTTGCTGCTTTTGCTTTGTGGCGACATTGAAGAAAATCCGGGGCCTGACAAGGCCATGGCGGAACTAATTCAAATGGTCAAAGAGACAAATGAGCGCTGTATTCGGATCGAATCTAACCAATCCAGTATGTCACAGGCAATGGCGGATCTTAAGATTTCCCATGAGACGGTTTCTGCTATTGTAATAGACATTACCGTGCGGTTGCAAACTGTAGAAAATAGGATTAACGATCTTCCAAATCTGCAGCAAGAGCTATCTAAGACACGTCAATCGCTAAACCGCGTGGAACAAGAGGCGGCTGAGCTACGAGCCCGCCTTGACGAAGCCGAAGATAGGTCTCGACGGGAGAACCTGCTGTTTCACGGCATATCGGACACTTCAGATGAGAACGCCCGCCAGTCAGAAGAAAAAGTTATTGCTATGGCCCGTGACAGGCTGGACATTCACATGTCATCTAAAGACATAGCACGTGCGCACAGAATAGGCAGATATGTAGCAGGCAAAGATCGACCACTCATTGTTAAATTTTCTTGCTTCAAATCAAAAGAGCTCTTATTATCTAAGCGGTCTGCCTTGCGGGGTACCGGCATCAGCATTACTGAAGATTTCTCCGCACCAACTCGCCATGCTCGTAAAAAACTGGTGGAATTCGGCCTGGGTCTAAAGACGCCTTTTAAGCTGCGGTACAAACGCCTATATGCAAAGAAAAAATGTTACATGTATGATGCTTCCGAGAATTCCGTCTCCGAGACGCCTTCCTTTCACTCCGACACCACTTCGCCAATTACCGATGCCCTTTCCCCGAGGGCGACCCGCTCAGGCCGTGCCTACTCTGCCGCTAGCTAGGACAGTGCGAGGGGTGGTGGTTTCCGTCAGTGCTTTCCGTGCTTTCTACAAATATTCGCAGTCTTATCCCGAAAAGAGACAATCTAAGCGCCTTAATTAACGATACAGATGCTTATATAATATTGCTGACTGAAACTTGGCTATCTGACAATTTCAACCCATGAACTTCTTCAGTGCGAGAAAAGATTCACCGTATATCGTCGTGACCGCGCTGAGAGAACGGGTGGCGGTGTCCTCATTGCCGTGAATGAATATTTTGAATGCACTCTTTTGAACATACCATGTAATTTAGAAATAGTGTGGTGTTGTATAACCATTGCTTTTAGAAAAATGGTTTTTGGAATTTGTTACCGCCCGCCTAACTCCAACAGCTCTTTTTGCGAGGCAATTCATGATTGTCTAAGCCAGATTTCAGCCAGATTTCCCGGTATATCAGTTTTTCTTCTAGGTGATTTTAATTTTCCATCAATCCAATGGTCTTGTGGCGACGAGCGACCACGTAGACCGTTAAAGTCTCGGGCTCTCGCAGGAGAGGAAGAACCGACAGTCCGTCTCTTAGCGTAGCATTCTTTTTAATCATCTCCTTCGGAACGCTAGCCCGTGCAGGAGCGCCAGCCGCTCGAGCCTCGTGTAGACGCGAGCGTCTACGTCATCCCTCGTGCGACGCCGATGCTGCTGCCGCTACAGAGGGCTCCCCCCTAGAGAGGAGGAAAGTTCGACGAACGATGGAAAGTCCATGTGACGCGGCGTGTCTTGGCGTTGGTCTTGGGTGTCACGTGCACTGGCGGCGGCGAAGGATGCAGCAGGGTCGCGTCGCATACTGGTGGAGCTGATGGCGTGGGTGCTTCTATGTAGGCGGGTTTGAGACGTTCCAGGGCAATTGTGTCTGATCGGCCGTTGACATTCACAACAAACGTCGTCGGACGACGCTCTAGAACACAATATGGCCCGGAGTAGTGTGGTTGCAAAGGCTTCTGCACGGCACAGTTACGCACGAAAACGTGGGTAGCAGAGCTGAGTGCGGGAGAAACGTACGGGGACCTTGCTTCTTGTGAACGTGTAGGCACGGGGCGCATCTGGCTGAAGAAAGCTTGCAGTTCGGCAACGTAGTCGGCAGGTGATGGCATAGGCGTTTGGGGGGTGGCGACAAAGAAATCGCACGGAAGGCGTAGGTGGGTGCCGTAGACTAGCTGAGCACAGGAGCAACCTAGGTCACTCTTGAGTGCGGCTCTGATGCCAAGTAAGACAAGGGGCAAATGTAAGACCCACTTCTCCGGCGATTCATGTGCCATAAGGGAGGCCTTGAGATGCCGGTGAAAACGTTCAACTAGTCCATTGGACTGAGGGTGGTAAGCAGTTGTGCGAAAACGTGTCGTTCCGAGTAGTTTGAGTAGCTCGTTGAAAAGTGCTGAGTCAAACTGCCGACCGCGATCTGTGATTATTGTGGATGGGCAGCCGATCCTTGCGATCCACGTAGACATTAAAGCTGCTGCAACAGTGGGCGCTGAGATGTCAGATATAGGTGAAGCTTCTGGCCACCGTGTATAACGGTCGATGCATGTCAGTATGTAGCAGTAGCCTTTCGAGGGTGGGAGAGGGCCGACGAGGTCCAGGTGTATGGTGTCAAAACGAGCATCCGGTGGAAGAAAAGACTTGGCAGGCGGAATGGGGTGACGCTGGATCTTCGAACGTTGACACGACAAACAGCAGCGAACCCAGTCGCGAACTTGGGCGTTTAGCCGAGGCCAAACGAAACGACTGGAAAGAAGCTTCTGTGTCGCGCGTATGCCAGGGTGTGACAGGTTGTGCACGGTTTCGAATAGACGTCTGCGAAGGGATGCCGGAATGTATGGTCTAGGTGTGTCGTTAGAAGTGTCGCAGACGACGGATGTACCATCTGGGGTCACAACGACGTCTTGCAATTTCAGGGACGTTGAAGAATTCCGGAGTGTACGAAGTTCAGTGTCGTCACGCTGTTGACTGGCGAGTAAGTCGGCCTCGATGATGAAAGGTTCCGATGTCAACGTGGAAACGACATTGACACGACTGAGGACGTCGGCTGGAACGTTGTCGGTGCCCTTGATGTGGCGGAACGTTGTTGCAAACTCGGAAATGTAGGAAAGGTGTCGAAATTTCGCGGGGCGAGTAACAGGACGCCGAACGATTCATTGCGTGCACAAGGGGCTTGTGGTCCGTCAAGACGGTGAATGCACGGCCTTCGAGGAAATGGCGGAAATACTTGATAGCCAGGTAAACAGCGAGTAATTCACGGCCGAACACGCTGTAGCGGGACTGCGCAGGCTTCAGTTTCTTGGAGAAAAAAGCGAGTGGATGCCACGCATTGTCGATGAATTGCTGCAGAACGGCACCAACGACGTTGTTTGAAGCGTCGGTCATGATGGCAGTGGGTGCGTCTGGCTTTGGGTGTCTAAGCAGCGTGGCGTCGGCGAGGGCAGACTTGACTCTTGTGAAAGCGTCGGTGGCCTCTTCAGTCCACTGAAGCACTTGTTTGCGTTTGTTCACCAGGAGGGCGTCTAGTGGAGCCATAAGTCGTGCGCACTCGGGAATGAATCGGCGGTAGAAATTGACGAAACCGAGAAACTGGCGAAGCTTGTTGAGTGTGGTCGGTCGGGGAAGGTTTTTGATGACGCGAATCTTAGACGGCAGAGGTCGAATGCCGTTAGCGTCGACGATATGACCGAGGAACTCGAGTTCGGGTTGACCGAATTCACTCTTGGCGGCGTTGATGACAATTCCTTTACTGACAAGGCGTGAAAACAATAACCCCAAGTGGCGAAGATGTTCTTCTGCCGTAGAGCTTGCAACGAGAAGGTCGTCAATGTATGCAAAAACGAAAGGCAAACCTCGGGTGACGGAATCGATGAAACGCTGAAAAGATTGGCCCGCGTTCCGTAAACCGAAAGGCATGCGGAGAAATTCGAAAAGACCGAAGGGTGTGGTGATGGCGGTCTTGCGAATGTCTTCTTCAGCGACCGGTAGTTGATGGTAGGCGCGAACGAGATCGATCTTAGAAAAGATCGTCGCACCGTGCAACGCTACCGTGAAATCCTGAATGTTCGGTAGAGGGTAGCGGTCAGGAACTGTGACGTTGTTTAGTGCCCGGTAATCACCGCATGGGCGCCAGTCTACCGTCTTCTTAGGCACCATGTGAAGTGGTGATGCCCAGTTACTGGAGGAAGGGCGGATGATGCCAAGTTGCAGCATGTGTTCGAACTCCGCGCGAGCGATCTTGAGTTTCTCCGGGGACAAACGCCGGGGTCGGAAGTAGACCGGTGGGCCGGAGGTGACGATGTGATGGCACACGTCATGTTGTACCGGTTGCGTCCAGTCCGGCAGGCGCGTCAAAGTGGGGAAACTCGCGTAGGAGCGCGGCGAAAGGTTCGTCCAACATGGCAGAAACAGGCGCTATGGGCAATGTGCCTGATGATGGGATGCCGGGAACGGATAGCTGGGTCACGGAGTCGATGAGACGGCGTCGTTGGATGTCCACAAGGAGTCCGTAGTTATGCAAGAAGTCTGCTCCAATGACTGCATGACGGACGTCTGCAACCAGGAAGATCCAGTGGAATGCTCGTCGAAGGCCAAGGTTTAGCATGACGGAGCGTGACGAGAAAACTGGAATCCTGGTGCCGTTGACGGCTTGCAAAAACGACACAGGAGTCGCTTTTCGGTCGGAGCGCTGGGCGGGGAGAATGCTGACGTCAGCACCTGTGTCGACTAAGAATCGTTGTCCCGTAACTCTGTCCGTCACGTAGAAAAGGCGACTTGTGTGTTGGGCCGGACCACTCGTCGCCGTTAGAGGTCGGCCGGCCTGTTTCCCTGCCAAGCGCAGGGACGCCGACAGTGACGAGCGTCGTTTCCAAAACGGCGGTGGTAGTAGCAAACGCCAGGCGCTGTAGTTGAGGTTTCATTTTGAGTGCCCGTGCGTCTTGATCTGCTGGAACTACGGCTGCGTGGGCGATGAGACGCGCGGCGATGTTCCGCTCCACAGATGATGCGTTCCAGGCGCTCACACAAGGAGTCGAGTGGAGATTGCACTGCGGAAGAGCAGGGAAGAGTTTGCAGAGCGGTTGTATTGTCACCCGGAGACGGTGACGTGGCTGCAATGGTTGGGGTGGCTACTTCCATGACTTTGTCGGCCAAAGCGGCAAGTCCGGTAAGGTCCATGGTAGAGGCTGTCGCCAGGACCATCTGCACGTTAGCCGGGAGTCGTTGCAAAAACAGTTCGCGCAACAGCGTGTCGTCGATGGATCTCGCGTTGTTTCCGAGCAGCTGGCTCATTCGGCGAAGAAGTTGACTAGGGCGTCGGTCGCCGAGTTCTTCAGCGGACAGAAGCTGCTGGATGCGAGAACGTTGTGAAGCTGCTGTGCGCTGTAGCAGTGCTGCCTTGAGATCGTCATAGGCGGCGGCAGACAATGGGGAGTTCAGCAAATCTGCCACCTCGTCAATGGCGGCGGGCGAGAGCGCTGCGACGGCGTAATGGAACTTCGAGGCTTGAGAGCGGATACCAGCGACTTGAAATTGCGCTTCGGCCTGAAGAAACCACGCCGAAGGATGCTGGTCCCAGTACTGCGGGAGGCGGACAGCGATGGCGGAACAGGAGGGCTCACCGCGTTCTTCGGAAGGGTTCTGGCCTTGAGCTCTCGTAGCGTTGGTCTGGTCCATGGTCGTCTCTACCACAGGAGCGTATGGCAGTATCACGTCCGGAGTCACCAAACTGTGGCGACGAGCGACCACGTAGACCGTTAAAGTCTCGGGCTCTCGCAGGAGAGGAAGAACCGACAGTCCGTCTCTTAGCGTAGCATTCTTTTTAATCATCTCCTTCGGAACGCTAGCCCGTGCAGGAGCGCCAGCCGCTCGAGCCTCGTGTAGACGCGAGCGTCTACGTCATCCCTCGTGCGACGCCGATGCTGCTGCCGCTACAGTCTCATTTATGTCCGCTTGCAGAACCTGCTTCCGCCGAAACTAGTAGCTTCCTAGCCACATGCTTGGATTTCAGCTTATCGCAACTAGTCCGCCTTCCTACACGTGTTACTTCTACGACATCATCCTTACTAGATTTGATACTAACGTCATCACCTGAAATTGTATCAACAATAACTCACCTGCCAGGGCTCAGTGATCACGACGTGATACATTTTTCTGTCTCTGTACCAACTGCTAAAAGGAACAAGCGCTTTAAACTTATCAGAGATTATAATAAAGCTAACTTTGACGCTATCAACACCAATCTTTCTTCCTTCCTCGACAGTTTTTGTATATCTTACACTGACGCATCAGTCGAAGAATTGTGGGCATCATTTAAATGTAAAGCAATGCATCTAATAAACAAATACATTCCCTTAAGAAAGGTTTATCAATCATCTAACGCACCGTGGTACACCAGACACCTTAACCGACTATCTAACAAAAAAGGCAGACTTTTCCGTGCTGCAAAACAATCGTCAACTACTGACAAGTGGTCCGCTTATGCCGTGGCAGCAAAACTCTACTCCAATGCTTTAAAAGAAACTAGATTTAATTTCTATAACACCACGCTTCCATCATTACTCAGAACGAATCCGAGACGCTTTTGGAACGTCGTTAAAAACCGCGATAGTCAAGGTATAACCCTTACTAATGAATTAGGTGAGATAATCCCAAGCCGTTATTGCGCGTCTACACTGAACATCGCTTTCACCCATTCATTTTGCCCCACTCACTCTGGCAGCTCTCCACCATTCATAGCACCTAGTTTCTTTCCAATGGAACCGATCTTACTCGACTCATCTGGTATCTGCTCTATTATTAACAAACTAAAAAGATCCTCTTCGTGCGGTATTGATAGCATTACGTCCAAATTCTTGCAAGGTACTACCGAATATAGTTCCATTATATTAAACTTGATTTTTACAAAATCTCTGAACAATAGCTCCTTGCCCAGAGACTGGAAAAAAGGAAAGGTGATTCCACTTCACAAGTCAGGCGACACCCATAACCCATACAACTACAGACCTATTTCCTTGACATCAGTACCATGTAAAATATTTGAACACATAATTTTCTCTCATCTTGTCAACTTTTTGGAATCAAACCAGTTCTTTCATAACAGTCAACATGGGTTCCGTAAGTCCTTCTCATGCGAAACGCAGTTATTAACATTTTGTAGCGATCTCCATGCTTTCCTAGACGCTGGCTTTATAGTAGACTGTATATTTTTAGATTTTGCAAAAGCCTTCGACAGAGTTAACCACCACTTACTCCTACTAAAACTCGGCCAGCTAAATATTGATCCCCTGGTCTTCAACTGGATTCGAGAGTTTCTTTCTAACCGTACACAATATGTAAGCATTAATGATAATGATTCTCCTGAAGTTCCGGTCGGTTCAGGGGTACCTCAAGGCTCTGTTTTGGCACCCTTACTTTTCCTAATTTATATCAATGATCTTCCTAACCAAATTGCAAGTTCCATTTGTCTATTTGCTGACGACTGTGTTATATACCGCAAGATTGAAAGCACTAACGATACTTTTACACTCCAGGATGATCTCGGTAACACTGCAGCATGGTGCAAGCTTTGGCTAATGGAACTAAGCACTTCTAAATGCAAAACAATGAGAATTTCCCGTAACCAGTCAGCTTGCCCCGCCTACATACTTAATGATACTCCCCTTGACCCAGTACTTTTTTACAAATATCTCGGTGTGTATATTGCTAACAATCTTTCATGGAAAAGACACATCGAATACATCACGTCGAAAGCTAACCGCATGCTAGGCTATCTCAGACGTAACTTTTCTTTAGCTCCACCGAAACTAAAACAACTCTACGTCACTTATGTCCGGCCTAACCTCGAATACGCATGCTCGATATGGGACCCTGGGCATGCTACTCTAATAAATATCCTTGAAAGTGTTCAAAATCGATCGGTCCGTTTCATTCTTAACAATTATCACCGTACTTCTAGCGTTACTAACATGAAACTTAGTCTTGGCATTCCCCTTCTCTCTTTCCGAAGAAAATTATCTCGTCTTTCGCTCTTTCATAAAATCTACTATCATAACCACGAGCTCAAGTCCCGGTACATTACACCAGCATCTTATGTCTCCGCACGTATCGATCATCGCTTCAAAGTTCATGTACCTGCGCAGCGCACAGTTACCTACTCACACTCGTTCTTGCCGAGAACATGTCTTGAGTGGAACCACCTGCCTGCGTCACTAGTCGCTATCACTGATACAGACCGTTTTCGCAGAGCACTATCAAACGAATTATAAGCCTACTTCAAAACTGCGTCACTATCACGTTGTCACCTATTGCTATCGTTTTCTTTCATTGCTATTATTCCATGTTTTCGTTTTTTATATTCTTGTTACTTGATGTTTAAGTGTTTATTTTTGCCTTGTTACTTTTGTGCTTATTTACTTGTTGTTGCTGTATATTATTTGCGGTATAGCTGTTCTTCACTTCTCCTTGTATTTATTTTATATGTAGTGATATTCTAATGCCCCTCCCCTCTGTAATGCTTCTTGTAAGCCCTGAGGGTAATAATAAATAAATAAATAAATAAATAAATACACGTGTGGTATGTTTTAGCATAATGAGTGGAAGGTACACGGTTGGGTGTTTTTCCTCTGCGTCAGTATTTTCTATGCAGCGGGTTCACATTTTCATAGCTTTTTAACAATGCCATGCACAAGGCGTAATATTAAAGTGTCTGGAAGAGTGCTTTGCAAGCTTTTCAATACATGAAATGGTTCTCATATTTGATGTTCTTGTGGCGAGTTTTCGCATGGAGTCGAAATTCTGTAAACTTGACAAAACGCACTCAACATTTGTAAATTCTTTATCTTTTCTGCAGCTGTGCACTTTCTATGATTCTGAAGACGCAAGAGATCTGCTAAAAGGAAGCTTTGAATCAACAGGCTAAAGTAGTGAAGATGTATGGAAGCATACTTGTTCCTTGTTCTCACAAGTATCTTCAACAGTTCCCTGAAGTCTAGTACTTTTCAAGCACTCGGAAGGTAGCGTGGACATTGCCCATGGAAAAATCGCGTGCCAGACGTGCAGTTAATAACTGACCGCCTATATCTATCCTCTGCAGTCCGTTAAAAGTATTTGAATCGGTATTGCACCCCTTGCTTTCTGTTAGTGCTAAGAACACTTTAATAAATGAACAGCATGGCTTTGTGTGCCGATGACTTAAAACTACTTGAGACTGTCAGCAGTGTTCACCACTGAATCAACCTCCAGAAACACATTTTTTCACTGTCAAACTGGTGCAGAAAAATAAGGTATCTTAAATGCTTCGAATACTATGTCATTAAGTTATACGCGGAAAACACACCATGTGCAATTTTCATACACCCTGCGAGATGCTCCACTGTCCAGGGTGGATGAAATAAAAGATCTTGGTGTGTACTTCGACAAAACGCTAAGCTTCTCTTCACACAGATAATCACACAACGTGCCCTTCACGCTCTTGGAATTCTATGTCCTATATTGCATGATTTCCACTACCTGTTGTGTTTCTGAAAATGTATTCTGCTGTGTGCAATTCACTACTTGAGTATGCCTCTGTGGAGGGGGTGCAAGGTGCAAATATAATTCCGACCTCACTGAACGCGCCCAGAATACATTGATGTCTATCTGCAAGCACCACTTTGGCCATCCTAGCGACCATAGTTGACCCTTCTCAAGTATACTTCTACTTGAACCTCTATACTCAAGACTTAATAAATTAGACCTATTGTTCCTGTAAGGTGGTGCATGGCATTATACAATCCCCAAAGCTTCTTGATCATATGCAACTGTTCGCGCCGCAACAGTATACCCGGCAGCATTCCGCATTCTTTGCGTGGCTTTGTTGCATCAAAGACTGTGCTATATACGACTCCACTCTAAAAAAAAAAACATGTAATAAGAATGGTGCCTGTATTTACATACTTCAGAGTTCATTTCCTGTGTTTTCTGTATCTGTAGATAATTATGCATTATTAACTCCCTTTTACCATTCATCGTTTTCTTTTTCCCTATTTGTTTCTCTGTCTCGCATTGTTTTGCGTACGACATTCATGTTTTCTGCACGTTTTTTTCTCGCATATTACTTTTTAAGTGCAACACTACGAAGGCTCTCTAACTGTTCCTGGGCACTATAATAAACATTTTATTGATTTCAGTAAAACGTCATTTGTGCCTAGTTGGTACATAATTCTGAACTTAACGTTAAAGCGCAAACACCTAAGATGAACCACAAAAGGAAGACATGACACACACTGGCACTATTATATATATATATATATATATATATATATATATATTATGTCAAAGAAGTCCGACACGGCTGTGGACAACATGTAGGACGCAGACAAGAAGACGCCACAGCGAAAGCTTAGCCAGTCACACCAGGAACAGCCCGAGCCCCACTTCAGTAGCATTGGCGATCCGGCTGCGGAGCTCTGCACGGCGCACTTCTTCTTTACAACTTCCCGCCTCGCTGAAGACGGAGACGCACAGGAGGCCTAAGGCGTCGTGAGGACGAAGGGCTCGTGATACGGCTTGAGCTGATCTACGTGCACAGTTTCACGGCCTCGCCGACGCAGGTCCGTCAGAGGTTCGATGGCATAGTTCACCGGAGAAGTTTGCTGTAGAACCCGGTAGGGCCCATGCTATCGGGATACAAACTTGGAGGAGACACCTGGTGTCGAAGTAGGAGGCACCCACAACCAAACGAGACCGTCAGGAGAAAACTGGTGGTGGGGGCGCCCGTCGTCATGACGAAATTTCTGTAGGGCTTGTTCTTGCGTTGTAAGAGAGCGAGCTAGGTGCCGAGATTCTTCTGCATACCGGGCGGCTTCGGAAACCGGTGTACACTCTGATAAGTCGGGACGGTCAGGAAGAATAGTGTCAGTGGGAAATGATGGTTCGCCGCCATATAGAAGAAAGAAGGGATAAAAGCCCGTCGTTGTCTGGGGTGCCGTATTGTAGGCGTACGTGACATAGGGAAGGATGGGGTCCCAGTTGTTGTGGTTGGAGGCGACATACATCGAAAGCATGTCGCCAAGAGTTCAGTTTAAGCGCTCTGTCAATTAATCCATTTGTTTGTGGGTGATATGCGGTGGTAGAACGATGAATAATGCGGCATTCAGCGAGAAGTTCTTGAATGACATCGGCGAGAAAGGCGCGGCCACGGTCGCTCAGGAGTTCGCGGGGAGCGCCGTGACGTAGAACAAAGCGTTGAAGGAGGAAGGAGGCAACGTCACGAGCCGTCGCGGCTGGCAGAGTGGCCGTTTCTGCATACCTCGTGAGATGGTCTATAGCTACAATGACCCAGCGATTGCCAGAAGCTGTGTATGGCAGAGGCCCGTATAGGCCTATGCCAACCCGGTCAAAGGGTCGCGAAGGGCATGGAAAATGTTGCATTGGTCGAGAAGGGCGGCAAGGATCAGGCTTCCGGCGTTGACATTCTGTGCAAGAGCAAATGTACTTTTGCACAAATGTGTACATACCACGCCAATAAAATCTACGACGTAGTCTGGTGTAGGTCTTGAAGAGACCAACGTGTGCGCACTGAGGGTCGCTGTGGAAAGCGGCACATACATAAGTACGGAGCTGCCGAGGTATTACAAGCAGCCATTTGCGGCCGTCGGAACTGTAGTTACGGCGACAGACAATTCCGTCACTGATGGCGAAGTGCGAAGCTTGGCGGCGTAACGCTCTGGATGGCGGGCATGTAGGTGAATCAGAGATGTAATCTATCAAAGATGAAATTCAGGAGTCCTTGCGCTGCTCCAAAGCCATGTCGACAGAAGCGAATGGGAGAAGTGGGTCGTCTAGGACGGAGACACTGACAGTGTCGGCGTGGACAGGCGATCGCGAAAGAGCATCGGCATCGGCGTGCTTTTTTCCTGAGCGGTAGACAACCCGTATATCGTACTCTTGGAGCCTCAGTGTCCACCAGGCTAGGCGGCCGCAGGGATCCTTGAGAGACGACGACCAGCAAAGGGCGTGGTGATCGGTAACGACATCGAAGGACCGGCCGTATAGGTATGGACGAAATTTTGTGATGGCCCAGATGATCGCGAGACATTCTTTTTCCGTGACGGAATAGTTCGCTTCAGCTTGCGTGAGAGTGCGGCTCGCTTAAGCAACAAGATATTCTTGACAGCCGGGCTTTCGCTGGGCGAGTACAGCGCCAAGACCAACACCGCTAGCATCCGTATAGATTTCCGTGGGAGCAGTTGGATCGAAATGACGCAGTATCGGTGGTGTTGTGAGCAGGCGACGTAGCGTCGCGAAGGCATCATTCCAAGTCGCGGATCACGCGGAAAGGTTGGGGTCTCCCCGAAGAAGTTCTGTCAGAGGTGCCATAATCGAAGCGAAATTTCAAATAAAGCGGCGGAAGTACGAGCAGAGGCCAATTAAACTGCGCGAGTCTTTTAAAGACGTTGGCCTCGGGAATTCTTTAACAGCACGGAGCTTAGCAGCATCAGGGAGAACGCCGTCCTTCGACACGACATGTCCGAGAATTATCAGCTTGCGTGCTCCAAAGTGACATTTTTTCAGGTTTAGTTGGAGGCCAGCGTCACTGAGACAGCGTAAAACCTGCTCCAGGCGATGAAGGTGAGTAGGAAAATCTGATGCGAACACTACTACATCATCCAAATAACACAGGCACGTGTTCCATTTGAAGCCTCGAAGAATAGTGTCCATCATGCGCTCAAAAGTCGCGGGCGCGTTGCAAAGTCCGAATGGCATCACACGAAATTCGTATAAGCAATCTGGTGTGATGAAAGCAGTTTTAGGCTTATCTTATGCAGCCATAGGCACCTGCCAATAACCAGAGCGTAGATCGAGGGAGGAAAAGAACTCTGCACCTTGTAAGCTGTCGAGGGCGTCGTCGATCCGCGGTAATGCATGAAGATCCTTTCGGGTTATTTTGTTTAGGCTACGGTAATCCACGCTAAAGCGAATCGAGCCACCCTTCTTTTTAACTAAAACAATTGGCGATGCGCATGGGCTGTCGGATGGTTCAATGACACCACGCTTTAGCATGTCACCTACTTGCTCATCAATGATGCGCCGTTCTGTCGACGATACGCGGTAGGGTCGCTGCCGTAGCGGTGAGTGAAAACCGGTGTCAATACGGTGACATACAGTCGTTGGTCGGCCCAGAGAAGTGCTATGGCTGTCAAAAGCAGGGCGAAATTTCTCGAGGAGACGGAGAAGGTCATGGCATTGCGTGGGGCTCAAGGCGTTGTCGATGACGTGGCTGAAAACGTCTTCAGGCGATGTGGCAGGTACGGGACTACAGTAGAGGTTGTTGACCTCTGACGATCCAACAAGAAGGTTCAACGTGGTAATAGTTTCGTAAGGCTCCACAGTGCCGAGAGATTCACCGCGAAGCAACATAATCGGGAATGGGAAGTGGTTGTGTATAGGAAGGTGAGTAGCACCAGCTTGAAGGCTAAGCAGCGCAGTTGGGAGTGGTGAGAGGTGGCGGTGAACTAAAGCAGTGGCAGGCGTGAAAAGTACGGTAGAGTCTGAGGCAACGGTACAGGACACAGGTGCCAGAGCGGATGCGTGCGGAGGTATATGGACGTCGTCAGTGAGGGACAACTTGGTGAAGGAAAGCGAAACGTCATCAGATATCGCATTGCCAAGCGAAGAGAAGGCGACTTCTGCACGGGAGCAATCAATGACAGCTTGGTGACGGGAGAGAAAGTCCCAACCTAAAATAATATCGTGGGAATAGTGGGGAAGCACGACGAACTCGACTGTGTAAAGCACTCCTTGAATTTCAAGTCTGACGGTGCACGCAGCCACCGGCTGGACGTGCTGTGCTGTGGCGGTGCGGAGTAGAGGACCGAAGAAAGGCGTCGTGACTTTTCGCAATGAGCGGCATAGTTTTTCGGCAATTACAGATATGGCGGCACCTGTGTCAATGAGGGCAAGCACAGAGACACCTTCAACGGCGACATCAATAACGTTGGGCGGCGAAAGAAGAGGGCTTGAGCGTTGTGACGATGACTCAGTTCTTGCCTCTGGAACTGCGCCACTTAGTTTACGGTGTTAGCGGTAGAGGTACGTCGATGCATCGGGGAGAGCGAGCGACGACGAGGAGAAGGAGAAGAGGTCGGAAACTGGGCGAAGGCTTGAGCGGGGAATATATATATATATATATATATATATATATATATATATGTTATGATATGCAAATGAGCTGCCCTCATAAATTCCAATAAGTGCTTAAGTAGTATGACTTGGCAAAGGGCAACGAAAGACACCTAAGAAAGCCCTCCGGTTCTCAAGGATGCATTATCTGACAGTATGTTATTTCATTAATGCTGAGAAAAACAGACTTGACATGTTGAAACCGGTTACAATAGAACATGGCTTTTACACAGTGAGTGAATGAGTAAAGACTATATTTGAAAACAAGGTATTGACGGGTGACCTTGTTGTTAGGCAGCCACAAGCCTCTGGCCCGGATGACTTCTTCAACTCTCTTGATGACCTTGGCCTGCAGGTGAACCTCGAAGCTGAGCAACACAGCCTCCCACTGCTCAGTATTACTTATTTTGTGATTTGTGGGATTTTCCGCTGGGCACGACCACATAATATGGAAAAGATCAGTTTTTTTTTTCTTACAACGGTTACATGTATTAGGGTATTGGTCCGGGCAGTAGTAGTGATGGGCTACCGGATTGGGAGTAGGTGTTCGTCTGAAGTCGTCTGCAAGCTACTTCTTGTCTCTTGTTAGGCAATTTGTATGCTGGCGGGTACACTACCCTGGCTAACCGGTAGTGCTGAGTGATTTCCTCGTAACTGACCATGCGATCCCTCTCAGATCTTAGCGTGAGCCGTCCTGGTGCTCGGTTGGTGAGTCCACGAACGGCGGTGTGGGCGGCATCGTTGCCGGGTAGAGAGGAGTGTGCTGGTGCCCAAATGATGCAGATTGGTCGTGGTTGTTGGTTGCTGTGTAGTATGCGTTTTAAGGGAGTGAGACCCGAGCTTTAGCAACATTGCGTACTGCTGCTCTAGAATCGCTAATAATGCAATGACAATGTGTGAAAGCTATTGTCAGAACTATATAGCCGCTTCTTCCGCTGTTTCAGTCCTTGTGGTGCGGATTGAACCACCAGCGCGTGTTTGACCTCAGAAGACTACCACTGCGAGGGACATACAGTTGCGTTCAGTGTATTCTACTGCGTCGACATAGACTACGTCTTTCAAGGCGTAGACTTTCTCATGTAGGGCTTTGGACCGTTCGGCCCTCTTTTCCTTGTGGAATTCGGGGTGCATGTTTTTAGGGAGTGAATTAATTTTGAGATGGCTCCCCTGATCGTGAGGAATGTCTACTTTAGTGCTTTCTATCGACTCGTAGTTGATGCCGAGATTCTGGAGGATGTTTTGCGCGGCGGCACTCTGAGCTAGCCCTTGGTATTGAGATATAAGGTGCGCTTCCACAAGTTCCTTGAGGGTGTTGTGCACACCTAGGGCTAGCAATTTAGCGTTGACCGTTCTTATAGGTAGCTCAAGAGCCTGTTTATAGGCCCTCCGTATAATCCCCTCTATTTTCTCTTTCTCAGTCGCTTTGAGGTAGAGGTACGGAGTGATGTAAGTGATGCGGCTGAGCACGCAGGCTTGTACCAACCTTACAAGGTTGGCTTCTTTCATGCAGAAGTCTCGGTTGGCAATTCGTGAGATGAGTCGCACTGTCTCTTGTACGCACGGTTCTAGTTTATGAATTGTGTTGCCCTTGCGCCCGTGAGCTTGCATGAAGGGGCCAAGTACATGGATGATGGTCACCACCGGGATCGCACCTCCTCCGGCTCGCACAGTGATTTCTGGGGGTGGTGGTGCAGTGTCGGATTTGCGGTTTGTAGGGGCTCTAAGTAGGAAAAGTTTTGCTTTTTGCCGAGAGCAGGCGAGGCCTCTATCGGTCACGTATTTTTAAAAAGTGTCTACAGCTTGTTGTAGAGTGGTTTCTATATCTCCATTGCTACCTTTACCCACCCACAGGGTGATGTCGCCGGTATACAGACTGTAGTGTAGATGTAGAATCTGGTTAAGTTGTTCCAATAACCGGATCATCATCATCATCATCATTATCATCATCATCATCATCGGCAGCAGCAGCAGCAGCAGCAGCAGCAGCAGCAGCAGCAGCAGCAGCAGCCTGGTTACGCCCAATGCAGGGCAAAGGCCTCTCCCATACTTCCCGAACTACCCCGGTCATGTACTAATTGTGGCCATGTTGTCCCTGCAAACTTCTTAATCTCTGCCGCCCACCTAACTTTCTGCCGCCCTCTGCTACGCTTCCCTTCCCTTGGAATCCATTCCGTAACTCTTAATGACCATCGGTTATCTTCCCTCCTCATTACGTGTCTTGCCCATGCCCATTTCTTTTTCTTGATTTCAACTAAGATATCATTAACTCGCGTTAGTTCCCTCACCCAATCTGCTCTTTTCTTATCCCTTAATGTTACACCTATCATTCTTCTTTCCATAGCTCGTTGCGTCGTCCTCAATTTAGGTAGAACCCTTTTCGTAAGCCTCCAGGTTTATGCCCCGTACGTGAGTACTGGTAAGACACAGCTGTTATAAACTTTTCTCTTGATGGATAATGGCGATCTGCTGTTCATGATCTGAGAATGCCTGCCAAACGCACCCCAGCCGATTCATATTCTTCTGATTATTTCAATCTCATGATCCGGATCCGCAGTCACTATCTGTCCTAAGTAAATTTATTCCCTTACCACTTCCAGCGCCTCACTACCTATCGTAAACTGCTGTTCTCTTTCGAGACTGTTAAACATTACTTTAGTTTTCTGCAGATTAATTTTTAAACCCACCCTTCGGCTTTGCCTCTCCAGGTCAGTGAGCATGCATTGCAGTTGGTCCCCTGAGTTACTAAGCAAGGCAATATCATCAGCGAATCGCAAGTTACTAAGGTATTCTCCATTAACTCTTATCCCCAATTCTTCCCAATCCAGGTCTCTGAATACCTCCTGTAAGGGCGCTGTGAATAGTATTTGGAGAGATCGTATCTCCCTGCCTGACGCCTTTCTTTATTGGGAATTTGTTGCTTTCTTTATGGAGGACTACGGTGGCTGGGGAGCCGCTATAGTTATCGTTCAGTATTTTTACATACGGCTCGTCTACACCCTGATTCCGCAATGCCTCTATGACTGCTGAGGTTTCGACTGAATCAAACGCTTTCTCGTAATCAATGAAAGCTATATATAAAGGTCGGTTATACTCCGCACGTTTTTCTATCACCTGATTGATAGTGAGTATGGTCTATTGTTGAGTAGCCTTTACGGAATCCTGCCTGGTCCTTTGGTTGGCGGAAGTCTAAGGTGTTCCTGATTCTATTTACAATTACCTTAGTAAATACCAGATCATTCCTACATTAAAGAGAAAGGGGGACAAGACTGAGCCCTACGGTGTGCCGCAACTTTTGAGAGGGATCTTGCCCGATTGTAGTTCCCCAATTCTTAGTTCCGCTGTGCGGTGGCTGAGCAAATCTTTGATGTAGCTGTAGGTCCTCTAGCCCACACCTAGGTACTGCAGATTCTCCAGTATAGCATGATGCGCTGCGTTGTCGAAGGCCTTTGTAACATCAAGGCCCAGGACAGCCCGGGTACCATTCTTAGACATTGGTGAGTGATCTTATTGAATTCTTTGCTATGCTCGGATTTACTCTAATCCGGGTCCATAAGATATCGGAGGAGATTCCACGTTTTGGCTAGACCGAGTTGTCCCTGCATGCTGTCGCATACCTTCTCCCATTGGTGTTCTGTTAATTAATCAGCGTATTCTTCAATTTTCATGTCGATTTGCGCGATGCACACGCGCAGTGCGCTGTGCAGTTTATTGTATTTCCAGCAGGTTCGCATGCTCTTTTTGGCTTCCCGCAAGTGTAGGAGGCAGCTATCTCACTCGACTAGACCATCGTCTTCAGGGATTTCCCTCATGATGCGTTTCACGAAATCTCTGAGATACCTGATCCAGGGCTCCAGATCGTTTATATGCTCGGTGGCGGTTGCCTCCCGAATCTGGCGGGCGCCGTCCCATTCCGTGAGCGTGACTCGTTTGCCCTTCTTGAGGGGTGGACCCGCCTGAATTTCGATTTCTATGACATAATGATCGCTACCCAAGTTTTCGCCGGTATTAGTCCAATCATAGTTGTTCGTTTTTGATGAAAGTAGGTCGGGAGTGGTGTCAACGCTGACGCTACACAGTGAGAATTTTTCTAGCAATACTCAATGTGAAGGCCTCCCGATGCGGTGTTGATGCTTCAAAACAACCTGGAATAAAAAATAAGGGGCTCCATGGGCAAGATTTGAGAGAATCGAAAATCAAGAGACAAGCTCTGAATTACATCAATTTTAGTTTTTTTTTAGTGCTACAGGTGTTTGAATTCTTTTTGTTGATTTTCCCAGAAGCCACTTTTTCACGTTTTTTTCATGCACCAACACGCATAATTATATTGACACGGATACGTTTTTATCTGCATCCGGTGACAGCATTTCACCGGCTAAGAATTGTTAAACGTTAACGCTCGGCGGAGGGCGCGCCTGCACGTATCGGAAATTTCGCGAACTTTATCGACGGTTCTGTCGTTTGTCTGTTGTCGACGAAACTTGTATAGTCTGATTGCATACACGACACGAATTGTGCACTAGTTCCTGGAATGCGTGCGGGCACCAGCGAACACGCTGGAACTTTGAACTTTCATATATGAAAGCCGACGCGTTTCACCTGCAGTTGAGATTTTCGATGGTTGTCCGCTTTGCTCGCCGCTATCGTTGCGAATGAGTGTTGCTTTTGCTGGTCACACGCTCGCCTAATAAAGAGTTAAATTTGTAACTCCCTGTTTGGACTATGCATCATTTTCGATCGTCACTACTTCGCGACAATATTTCTAACACAGGTCTTTCATCCATATTTTGCACACCGCATTCTTACATAGTTGGTTCCGCAAGGAGCTACAAAAAATGGAATCGTACAATAGCTTTTGATATGATATGGCATGCTCATGCAGGTGTTTGCGAAGCTGTCTTGTAGACACACGACGCGCGAGCGCTGATGTCGATATTTTGGGCACTATGGTTACTTCAAAGGTAAAAATACACTGTTGCGGCAGGCGTACATTCATTAATCAAACTTTCTTTTCATATCTACAAGAGCATACAGATCACTAACTTATTGCTTCAAGCCTACAGCCGGCTGTTTTAGGCCGGACTTGGACGGCTGAAGACAAAATAACCCAGAAACAGCGCGCCACGGCCGAGGAGCTAGCATCGGCGCGCGTCAGAGCTTGTCTCCAGTAGGTGCGTGCCCTTTTCCACCTACCGACGCGAAGCGAAGCGTTTGCTTGTCGGCGCGTGCCGAAGCGTGCCGACGCATGCGAGTGGTTGAGCCCTTCAACTTCTTTTTAAAGCGAAAGCTTTACTGGCCGCGAACTTGCGATTTCGCCCTGGCCGTGCTCTGAGGAGGCACATGACGTCACACCACGTTGTTGTGTTCGCCTCCGTTCGTTTAGCCAGCTGCATGGCATGCCTGATAACATGTCGGAGGATTGAAAAGGAGAGCTCGCGTGCGCAGCAACCATAGTTGAGGCGGCATATGGACGGCGACAATTCTGATAAGCAGGAGGAGGCCTGGAATAGACACCGGAACGAGATGAAGAGGAAACGAACCGCCCAGGAAACAGACGAACAGCCCGCCGAACGAGTGGCTAAACGCCGCAACATAGCTAGACAACCAGGCTAACCTGGTCTTGCAATCAAGATTAATCAAGGCTCCATGTCCCCTGCAGAAATGTTATTTATAAATAACAGCCAAGGACTGCGTATTTCGTTCTTTAACTCTCGGGCACATTTATTCGGATGTAGTTTTTAACGCGATAGCGTTAAGGAGCTCGTGTCGCAGAAAAGCCGGTGTCGTTGGCGTCGGTGTCGGCGCCGTTGGCCACGAGCGATAAATCACGGCAGGCACTTCATAAATAAAATGCAACTTCCAAGATGGGCTGGGTGGGAATCGAACCAGGGTCTCCGGAGTGTGAGACGGAGACGCTACCACTCAGCCACGAGTTAGAGCTTGAAAGCGGTACAAAAGCGCTTCTAGTGAATGCGGTGTTGCCTTAGAAACGTGCCGTAGAAAGTTATACTGCGGTGTATAACGGTAATTATGAGCATGTAACTTACAAAAGTCGCAGTTACACGAGTAGCGAAGTACGTTTCCGTTACATTTCTTCTGCGCTTACCGCACACGCAGAGCCATCTTGCGGCAACCACAGAAGACCCCCTCCTCTCAATGTAAGGCGCTGCCCCGACAGGTGGCCCGCCACGCGCGCATTGGGGCTGTGAGGGGGCCCGTGCCAGGCGCGTCGCGGCCCCCACTCCCTCTCCCCTGACGACGCTTCGCCGTGCTCCCACACGGGTTGCAGAATCAAGCGCCGTTCCTTTCTTTAGATTACTATCTATCTATCTCTCTGCCCGTGCCGATCACGACGTTTGGCTGGCGTAGATCGTTTCCCCCTCCGAGAAACCGAGTTCCTTGGTTCGTTCCGTTTGCTCAGGCGCACGTTTCGTTGCCGCGCCGAACGCTGCGTTGCTCGACACTCACCGCGCGATAGGTGGGCGCAAAGTCCGATGCGGGGCGCCTCGTAAGTGATCGATGCGCCGTAGCGCATTGTCTTACACCCCTTGGCGGGTCAACGGGAACGCTGTCGCGTTCCACTCTTGAAGGCGAAGCTTAAGCGTCCTCCAATTTTTTGCTCCGGACCATTAAACCCTCGAACGATTAGCCCGAAGAAATGCGGTCCCTCCATTTACGGTATCTTCAGAGTGTATTGAATGTTTCACTTATTATATGTGTACGTTCGCTTTTTTATTCCTTTACCTTTTTCCTTTAACATTTCTTTTTTTCTCCTTATTTTTTCTCCTTATAGTTTCTGCATGCGTTTTAGCGTTTTTTATCGTTTACCTTTTTATCGTTTTTTACCTTTGTAACGCTTCACTGTTGCTATAACTCAGACAGACTGCTGTATCCCAAACAAACAGTCAAATAAATAGTCAAACAAACAACAAACATACAATCAAGCAAAGAGACAGACAAAAAATAAACAAAAATAAATAAATATATATATAAATTCGCTAAAGCATACGAAGGCGCCTGTACTACCTACCGAAAATTACCTACGCCTAAGTAAAACGTAAGGGGGCATCGCCACGGCGGCTGTCCGATCCAGATGTAATTAGCCGCCGGCTGTGCCATTCGCTCCCACGGCTGCTGTTGCCAGTACTACTCCAACTTATACAAAGAAAAGTGAAAGGACCTCCGAGTCTATGCCCTAGCTGGAAGGCCCCTGCTCGTTCGGCGGGGCCTGAGACATGTAGAAGTGCACCATGCAATAGGACATCTAGTGCCTCGCAAAAGGCAATGAATACTGCGCCAAGTTACCGGCCTCAAACAGAGGCCTGTAAGGTATTTTGAAAAAGTAAAGAACAGGTGCTTCGGCTACATCAAGGATTGCCACGTCTCTTTTGACCGAGCCAACAAACGAAAAGCAAAGATGATTATGCGACCTCTTATAGTCGTCTGGAACATAATACTTTAGTTTGGCTCCCCTGATCATTTTATGCCTGCTATCTTGACTACTAGGGCACAACAACAAAAGGTGATAGATGTGCGCCGTTGACAGGGACCCAGGCATTTAAGGCATGTTGCATGGTTATAACTTGCAGATACGCAGCCTTCATCATCATCATCATCATCATCATCATCATCATCATCATCATCATCAGCCTAGTTACGCCCACAGCAGGGCAAAGGCCTCTCCCATACTTCTCCAACTACCCCGGTCATGTACTAATTGTGGCCATGTTGTCCCTGCAAACGTCTTAATGTCATCCGCCCACCTAACTTTCTGCCGCCCCCTGCTACGCATCCCTTCCCTTGGAATCCAGTCCGTAACCCTTAGTGACCATCGGTTATCTTCCCTCCTCATTACATGTCCGGCCCATGCCCATTTCTTTTTCTTGATTTCAACTAAGATGTCGTTTACCCGCGTTTGTTGCCTCACCCAATCTGCTCTGTTCTTATCCCTTAACGTTACACCCATCATTCTTCTTTCCATAGCTCGTTGCGTCGTCCTCAATTTCAGCAGAACCCTTTTCGTAAGCCTCCAGGTTTCTGCCCCATATGTGAGTACTGGTAACACACAGCTGTTATACACTTTCCTTTTGAGGGATAGTGGCAACTTGCTGTTCATGATTTGAGAATGCCTGCCAAACGCACCCCAGCCCATTCTTATTCTTGTGGTTATTTCAGTCTCATGATCCGAATCCGTGGTCACTACCTGCCCTAAGTAGATGTATTCCCTTACCACTTCCTGTGCTTCGCTACCTATTGTAAACTGCTGTTCTCTTCCGAGACTGTTGAACAATACTTTAGTTTTCTGCAGATTAATTTTCAGACCCACCCTTCTGCTTTGCCTCTCCAGGTCAGTGAGCATGCATTGCAATTGGTCTCCTGAGTTACTAAGCAAGCCAACATCATCAGCGAATCGCAAGTTGCTAAGGTATTCTCCATCAACTTTTATCACCAATTCTTCCCACTCCAGGCCTCTGAATACCTTCTGTAAACATGCTGTGAATAGCATTGGAGATATCATATCTCCCTGTCTGACGCCTTTCTTTATAGGGATTTTGTTGCTTTCTTTGTGGAGGACTACGGTGGCTGTGGAGCCGCTATAGATATCATCCAGTATCTTTACATATGGCTCATCTACACCCTGATTCCGTAATGCCTCCATGACTGCTGAGGTTTCGACTGAATCAAACGCTTTCTCGTAATCAATGAAAGCTATATATAAGGGTTGGTTATATTCTGCACATTTCTCTATCACTTGATTGATAGTGTGAATATGGTCTATTGTTGAGTAGCCTTTACGGAATCCTGCCTGGTCCTTTCGTTGACAGAAGTCTAAGGTGTTCCTGATTTTATTTGCGATTACCTTAGTAAATACTTTGTAGGCAACGGACAGTAAGCTGATCGGTCTATAATTTTTCAAGTCTTTGGCGTCCCCTTTCTTATGGATTAGGATTATGTTAGCGTTCTTCCAAGATTCCGGTACGCTCGAGGTTATGAGGCATTGCGTATACAGGGTGGCCAGTTTCTCTAGAACAATCTGACTACCATCCTTCAACAAATCTGCTGTTACCTGATCCTCCCCAGCTGCCTTCCCCCTTTGCATAGCTCCTAAGGCTTTCTTTACTTCTTCTGGCGTTACCTGTGGGATTTCGAATTCCTCTAGGCTATTCTCTCTTCCACTATCGTCGTGGGTGCCACTGGTACAGTATAAATCTCTATAGAACTCCTCAGCCACTTGAACTATCTCATCCATATTATTAACGATATTGCCGGCTTTGTCTCTTAACGCACACATCTGATTCTTGCCTATTCCTAGTTTCTTCTTCACTGTTTTTAGGCTTCCTCCGTTCCTGAGAGCCTGTTCAATTCTATCCATATTATAGTTCCTGATGTCCGCTGTCTTACGCTTGTTGATTAACTTAGAAAGTTCTGCCAGTTCTATTCTAGCTGTAGGGTTAGAGACTTTCATACATTGGCGTTTCTTGATCAGATCTTTCGTCTCCTGCGATAGCTTACTGGTTTCCTATCTAACGGCGTTACCACCGACTTCTATTGCGCACTCCTTAATGATGCCCATGAGATAGTCGTTCATTGCTTCAACACTAAGGTCCTCTTCCTGAGTTAAAGCCGAATACCTGTTCTGTAGCTTGATCCGGAATTCCTCTAGTTTCCCTCTTACCGCTAACTCATTGATTGGCTTCTTGTGTACCAGTTTCTTCCGTTCCCTCCTCAAGTCTAGGCTAATTCGAGTTCTTACCATCCTATGGTCACTGCAGCGTACCTTGCCGAGCACGTCTACATCTTGTATGATGCCAGGGTTCGCGCAGAGTATGAAGTCGATTTCATTTGTAGTCTCACCATTCGGGCTCCTCCACGTCCACTTTCGACTAACCCGCTTGCGGAAAAAGGTGTTCATTATCCGCATATTATTCTGTTCTGCAAACTCTACTAATAATTCTCCTCTGCTATTCCTAGAGCCTACGCCATATTCCCCCACTGACTTGTCTCCAGCCTGCTTCTTGCCTACCCTGGCATTGAAGTCGCCCATCAGTATAGTGTATTTTGTTTTGACTTTGCCCATCGCCGATTCCACGTCTTCATAAAAGGTTTCGACTTCCTGGTCATCATGACTGCATGTAGGGGCATAGACTTGTACCACCTTCAATTTGTACCTCTTATTAAGTTTCACAACAAGACCTGGCACCCTCTCGTTAATGCTATAGAATTCCTGTATGTTACCAGCTATTTCCTTATAAATCAGGAATCCGACTCCTAGTTCTCGTCTCTCCGCTAAGCCCCGGTAACACAGTACGTGGCCGCTTTTTAGCACTGTATATGCTTCTTTTGTCCTCCTAACCTCACTGAGCCCTATTATATCCCATTTACTACCCTCTAATTCCTCTAATAACACTGCTAGACTCGCCTCACTAGATAGCGTTCTAACGTTAAACGTTGCCAGGTTCAGATTCCAATGGCGGTGACATCAAATGTTTGGGTAACCCCAACCTGAATCATCTGACAAGCCTCCTCCATCGCCAAAAGGTTGCTGGGAAGGAAGCATACACGCGTGAGTATAGGCGTACATGTGTAAGTTCGGAGAATAGACTTCTAGTTGTAGGGGGGAGCTTCGGGTTCACGAGGTAGCGAGGCAGGTGGGGTGTCAGATAAAGAGGCGTTAGTTGAGTTAGGTTCATTTTATTTACTCCATACATAGAGTTTCACATAAGTGGTTGGAACGAGGAAAAATGCTGCATTAGAAACAGCTTGACCAGCCGTACGTCCCTGGTTCACTATGGAAGCATGGCAGTAAAAGAAAAATACATTTCAGCGTCAGTGTCAAATGAGAATACACGTGATATGCACAGAAAATTATTTTACAAAAAAGAGAATTTACCTTAGAACATATTTAACACAGCCTGCTTAAAACAGAAGTGTTAGAAAGTCATTTTCATAAGAAATTTTGAAATTATTTAATGTCTTCGGCAAGCAACAACTTAAAGTTTGAAAGCCATAACTTGTGCGCGACCGTGGCACACACCATTGTTCCGAGTGTTGGTTTAACCATGAAGAATTTAGTTGCAGGTTAGCTACACTGTGTATATAGTCGCGATCTTTTACAGTATGAGTTCTAAAGGAAAGTAATCAAGTGTATTCATATAGCGCGTTTAATTTAATCACATTATACTTCACGAATAGTTCTCAAGCATGTGCAATAAATGGTAGGTTTGCAACAGAATGTATGGCCTTTTTTGTAGGGTAAGAAGATTATTTATGGATTGCTTTGTTCCCTTACCCCAAATTAAGTTACAATGGCATAGATGCGATGAGAAGCGTGCCTTAAATATCGAAAGCTTTTGAGGGACTGGCAATACACGCTGACATTTTCTGAGTACGCCCAAGACCTTGCAAAGTTCGGTTTGTAAAAAAATCCGGATGATGATTCCATTTCATATATTCATGAATATTACCACCTAAAATTTTGCTGCAGGAGAAAGTATCATTTTAGGATCATCCTCCCATACGCTAAATATTCGAGATAATATTATAAATCCGTATATCACGCAGTCATCATGCAAACAATCGTTTTATCGAGCATAAGTTAGCAGTTTAGGTCTTTTACGTTTATCAAAAGTAAGATTGGTATGAGCATGGTTCTTAGAGACACCCCAATTTATGCAAACTTAGAAAACCGTTTGTAAGCAGATACTGGCTGGTAACCGACTACTAAAAAGTTGCATTTGGTAGTTTACTGTTTGTACTTTGATGCGTAGATTTTCTTATATCCGTATGAGTAAAATCACATAAAAGCTCTCTTGAAATCGGCCAACCTGACGTGTACTTCGGATAACTAAAGTCCCAGTTTGCCCGAAAGGTGAAGCACCGATTACGACAACAAATCAGTAGACAGTTATGCGAACTAAGGATCGTAGTTTTCTCGCTCATTTAAACTTGGAAGCATTAGCTTACCAACTGGATTAACAAGCATGGAGTCAGTGTGCACAGGCAAACATTAACACGTCACATTCGATGACTTCGGACACTCGTTGTCAAAACACTGACATGAGTAAGCGGTGCAACAGCAGCGAGCGAGGTGACCTTGTTGTTTATCGCTTCAACGCAAGAGCGGCACAAACACAGCGCGCACAAAGGTATGGGCCATCTGAAGATCCCTTTCAATATACAGCGCACGTGACCATCCGCGGCTGGGAAAAGTGGCGGAGTTGAAGCAGCCTCCCCTCGCTCCCACGTTGCCTCCCGGCTTTCCTCCCTATCGCGCGTGAGGTCTTCAGATACTCTTGTGCCCGTTCGAGAAATACGTAGTTGCTGCTGGAGCACCAATGCCACCCCGCCTCCCCTCCCATCCCCTCTCGGCCTTTCGCGCTACGGAAGACGGTGCGCTTGCCCTCCGCTTTCCTGTTAGCGGGCGTCAAATAGAGCCGCGATCGTCGACTTCCCTCGCATGCTTTCACTCGCACATACAGCATATGACGTGCGGCGACGGTGTTATCGGCCTTGGACCTTATACGGAACATCCCGGCGACGGCGACGGCAAAAATTTACCTAGACCTGTCTATATAATTACTATCGCAATAACATTTGTGCCGCTTTGGAGATCAGTAATAATTTTGAAAAAAACATGTTTTACAGGAACACCCTTCTAGAAAGCCATGGTGATTATCAAAAAGTGCTGCTTTGCTAGCTGCTCCATTATTGCTGGTAATGTATGCTCTAGTAGTTTGCAAGCGATGTCCAAAAAAGTGATCTGCAATTTGAAGCTATCGAATCGTCGACACTATTCAATATGGTATAAAAGCGGGCGATTTTTAAGTCGTCTGCTACACAAAAGGAGTAGAGATACTGCTAAAACAAAGCCTGTAACAGCTTCATATTGCAGATTCTCTTCATAAACGTTAGGCATGTGTCATCAGGGCTTGGCGATGAGGGAACTAGTAGCGAAACAATGGCAAATAATATGCCTTCAGTGGTGATTAGTTATGTTCTCACAGAGATTCACGTCACCTATAGTTATTCAGATAGCTACATTCGGCCAGTGGGCATACGTTAGGTGGGTCAGTTGAGCGTTTGTGCATAAGATGCACAGTTCAACAACAAAAAGTGCAAGTCAAGAACTATAGAGCAATCATTGAAACATGTGCTTAGAGGCGGAAATGAAAAATAGAAATGAAATACGCATGCAATTGTATTATAGAGGAGTAACTACGATTTATACATGATTACGTAGGGCTATGGAAAATTCGTCGCTACCCGTAACTTCATTGACGCCATGAGGAATGCGATTTCAGTCGCTGGTTGTACGGGGAAATATATCTCTTTAAAGTAAGCGTGCGAGATGACATTTCTTTTATCTGAAGCATGTGGTCAAGACGATGTGAGAAATACGTCGACGGTTTAAGGTAGGCGCCCTTATTTAGTGCGGTGCGATTGATGTATATATCACTTGAAATGGAAAAACGAGAACAAATTTCGACGTGACGCGTACGTGGGCCAGCCTAGGGAATTCTTTTTCACAGTGGCGCTACTTTCTAACGTGTCGTCGTTCGTGAGAAAATGTGGAGCCAGGTTCTGTATCGCCTCAAGAGTGTGTATAGGATTGTGTGTTTGTGGCTCCCATACAATGGATGCATATTACAGAGTGGGACGGATATATGTAAATATTTTTTTTAATCTGCTGTGGAGCATTTTAAAATTACACAGTAAAATTTAGCATGCGTCTAGTTTTAGAGGCTACGGCAACTGTGTGGGAATTCCATGCTAAATCAGCCACGTTAATAATGCCTAAATATTTAGCTTTGTTTACTCGAAGAATACTTATATTGTTCAGGTTGTTGTACTTCAGATGGACTGCGTCTACGCGAGTAAAATATATGTTTACATTTTTGGGCGTTTAACTCCTTTTGTCATTGAGTAGACCAGATAGAAATTGCGTCTAGATCAACTTGCAATACAATCTGATGGACGTGGCCATGAATTTCACTGTAAACAACAACGCCGTCCGCACATAACTTGAGATTAGAACTTAAGCCAGACTCATTATCATTATCATATATGAGGAAAACAATGCCCCAAGGACAAATCCTTGAGGCACATAAAGAGGCGCAGGTAACGTCTGAAGAAAGGGTTTTTGTTGGCAAATAAGGTACGGAAAAAAAAACTGAATTCCTCAGTGGTCTGTGTAACGGGAACAAATTGCCCGTCCTTTAAAACTGACACCGGGTTCAGTGAAGAGGAATATAGGTTAATCACTTACCTAAAGTTTTTTGTATCGTTTCGTAGAAGGGATGCAATATCGTGACTAAAAATTATACTTCCCGGCTTCTATTTGATTTTGGGAGAGCTGTGCTTGTGATGGGGGGGGGGGGCGGCGTTTCCAATAGCGTCCATATGCCGTGCGCTTTGCTTGGAGTATAGGTGCTTCTATTTCATTTCTGATGTGTTCGACGTACCCGCCATGGTTACTTAGGGGCTATGGTGATAGGCTGCTAAGCACGAGTGCATGTCAAAGAACCCCAGGTGGTCCAAATTTCCGGAGCCCCCCACTACGGCGAGCCTCACAATCAGAAAGTGGTTTTGGTACGTAAAACGCCAAAATTTAATTTAATGTGTTCGACTTGCGTGGTTCTATGTGGCACAAAACAATTACCTCACCGACACAAAACTGTGGGTGTTGTGTCGATGACGTAATTACAGCCTTCCGAAAATATTTTTCTGTAATAATAGCCCGCCGTGGTTGTTTAGTGCCTATAGTGTTGGCCTGCTAAGCACGAGGTCGCGGGAATGAATCCCGGCCGCGGCGGCTGCATTTCGATAGGGGCGAAATGCGGAAACGCCCGTGGTACTTACGTTAACGTGCACGTTAAAGAACCCCAGGTGGTCCGAATTTCCGAAGTCCCCCACTACGGCGTGCCTCATAATCAGGAAGAGGGTTTGGCACGTAAAACGCCATAATACGATTTGCCTTTAATTTTTTATAATAATATAATTTTTGTAGAGCGATTCTTTAGTTTCTTCAGCTTTTTGGCACAAATAGAACAGAAAAAAGGTATGCCAAAGAAGATGACATTCACCTTTTGGGCATTTTAAAGCGTGAGTGCGTTGCGCCGTGAATTTATTACTAAAAAATCCTAAGGGGAAAATCGAACATTTACAGGGCGTTTCAGCACACACTTCCTAATTTTTTAAAAAGTTGCCTGTGGCAGATATCGCAGTTCTAGTTGATGAGCTGGACTACTCAAAGCGGCGGACACAATACTTGCACAAAAATTGAGATGCAAAAGCTAATAATTATTAAAACTTTATAGTTAAGTTTTTAACTGATTACGCTGTGGCCCATATTTACTATTTTACAAATTTACAAATTCTAGCCGTGAAGTTCGCAAGGCGGATCCGCTTGGAACGAATTTTGAATATGACACCAGTTTCGAGATATAAATTCCCGAACTTTGCGGAGAAATGCATTGGCGTTCCAGTTAATTTGTTGACAAAACGTCGTTTCATGCACTGACGCACACAAGCAACTGGAAAGACAATGCATTTCTCCGCAAAGTTTGGGAATTTATATCTAAAAGCTAGTGTAGTCCTGAGAATTCGTAACAAGTGGATTCGCCTTGCGAAGTCGACTACTAGAATTTGTAAATTGCAATATGGGTCATAGGATAATTAGATAAAAAGTTAATTAGTGAATTCTTGTTATTAGTCGATTTTTCACTTCAATTTTTTGTGCAAGTAGTGTTCACCACCTAGAGTAGACCGGCTCATAAACTAGAATTGAGCTATCTGCCACAGGAAACTTTAAAAGAAATAGGAAGTGTTTGCTGAAACGCCCTGTATATGTTTGATTTTCCCCTTAGGATTATTTATAAATAAATTCACGGCGCAACGCACTCATATATGCCTTTTCTGTTTCTGGAATTTTGGGGTCATTGAAGTTCTGAGAATGCAAGACCACATGTGCGTACAGACAAATCATTGTAAATTGAACTGGGCCAATACCTGGAGAAATCTTGCGCATTCTCGCTTTTTTGCGCAATTTATGGGCCTGCGCGACAACCATTAAATTTTGGTTTGGTTGAAGTCCCCAGGCCAAGATTACTTAAGATGTTGGTAACTTGTTTTGTACAAACTTTAGTGAGCCGTTGAAGTACGCAGTAAATTTGTTCGACGAACTTGGTGGGCGATAGCAGACCGAGATAGGAGAAGTCGCAGAACTGGAGGTTCCATAAACTCTCAATGTTTTCATAAATGACATCTGTCAATGATTCGCGCCTGTGCTTGATTTTAGACAGTAATTAGAGATGCACCATCTCGACATGCAATCCCATCTTTTCTGCACTCGGAATAGTTCTTTATATAGGCAGTTTGATATGTATCATCATCGTCAATATTTAGAGGCAACGAAGTTTCTGCGCTGAGAATTGTGTTTATGGAACGTGGCTCAATAAAGCTTCTAAGTTGGTGTTTCCTTTTAAACAGGCTGCGAAATTTAGAGATGATAATGAATAAAGCAGTGTCTGGGAATGCTTTCTTGAGTCACTGTCCCCCGTCAGGCGTGTAGCATTCGGAAAGTTCCGTAAGTTGAATAGTCCATGTGTCAAATATTCCCACTGTATTGTTGAATGCTATAGTTTGTTAAACAACAACATGAAATTTGCTTCACCTTTTTAGTAGTGCAGGTGTGGTCCCTGAGCTTTTTCATAATTAGCAGTACGCGAGGCGAGAAATATCTTTAGGTCTAACTGTGAGGCGACTCTACTTCTCTTAGTTTTAATGTGTTTAATGCGAAGCATTCTTTGCCTCATTCCAGTCACGGAGGGCTAGCTAAGTGTGTAGGTTGCTGTCTCACCTCATTTCGCGTCTCTCTAACAAAATGGAATGCATGACCAAGAGCTGAATCGAACCTTTACCTTCGAGCGTAGCAGATCGGTGCTCTAACTACAAGGCCAAAACCGTACGCATGCTATATTCCTGTCATGCAAAAGCCGACTAGCTCATTTCAATGTTTAGAACGTACCACATCTGGACTTTCTAATGTTATTTGCATGGGACAACTCGCGCTTTCAGACACTGTGTTAGACTGCACTGTCTTCAGGATCAGCCAGCATTTTCCAGTACTTTCCATGTCTAAACAGCTAACGTTACAGAGAAACTGTGCAACTTATATCGTCAATTGAACATTCATCACGAGATAGAAATATAGCTGCGCGCTATTGTATAACACTTGGTCGCATATCCCATCCCAATTCGTGTGTAAATCTCTTACGCTCGTTAAACACATACGCAAAACATAAGAATAAAATAAGAATATAAATTAACGTGGAACAGAAGTAGTAGCAATCATGCCATGACCGTCATGTGATCGTGCTCCCCATCGTTGCTTTGTTGCTCCTGTCATCGCACTAACGTATGTTCGCGTCACACGCGTAACCCCTGTGAGAATGCCGTCCGGACGGATATCTAAGAGTTCAACAAACAACCATTGGGCGAGCTTCCTTAATTCGTTGGGGCAGAGTGAAACTAGTTCACCCTTCATCGCCCATTGCTCGACGATGAAGGTGAGTGTTGCATTTTATAGCCTTTTTTTTTAGCCATACGGCGTCCATCGTCGAGCCCCACTATCGCGTAACCGGCGCTACGTAAGGGTCCATCGGGGAAGACAGAGAAAGCGGGTAATGTTGACAGCTCACTATGCATTTTGTATATCATCTACTGGTCAGGGCTCTTGCTCACGAGATCACACGTGTGCGTAAGTGTACATACGCTCATTTGTAAAACATTACTGCGCGCTGTGTGGCCTAATCCTGTGCTTCATGTCCTATGCCCGAAGATGACGCATTGTAAGAGTTGTATCGTGTCCCCTCTGCTTGCGCTCTCAGGGTGGACAGTGGAGCAATAGAACTGTAGCATTGATGCGTACCATTCTTGTATTGTGTGGTATGGTATGGTATGGTAAAACTTTGTTCTGGTCCTTCGGAACGCGTGTAAGCACCCGGCGGGCTGCCCCCACGTCGGTACAGAAAGGCCGAGCCTCTCTGCTGTGTCGCGGGCCCGATGGACAGCCCATAGCTGTGCCCCAAGATCAGGGCTGCTTAGGGCAGCCTCCCATTTGGACGACGTCACGCCGTCGCCGTCGCGTAACGCGGGGCACCGCCAGAGCACGTGTTCTAAGTTAACGACGTCTGAGGATAGCTCGCAAATATTGGTCGTTTGTATCTCTGGATATATTCTGTGTAACACTGCGGGGTTAGGGTTTGCCCGACTTGAAGTAACCTGAGTGGTAAAGTCTGAGTGTGAGCAATTAGTGGAAGTTCCATGCCAGCATCCGTTCTTGATGGTTCTGTGAGCCCAATTTATCCGTTATTCTGGGCTGATCTGGCAGCTTCATCGGCAATAGGGTTCCAGAAATTCAACAACGACAAGGCAGCTACTGGAACATACCATCATATCCAATTCCGATAACGCGATTGTAGGTTTGTATTATGTTTGAAATTAACTGTTAATTGTTTCTATGACGCAATCGCTTTCAGGCTTTGGAGGTCTGCTTTAGAGATTATTTATTTGTTTAGTTATTTACTTTATTTATTTTTTAGTTAGTCAGTTAGTTATGGAGACACTCCAGCAGAGAGGGATAACAAAATTCACAAGAGTAGGTGTAAAGAACAGCATGAGTAATAATAACAATAAAACAAAAATACAAATTAAATTGCATCAAAAAATTCGAAATTGGCTCTCTGAGGTACAAGAAGTCGCTTCCTGGGATAGCTTGTTCCACATAATTTTATGAGGATAAAACTACATATTAGAAAAAATCTCAGTATGGCATTTCATTTCACAAATATTTCAAATATGACCAATTCTCCTTGAAATAAAATGCAGTGGAGGTAGGTACGTTTGTGCACAGGTATTGGTTTCGTTTGAGTAAATTCGATACAGAAGTTAAAATTTGTGCCGCCGATGCGCTTGGAGAATGTATTCCCCTGGAGCTAGTTGCTTAAGGATGTAACACTAGTGTAAGAGCGGCAGTTGTTCAAACAAAGTTGTTCAAAACAAAACGTGTTCCATGATTGACCTTACAGGTTGCCGAAGCATAACGTGTCCTTACGTTTCGTGGTCCCTCAAAAAATTTGGACGCACAAAATTTAATGTTCAACGGGATTTAGAAGAAACATTCTAGAACTGTTTTGACCAGCGGAAATCTGATGTGAACTACACGCCTTGTATTAGATAACGGTGTACACACACGTGCTTCTTTCGCTTTGTGAGGTTATTTTACTTCTTGGGTCAATACTAGAAGCCCTTACTTCGTTCTATTACAACATGGCGTCATGATTTACATGAACAGCTATACCTCTACTCACGTAGGTAATAGTGTTAGCCGGGACAGGAGCCCGATAATGCCATGTATCGTGGTCCCTTACTGCTACTCAGACAAGTCTTGGTGAGCTCACTTGTAGTGATCACAACAGCGACCCCTGTCATCTTGACGCACGCGTGTTTCAAGATGAGGCCCACATGGTTCTGTTCAGAAACTGGGATTCCTTCCAAGCCAGCACTTTTGGCCAGTACCCGCGTGGGTCGCAGCATGATTAGGTCAATTGCCTTGGGGTATGTAGTTAGATTACTTCGAAATGCATTACGAAAACTGCGGACGACTTTGATGTCAACAAACATATGCTACACCTGCGCAATGCCACTTTCTGTGCCCGCAGTTCTGCTGAGCCCACAACGGTCACTGCATTATTGGGAGAATGGACTCGAGCCCAAAAGGATGGAAAACTGGTCGAGTTGGTATTGATCCTTGGCATGTAAGCAACAGACCACTAGAAACGAAGACGAACTAAGATGAAGATAGAACACAAGCGCTTACTTTCAAATGGAAACTTTTCCAGTAGAAAGTCAGCGATTGTGTCGTGTGTACATCTTCGTTCGTCTTTGTTTCTAGTGGTCTGTTGCTTATTTGCCATGCTGTAGAAGCAGCTGAAGCAGTTGTTGCAGCAACGATGAGCAAGCGGATCGGCACGGGCCACGCCGAAGCAGGCACGGTGCACCACACCACGCACACAATATGAGCGCTGACTCAAAGAAAATGTGTTTTTAGCTGTTTAGCCATTCATTCCGAACGTATCCTTAAACGAAACATGGCAAAACCAACAAGAAACGTCGGACATACTTCCATAAACAACTACTGGATCCTTTTAACCCACCTGTAAAGAGAGGTGGACGGACACGTCGGACGTTTCTTTAGCCACAGCCTTTTTTTTAATTGCACTCGTTTTCTAGTTCCCATGCACTGTGAGGCATTTTGCAAAGCTCATTTCAGCTAGAATTGGCAGTGTCTAATAAATAAATAAATAAATAAATAAATAAATAAATAATTGAGCAGACCATGGAAGCATACGATGGCAACAGGCTATAGCGCCACGCCACTCATAAGTTCGGTCTATAATGGCAAAAGAGGTGAACTACAAAGGGCGTGATGGAGCAGGCACATCTCTAAAGATCTGGAGTTAAGTAGGTTCGGCTTCTAACCTTCCACGTGTGGCCGTTGTTACCCTGACAGGACGACGACAGTGGTGAACGCACTTCGAGGTTCTGTATAAATAATTATCGCAGTGCAATGACCACTGTTATTTCAGTTTTAATGAACTTAAATTGAATTGACCTGTTTCAGTAACTAGAGTGAACTATGTAGCTTCCGGTTTTTACAAGCAACGTATGAGCCTATAATACCAAAATTATAATTTCACTGTCGAACTTCTCATCTACAGTTACCATGCCATACAGTCTCACCCTCTCTGACCCTGACAGAGCGCTCATTTGGAAATATCAGAATTCAAGCTCACTCACTTATATACAAAATGCCAAGTGCAAATTAGAGTTCACTACAAAAATATTTTAATGCGCCTTACAGGACGTAAAACGTGCCCTTATGGTAAAACGTTTATAACACACTTCCCCTTTCCTCAAATCATTTATTAAGTATAAATATCTATGCATGGGTGTCTTCAACTTTTAGAGATATCTCAGTGCAAGACGAAACATCGTGAGCACTCCTTTTTCCGTCTCAAGTGGCTGCTCGAAAAAAAAACTGTTGCTGCATATCTCCCTACTACTGACATACATGAATCGTGAGTGTTGTACAAACTTGAGTCACATTCAATAAGTAATCAGATGCTTGCCCATTTTAGTTATCGCTGTTTTCTCAATGCTTACGCCCTAGCAGTCAAGGAGACGTAACATTTTGCTATCTGTTTTTGGGTTTGTGCATTTTATGTGATATATGCATTTTGATAAGAAATCAGGAGTGAGGGAAGAGTGCCGGCTGATAACCATGCTATATAAATGAGCGGGATCTCAAGTAATCCTTCAAATGAAGAGAGCTCCTTATTGAAAGGATACATAGAAACGAGAACATAAACGTTATGTCTGAAATGTGTATTTATTGCAAGAGTAAATGTAAAACCAAAATGAAACCGTATAATCAGAACAATTTTCCAGGAGGCTTTATGAACATTCAAGGGAGCTAAAGTGCCGCTGAGCTTACCAATAAACATTTAAGCGTTCACATTCACCTGTTACAAGCACTTTTTTAATCACGCTTTATTACACTAGCTTGAGTTTCGTGTGTCTGGTGCGTTGATCAAACACTGGCTTACTACTTCTAAGCTGTGTTTGTTTAAGACACACCGGATCAAAACCAAGACTATACTATTGTAGCAGTTTATGCTTGAATGTCAAGGAGAAAGTGATAAATCACGGCGGTTATATCATAACTGTGTGTTCTATAGGCTGACATTAAGAAAAGTCTAGTGCAGTGAAGAAGAGAGGAGCTGGTACAGTTACTGTGTTGAATAAGAAGAAAAGAGTAATGTAGATGAGGGAAGATGAAAAGAACGATTCATGTTACCGGACCACAGTCGTCGGTCGGCTACCTGTTGCCTTTTAATTTTGTAGCTGTGAAAGGTAGAATGGCACAAAAGCGAGAAATAAGTACCCTCTTTAACACGACAATATTCTTTCGCCCACAAGCAATCAACTGAATTTTAGCAGATTAACAACAGATTGATGATACACGCATATACTTCTAGCACATATTGAAGCTAAGACGGTATACCCATTCGTAAACCACTCTTTCCTTGTCGGAAAATCTTAAGCGTGGTTCGGCACCGGTTGTAGTACGTAGCTAGCTCCCCGGAGTAGCTTAGCTACTTATAATTATTTGTCTGCTGGCTAAGCATATATTAATGCGACCTGATGGTGTTCTCCGTTATCATTTTGGCACTTTTAAGCAAAAGGGTTACAAAATCAACGAGTTCCACTTATTGCTCTGCTTACTTGGGAGAACAATATGAACGTAAGACCTGTATTAGAAAGGGAGCTTTAGTGTAACTAATTTGAACTAGCAGCTGTAAACGACAGGTCAGGACACTTTTAAAGTAATTTGTTTCTAAAGAACAGTTCATCCGCCATTGTTATAAAAAAGAACATAACGAAGGGAACGAAAGTTGTGTTTGTACGGATTCAAAAGTTTTTAGTACGATACTTTGCAGTAGCCAGTTTTATGTGTACTGCAGGGCTAAGGCGTCTCGAATAACTTGTTATTGCCCTTGCCGTGCGTTGAATGCCAAGGCTATACTTGCCCGTTGGCTTATGCTGTATAAAGGGTGTTTTTTTAACTACACCAAATTTAAAAAAAATTGCCTGTGGCAGAGAGCACAATTGTATCCTTTGATCTAAATTACTCCATGGCGCGACCATTGCCTCTACGAAAAATAAGAATGCTTAATTGAATAACTATATTAATTACGCTAATTCCCATTTTAATTATTTGATTTACAGCACATATTTCAATCCATGTAGTATAGCCGCTGATCTCACTGATCGCATCGACTAGGAACGTATTCTGCGACGATCACTACCGGCGACGATATCGCCTAGGCCGTCAGGCCCGCCCTGATTGGCTGGTTGAGCAAAACGTCACGCAGAGGCGATAATATATACCGCCAAAAAGTAATCGTTGCAAAATACGTCCATTGGTGCGAATTCTCAGGACTGCACCAGTTTCGAAATATTAACCTTTAATGTGTCCGACAAAATGCATTTGCATTCCAGTAACTTTTTCAAACAAAACGCTGGTTAATGCCTTGAAGCACAAATCTAACTGGAACACCAATGCGTTTCAACGGACACTTTGGAAATGAATATCTGGAGATCGGTGCGGTCCTGAGATTTAGTTCCATCTGGATACGTCTTGCGAACTCACAAGCTGCCATTCTCAGATTAACATGTGTGTCGCGAAATGAATAATTAAGACATTGATGTAATTATGTTATTTAATCAATTAAGCATTCTTACTTCTTGTAGAAGTAATGGCCGCCTCATTGAGGCGGCCACTCAATGGCCACTCAATGAGGCGGCCATTACTTCTACAAGAAGTAAGAATGCTTAATTGAATAAATTCAGTGAGCAGTGAGCAGTCAGCAACTGCCTGGACAAGGAGATTGCCCTTGGTGGACTGGTTGGGGTATCGCCAGGCATTGTGGGGTTCATTGAAGTCACCCGCTATCACTATGAGAGCGCCTTTGCTCAGGGCCACCACATTTGTCGTGATCGTGGCGAATGCCCACTGTTGGTGCGACGGCAAGCTGTATGTTTTCAAAAGGAAGACACTGCTCTTAAGGCAATTGTTAGGGATAATTTCGACGGTAATGATTTTCGCCCTAGCTTTGCCAAGTGATAATTGGTGTATTTGAAAGGAGCACTTCCGTGCGACCAAGGTTGCTAAACCTCGCTTTCCTTCCTGCCCTATCGATAGAACCTGGTATCCCGGGAAGGTGGGCGCGTCATCGAGAGTTTCTTGTAACAGAATTACGTGCGGTTTGACGGCCTGTGCCGAAACGAATCGCTGCAGCGGAGATTTGCGCCGTTGGAAACTGGCACAGTTCCACTGCCACACAACCCACTTATTGGGATTGACCGCCATAGTGATTGCCTGGGTTTGGCCATTCCACCGTCTTGTTGACGGTGTCGGCGCTTGCGGGTAAACGTGCCCGACGGGGCTCCCTCGAAGGCTGTCTAGCCGTAGCTAACGCGGCCTGTGCACTTTGCAGGGACGCCGTCCTATTAAGGAGGGCGTCCCTGGAATTGGGTCATTGGGTGAGGGAACAAACGGGAGTTAATGACATCTTAGTTGAAATGAAGAAAAAGAAATGAGCATGGGCAGGGCATGTAATGAGGAGAGAAGATAACCCATGGTCATTAAGGGTTACGGACTGGATTCCAAGAGAACGGAAGTGTAGCAGGGGGTGCAGAAATTTAAGTGGGCGGATGAAAGTAAGAAGTTTGCAGCTACAACATGGCCATAATTAGCACATGTCAGGGGTAGTTGGAGAAGTATGGCAGAGGCCTTTGCCCTGCAGTGCATGGGCGTAGCCAGGATAATGATGATGATGATTATGATACGCGTCCCCTTGTTCCCTTCCGTCTTCCTTGTTCGTGCCAAGCGACCATATTTATGGTCTACTCGGCGGTACACACGCTACCTCAAAGTTGTGATTCAATGAAGGGAAACTCCGTGTGTTGGCTATAGTACCAGATTTTGCGGTGGGGGCGATTGATATGGACACTCCAGGCGCATTTCTGCCGTCGCCGTATGAAGTCCAAGTGCGATAATATCGTCGCCATGCACTGTGTGCTGTTTGTGCCTGTGAAAGCCAGTGACTGTGAGCCGGCGATCGAAGCTCTACCCCGCGTAAACAAACGAGCAAAGCGGGTAGGAAGTGCGCCGTCTTCCTTCTCGCGCAAAGATCCGCGGGGATGGTAGGGGGAGGGGGTGCACCTAGTAATCTGGGGGGCCGGGGCGGCGGCGCGTGCCCGCCCTGGCAGCTGTATTTTGAAAGCCATCTGCGACTGGGACAAAATGCGGCCGCGCGTTGTGTTTTCGCGGCTTGATTCACGTTTATGCGAGATGCAGCACGAAGGTGAATTCGCTCGCTACTGCTGCCGCGCTTCCTCGCTCCAGCGTTTTGAGAGCAAGTTTCCGTGGTCATCGAGCGAGATGTGTTTGCATGTGCGCACATGGCACCATGCGTGTTAATTTACTTAGTATGCCTATTTATACAAGTTTATACGGCCCATAAAACTTCTATCCTTAGTTCGTATAACTAGCTGTCCACGAATTTCCTATTGCAATCGATGCTTTGCCTTGGGCGTAATTGAGAAATTTTTTTATACGTGGTGAATTGTTTTTAGTTGTGGATATTTTGGCCAATGAAATAAATAATTAAATTACTATACCAATCAAGCTATACTTCATAAGCTATTTCACGAATTTTCTGCAAATGCGCTTTCAATGGCTAGAAGTAACGTTGAAAAACGTCTGCCAACTTTCGTGGGAACGTTACTATGTTTGGGCGAAATATTAAACATACTATGTAAGAAGTTTTACGCGTATATACGTATTTTAGCTTCCATTTCGTTTGCTCTTATGCTAGTTTATTGTTACTGGTTATTCATTGCTACCACAAGAAGTAAACAGCTCAACATACAACAGGTGGAAGATATTGTTGCAGGAAGAAAGCAGGCCCACGAGTGTAAAATAATCTATATTTACAACTGGTGTCTATGGCGTTCAACAACTGCCAGACTTCGTCTTCCTCTAGTCCAATTTCCCTTCACCGTAACATCACCCCCCCGGCGGAGTAGCTCGGTCCTGGTGCAAGTTATAGAGCCTCACTTAATGGGGGGACACAGGGCTTTAGCCTGGCGACGTGAAAAACATCGCTGGTGACGTTGGGGGGCACTGAAGGCTGACCAACTGGGGTGATCTCGTATGTAACGTCGGACAGTTGGCGTAACATCTGGTACGGCCCAGAATAACGAGAAAGTAGTTTTTCCGACAAGCCGACTCGACGAGAAGGTGTCCAGCGAAGGACAAGGGAACCAGGTGAAAAACGGCAGTCTCGGTGCCGAAGGTCGTAGCGTCGCTGTTGAGAAGCTTGCGAGACTGTGAGGCGATTGCGGGCGACATCTCGGGCCTCGGCGGCTAAGTCAATAGCATCGCGAGCGTAACCAGTGCTGGGTGATTGTACTGCGGAAGGTAGCAACGTGTCAAAGGGCAAGGTGGGGTCGCGACCATACAAAAGGTAAAATGGTGAAAATCCGGTAGTGTCGTGATGGGACGAGTTGTATGCTAAGTGATGTATGGTAAAGAGACGTCCCAGTCGCGGTGATCGTCGGAAACGTACATGGCCAGCATTTCAGTTAGCGTGCAGTGTCGCTCGGTGAGGCCGTTCGTTTGAGGGTGGTTCACGGTAGCAATCTGGTGTTCTATAGTACAGGAGCGGAGCAGATCATCGACGACCTTCGATAGAAAGTAGCGGCCCCAATCCGTCAGCAACTGGCGAGGGGTGCCGTGGTGCAGGATGACGTCCTATAGTAAGACGTCGGCGACATCTGTAGCGCAGCTGGTTGGTAGCGCTAGTGCGATGGCATATCTCGTGGCATAATTGGTTGCTACACCAATCCATTTGTTTCCTTTGATGGAAATTGGAAAGGGGCGAAGGAGGTCTAGGTCCACACGGAAGAAGGGCTCTATATGGATATCAATTGGTTGAAGCAAACAGCGGGAGGCATAGCAAGCGTCTTCCGGCGCTGACACAAGTCGCAAGAAGCGACATAACTGCGCACTGAGCGATAAATTTCGGGCTAGAAGAAGCAGCGCCGCAGGCAGTCGTATGTATGAGTTATGCCCAGATGTCCAACAGTAGGAGCGTCGTGAAGTTGCTGGAGCACGGTGAGTCGAAGGTGCTTTGGAACGACTAGGAGGAGCTCCGGGCCGTCAGGACGAACGCTAAGAAGGTACAAAGTTGCATCGCGCAAGGTGAACATCCGGAGGGGCCGGTCATTGGGCGAGGAGATTAGGCGTTCCATAAGTGTTCAAAGAACAGGATCTTTGCACTGCTCGCCGCCAATATGGAGGAAGCCGGAGAGGGATAGAACACTGATGTCCGAGTCTGCATCGGTATCGTCCGATTGATCCAAGGTATTGCGGGACAGGCAGTCAGCGTCTTTATGCAGGCGCCTGACTTATACATAAGAGAAAATGTATATTCTTGTAGGCGCAATGCCCAGCATGCAAGTCGTCCAGTTGGGTCCTTCAAACAGGAGAGCCAGCAGAGGGCGTGATGATCAGTTACGACGCGGAAGCTCCGACCGAAAAGCTACGGTCGAAATTTCGCGACCGCCCGTACGAGTGCGAGACATTCTCTCTCTGTAATGGAGTAATTTCGCTCGGACGTGGAAAGAAGGCGGATAGCGTAAGCGATGACACGGTCTTGGCCCTGTTGACGCTGAGCGAGGACAGCGCCGATGCCATGATCACTCGCGTCAGTTTGTACTTCAGTGGGCGCAGAAGGGTCAAAGTGTGACAGAATTGTGGAAGTTGTAAGCCGCTCAATCAGGGTATAGAAGGCTTTCTCCCGTAGTGGTCACCAAGATAAAGAGACGTCTTTCTTAAGAAGGTCAGTAAGAGGGTGAGCGATGTCGGCAAAATTTTTCTCAAATCGCCGGAAGTAAGAGCATAAGCCAAGAAAACTATGGACATCGTTTGTTGAACAAGGTACAGGAAAATTGCGCATGGCGTGAACTATCTGTGGGTCAGGTTGGATTCCGGCGGCGTTTACGAGATGGCCGAGCATGTTATTTTCACGGCGACCAAAATGGCACTTGGAGGAGTTTAGCTGAAGGCCAGCCCTGCGAAACACGGATAGTATGGTTGTGAGGTGCCGCAGATAGCTGTGAAAGTTCGGCGAAAACACAATGACATCGTCGAGGTAACAGAGGCATGTAAACCACTTCAAGCCGTGCAAGAGAGAGTCCATCATGCGCTCGAATGTAGCTGGCGCATTGCAGAATCCAAAGGGCATGACTTTAAATTGGTACAGACCGTCCGGGGTGACGAGGGCGGTTTTCTCGCGGTCCATCTCATCGGCGCTAATCTGCCAATAGCCGGAGCGGAGGTCAAATGATGAAAAGTATTTGGATCCGTGAAGACAGTCAAGAGCGTCAACAATGCGAGGCAGGGGATAAAGATCCTTCTTTGTTATCCTTTTGAGGTGACGGTAGTCAACGCAGAAGCGCCACGAATTGTCTTTTGTCTTTACTAAGACAACCGGTGATGCCCACGGGCTACTGGAAGGTTCAATGATGTCCTTGTCCATCATCCTGTCTACCTCTTTCTGTATGATGGCCCTTTCTGTCGCGGAGACACGATATGGCCGCCTATGAATGGGGCTCGCGTCACCGGTGTTGATGCGATGCGTGACAACAGATGTCTGGCCAAGTGGACGGTCGTCCAAATCAAAGATGTCCCGATAACAGGAGGTGACGAAGAGCTGTTGTTTGCTCGGAAGGAAGGTCAGGGGCGATCATCTTAGAAACATCGTCCGCAGGTGTCGAGTACGGAGGAGTGGGTGACAAAGGTCCGTTGGTACTGAGTAAGGATTCAGAGGTCAAAGAAGAAATCTCACTTTCTTCCAAAGCAGTGATATGCGCTATGGAGATACGGTGTGGCAGCACATGCGACGAAAATCCCAAATTGAGGATGGGCACGCGAGCGCAGTTTTCGCGGATCCGTATTAAGGTGCTCGGTAGGGCAATATTGCGCAACAAAACCACGTCAATAAGCTGCTACACGACGTACTCGCCATCAGGTACGGGAGGACAGGGCGTCAGGGGGACATTTGTAGCCGCCTGGGAAGACAGCCTTGCAAACTCAACAGAACATAAGCGGTGTAAAGCACAAGTTGTTGCTTCGGCAGGAAACGGCAGATCCAACTGTACAACACCTGCGGAGCAGTCAATTTGGGCAGAGTGTTTCGAAAGGAAGTCGAGGCGGAGAATACGGTCGCGCGGACAGTGTTCAAGGACGATAAATAGAACAACGGCATAATGGCCCCCAATGGTCACACGTGCTGTGCACATTCCAAGGACAGACGAAGTACTCCCATCGGCGACTCGCACAGTGCACGGTACGGCAGGTGTCAGAACCTTTTTGAGCCTTCGGCGGAGAGCAGCGCTCATAACTGAAAGCTGCGCTCCTGTATCAACGAGAGATCTAGCAGGAACGCCATCAACTTCAATATCCAGTAGGTTTCCACATGTAGGCAGGGTCAACAGAGGAATTGTAGGCCGGGTCGGAGTTGCAGCTTCACCTCCGGGAGCTGCACCGCCTAGTATCCCTATGCGAAGCGACTGGTTGCAGAAGGGGACGAAGAGCGGTGACCGAGAGGCGAACGGGACCTACGACCTTGCGGAGACGGGGAGCGGCTGGATCTTGGTGGAGCACTGCCGGCGTTGATGTTCCTAGTCGGCGTATAGGGCGAGAAAGTACGATTGTCTGGTACTTGGCGGTAGTGACTCGGAGACGACCACCGAGGAGGCGACGACCAATGGTTGCGGTAATGACGGGCGATGTGTCCAATACCGGAAGAATTAAAACAGGTGGGTTTATTATCCGCTGTGCGCAGTCAGCTGGGTTGCGACGGAGTGGCGGAAAGCTTTGCGTCTGGGAGTGAGCGGCCGGAGAAATCTGGTAGGTGTTTGTATGGCGGACCGAGCAGAGAGATGGAATGCCCAAACTTGCTATTTCCTCCCGAACGACCGCTTGTATAAGGGAGGTAGCGGGCACACTTTCCCAACAGTCGGAACGAACTGGAGCCAGAGCCATGGCCTCAAGCTCACGGCGAACGATGCGCGTGATATCTTCCGGTCCTGTGGGCTGAACGAACCGCGGCGTTTATTCGCAAGAAGATGTCGTGGCGGTATTGGCCAATTGGTCGAAAGTTTGAGCGACGCGGCGGCCCTTCGCTTGTTCGAAGCGCCGGCACTCCTTTATATTTGCATCCACAGTGGCACAATCCTTACGCATCAGGAGATTGAAGGCATCATCTGCAATACCTGTCAGTATGTGAGCAATCTTGTCTGCCTCGGTCATGTTGTTATTAGCCTTGTGACAGAGGGCCAGCACATCCTGTATGCACACGACATAGGATTCTGTGGACGTCTGAGCGCGGCACGCAAGTTCTTTTTTTGCTGCCAGCTGACGACCGACAGGTCTGCCAAACAGGTCTCGTATTTTTTTCTTTGCAGACATCCCAGCTCGTTAGGTCAGCATCGTTTGTGTCGTACCATTGCTTCGCAGTTTCCCTTAGATAAAATATCACGTTTTCTAGCATCATTGTTAGATCCCACCGGTTGTTGTCGCAGACTCGCTCGTACATCGTAAGCCAGTCGTCGACGTCGGCGTTGTCCATGCCACAAAATGTCCCTGGGTCCCGCGGATGAGTGAGGCTGACCGTTGGCACGGGCTTCTGAGGCGTTGTAGCTTGTGTCGGTTGATTTGCCATTGTGGCGGCAGGTAGATGACGTCCGCGGCGAAGTTACGTGACTCTACCTCGCTCCTCCACCAAAATTTTGCAGGAAGAAAGCAGACCCACAAGTGTAAAATAATGTATATATACAACCGGTGTATATGGCGTTCAGGCAACTGCCAGACTTCGCCTTCCTCTAGTCCAATTCAACTTCTTCCTTCCCTTCTTTATCTTTCTCATTGCGAAAACAGGCGACTGCGATCATTTACTTTCATTAATCACTTCGATTTATTAAATTTCACTGCAATCAAATTACTTTGATTGCAGTCAATTACGTATGCTTCGCTGGATTTTCATTCTTGCTGATGTCTGGGAAGCTGCCCTCGGCGCTGACTTCCTCAGTTTCTGCAACCTTGCGGTAGACATGCATGCTCATTGCCTCATCGGTCTTAGCAGGTGTCTCTCCATCAACGGTGTACTCTGCACCGCCTTCGAGCTCTTGCACTCGCTTCGCCATACGCAAAAATCCTCGCTGATTTGCCCAATCTTACTAAGCAGCGTACAGTCACCGGTGAAGCACTCGATCTCTCACCACATCGTGGCCACTGCCTCTCCCCCGTCTTTACCCTTCAAATATACATAGTTCGGACAGGGCACGGTACCGCATTCTATGCCAGCAGGCCCCTGCCTTCAGCGGCCACGCAGAAGAGCATCCAGGCACCGCTTGCGTCACCGCTCGCACGTATCTTGTCCTCTTCTTCCACCAATAGCTCCGATGTCTCCGATCACGGCTCCATTCCCATACTGCTCCTCCCTCTGCGAAGGCAATGGTGGCGCTGGCCCATGGTGGCTTGCAGCGACGCCGCAACAGCCCCACCAGTGGGCGGACCTTGTAGACCTCTACACCGAACGAGGATCCACGTAACAGGCAATGTTCGAGTCACCAAGGTCTTCAAGGAAACCGGAGGCCCTAAACCTGGCTGGCCTCCTGGACGTACACCTCGCCATGATGAGGCAGACCAGGTGGTGCAGCCTTCTAGTTGTTGAGGTCTTGCTGGAGCCCAAAGACCCTAAGCCATTCCCGGATCATGACCATTGACAACTGACCTCAAGCACCCGCGACTTCACTGAAACGAAACACTGGGCGCCGCTCACCACGTCTTCCCGGGCCGACTGTCCTCACATTCCATTGTTGAGGGATGCACCAGCTCCCGGAGGTGGTCTCGGGGCCATCTCCTTGTTGCCATAAGCGCGCCTGCCGTGCCCTTCTCCAATAGTGGCGCCGGCAGCCTCAGAAGCGCGTAGGAGACCTCTTGAGCGCCACAGCTCGTGAATGCCCCTCGCGCTCGGAGTCCGTACTCTGCATAAACTGTCGCCGGAGCGCTGCACCTAGTCCAATCAAATAAACATCTTGACATTTCGTGGAGAGTGCTGTGTCCTCAAACCTCCCACCCTGGAACTTCGATCCAGTACGCTGCCATAGATGGTGCCTCAGGGCGCCTCCCAGCAAACACCTCGTCCTGTACTGACCGCGTGTCCTGGTGTACTTCGTCAACGCGACCCTGCCATCTTCACTGGCGCGCTGACACCGATGTGAACTGGCTCACCAAATACGAGAGGGTCAGCGTACATAACAAGTGAGACGAACCTGTCAAACTGAAGAATGTGCTGCTCTACCTCGCGGGTGTTGCCAGTCTATGATATAACAACCATAAAACAGACTTCTCAATCTGGTGCGCCTTCAAGACCGCCATTGGCGATGTATTTCGTCGGCCCGCGGCTCATAAGCTGTGTGCCGAGCAGCGTTTCCGGGTGCGCCCTCCGCAGCCTGGTGAACCATTCCCCAGTTAGATTGAATACATCCTAGACCTATGCAAGAAAGCCAACTGGACCATGGCGGAGTCGGATGGGATCAGTCAAAGGTATCGAAGACGACACATTCAACATGTTGTTACCAATAATCCTCGCTCCATTGCCGAAATCATCACATTGTGCCAAAAGTATGAAGAGTTACGGCGGCAGCGGTCGTTGATCCGTCGATCTTCATCGCACGACGAACCGTTCACTGGCTCGACTACAATTTCGGACCAATCTACGTTGCTTAAGGAAATGAAAGCGTTTGTCCGTGAGCAGGTTGCCCGCCAACTATCATTGCTAACCTCATTGCCCAGTCGAAGCATAAGCAGGAGCCCTCCTCGCGTTTTAGGCCTCCGCTCCGCCGCGCCATTGCGTACGAAACCAACGAGGCTTTGCCTGAGATCCGCCAAAATGTTCCTGTGTCTTCTCTCAGCTCCACAGACGTTGTCACCTGGCCCCCACAGATCCGTTCGCCTGCACTCAGCTACGCCGATGTTGTCGCCTCGCCCCAACCACTTCCGCAATGTGCGCCTCTCAACTACGCCGACGTCCTGTCTAGACCCCGACCGCAGCCCGCCGCGCAATCATGTTACCAGCCGCCCCGTACAGCGCCTCCTGTGCTATGGATGATACCAGCCACAGTGAATAGGTGGTGCACTTCGGACAATCGACCAATCTACTCTGCGTGCGGCTAATTCGGTCATGTGGCGCGTTTTTTGCAAGCCTTTTTGCAATCGCGGGCAGCCTTCTTGCGCCGCATCATACCCGACAAGTCGTCTTGTCGGCGCTTCCCGCCCATATGATGACTCACCTTCTGACTCGTTACCGGCAGTGCGCCCGGGGTCCGTCACTCACCGTTCGCCTCCCCACGTCATCGCTCACTATCGCTGATGCGGCCTCGATTAGGAAAACTAGTCGTCGCACTCCACGAGGCACGGGCTGCGACGCTATCAAGATGTGAAAGCCCTCAACGAAGTCCGTCGAATGTGATAAACATGCTGGGGGACGGTGTTCACACGTCTGTGCTTGTGGACACTGGAGCCGCCGCATCCGTTATGACCGCGCAGCTTAGCCATTTGCTTCGAAAAGTGACGACGCCACTTTCTGGACTATCCCTCCGTACAGCCAGCGCCCAGCGTATTCACCCCATAGCGGCGTGCACCGCTCACGTTGTCATTGTGAACGTTCTAAACGCCGTCGAATTCATCATTATTTGCTCATGCTCACATGCCCTTATCTTAGGCTGGGATTTTCTCTTCTGCCACAATGCCGTGATTTATTGCGCACGCGCTGAAATAGAACTCTCGTCGTTATCGGACTTGATACTGGCCGACAGTCCTTCGACTTCGAACATGCTACTTGTCAGAGACAACGCAGTCCGCCCGAACTCGTGGATGGGGTAGTCCTCCTATTGCAATAGCCTCTACGACACCGCTGCGCTACTTTCTCCATCAGATCGCTTTTGCATCTGAAAAGGTCTGCTACTACCTTTTGCGACCGTAGAAGTCACTGAGAGATCCAGCGCTATCTTTGTTGGCAACCCGTCCCCATGCACTGTGATGCTGCTGCGAGGGAAATGTCTTGGCATCATAGAAGCCATTAAAGTAGCGCAAGTTATGTTACGTGTCCGATGACACGCTCTGCGCCACTTACAGTATGCTCAGTGCTACTTCTACATCTGCTCCGTCACCCTCTGATGTATTTGGTTCCTTCATTACTCATAACCTTGCGCCAGCCCAACGTTCCCAGCTTCTGTGCCTGTTAGAAGAATTTCGTTCTTCTTTCGACGTCGGGCAACCTTCCTTGGGCCGGACGCCCACTGTTACCTGTCCCACCGACACTGGCTCCCAACCGCCACTGCGGCAACGCTCGTATCGCGTGTCTCCCGCAGAACGCCGTGTAATTAACGAGCAAGTCGACGACATGCTTCGACGCGAAGTGATTCGATCTTCGAACAGTCCTTAGGCATCGCCTGTCCTTGTAGCGAAAAAAGATTGTTGTGTACGGTTCTGTGCGGACTTTCAGCGCTTCAATAAGATTACTCGTGAGGGTGTTACCAGCTACCGCGTATTGACGACGTCATTGACAGCCTACAAGGAGCAGAATTATTTTCTTCTTTCGATCTGTGCTCAGGATATTGAAGATACCCATAGCAGACGAAGACGACCGAACAGAGCTTTTCTCACGCGCGACGGCTTGTACGAATTAACGTCGGGCCGTTTGGACTTTGTAATGCCTCGAAACTTTTGAGCGCAAGGATGGATACCGCAACTTGAAATGACATACATGATGGTGCTACCTTGACGACGTCGGTGTTTTAGCTTAGGACTTGCCCACGCACTTTCAACGCTCCCGGCGTGTTTTGAAGAGCTTGCAAAACGCCGGCCTACAACTAAATTTAAGTAAGGGCCGATATGCAGTGCGGCAGCTGACCTTACTCGGTTACGTCGTCTCGAACGATGAAATTCTCCCCGATCCAGCCAAAGTTCAGGCCGTTGCCGAATTTCCTAAACCTACATCCGTCAATGACCTGCGCAGCTTTGTAAGTTTGTGGTCCTACTTTAGACACTTCATCCGAAAATTTGCCACCATAATATAGCCCCTCATGAAGCTCCATGGAAGCGGCGGTCACTCACGTCGTGGTCGTCAGAGTGCGATGAGGCGTTCGACATCCTGTGCCGTTTGCTGACGTCACCTCCAATTTTGCGTCACCATGACCCGACGGCTCCTACAGAGGTGCACACTGACGCCAGCGGTGTTGGCATGGACGCAGTCTTTGCGCAGCGCAAACTCGGGTTTTCTGAGTACTTTGTGGCTTATGCAAGTCGCACGCTTACGAAAGCCGAGGAAAACCATGACGGAAAAAGCTTGTTTGGCGATCATCTGGGCTCTAAGTTCCGGCCATATGTATATGGCCGCCCATTTGACGTCGTCAGCGACCATCACGCACTTTGTTGGTTGTCTTCACTGAAGGAGCCCTCAGGCCACCTTGCCCGTTGGGCACTTCGCCTGCAGAACTACGATATTCGCGTGCTCTACCGTAGCGGCCGCCAGCACTTTGATGGCGACACCCTCGCGCGCCCACCCTTGCCCGACGACTATGCCTGCTGCTCCGTATTCCACCTTGCCGTTTCTTCCATCGACCTTCGCATCATCGCTTACAAACAGCGCAAGGACCACGGGATCGCCTCGCTGATCACCTCGGACCAACCACTCGCGCTTTATACGCCGTCAAGCCCACCACTTCGCCATTCGCGACGACCTATTCCACTGACGTGATTACACCGCCGATGGTCGCCAGTGGTTGCTAGTAATACCCCGCAGTCTGAATTCTCAAGTACGCGCGTCATTCCGCTCTGATCCGCACTATGCACACTCGGGGGTATCCAAACCTACCAGCGCATTCGGCAGTGGTACTACAGGCGCTGGATGTACAACTACGTTCGGTTGCTCGTGCCCCGATTTCCAGCGCCGGAAATATCGCCAGCCGTTCTGCAACCGTTACAATACCCTACCCGGCCGTTCGGGCGCATCGGCATCGATTTGTGTGGGCATTCTGCTAGTAACTGCTGGGTCATCGTGGCTGTTGACTACCTCATGCGATACGCTGAAACTGCCGCCCTCCCAGCGGCTACAGCACGTGACGTTGGCCCCATCCTGTTTCGCCGATTCATACTGTGACATTATCCACCACAGGAGTTCCTCAGCGATCGCGGACGGGTCTTCTTGTCGGAAGTCGTTGAAGCCATCCTCAAAAAGTGTCATGTTGTGTACCGCACAACTGCTGCTTACCATCCGCAGACCAACGGTCTAACAGAACGCTTTAACAGTACACTTGGCGATACTCGCAGTGTACGTAGCCTCCGACCACACAAATTGGTATACCATTCTGCCCTTCGTAACCTATGCCTACAATACCGCCAATCAGAGCACCACTGGTTTTTCACCCTTTTTCTCATTGTACAGCTGGCACCCGTCGCACACAATCGACACAATCCTTCCGTACAAGCCGGATGTATCTGGGTGTGCGCCTATTTCTTCCACAGCCAGACGTAACGAAGAGCCTTTACTTGAAATGACAAAGAGCGCCAGAAGAGTGTTCGCCGTAACACTACTTCTGCGCCCACGTTCCTCCCGCAGCGCTTGTGTGGCTCTCGGTTCGTTCCACTGCACCTGGCCTTTCGCCGAAACTACTGCCCAAGTACGAAGCCCCCACCGCGTCATCGAACGCACATCTCCGGTCAACTACATGATCGAGCCCGTTGAACCATCTTCGGACACGCGCCGTCGTGGACGAGATATTAGACAGCTTTAGTTTAGCGTTTGCAACCAAAGGTAAAAGCATTACGAACGTAAAAAAATAGCGTCGTCCTCACTGCGCATGCTTGCAACGTTATTGGGTATCTGGGGTTTACGTGCGCTATGATAACGTACGTTATTTGGCGCGTTTAACGCTCGCAACGTTCATGGACGCTAAGAAATAACGTTGTCAAACATGGCGGCACCCAGGGCTCCCGCTTCAGCGTAAATTTTCGTGAAGGCTACGCTCTCACTCGCGTCGATAGCCACTAACTATTCTAATGAGCTTCCATTTTCTCTAAACTTAGTTGTCAGCGCATAGCGCGTCCATTTTCTTAGATCGTTCAGCGATTCTGGCGCCCGTAGGCCTAACGCGACGCGTCCACATAGCAGCCGCCAAATGGTTGCTAATGGATCGTCTTGGCTTGGATACGTTTGACATGAGGTGCCAGATGGCTCCCTGTTTTGTAACATCTTCTTTATGTGTGCGTTTCCGTACGGTAAACTAAAAGACTTCAAAGGACTCGTACCGTAACGTCTCGCAAAGGTGCTTACGCTTAACGTACGTAAGGCGACAAACGCTATTCTAAAGCAGTCTATATATTGTCAACGTCGACGGCCTCAAAACACGTAGCTTGTCACTCATAGTGACAAGCTGTTAGGTCGGCGGGTGGCTTCCTTTTCGTTCCCGGGGCTAATTGTAGAGAAGGATTGGGTACGATATAGTCGATCGTAATGGGTCGTCCTCTCTAGCGTCTTCTAGTGGGTAGTCCTCTTCAGCGCTTGTCTCGTGATTGCCACTCGCGCTCAGAGTCCGTGCTCCGCCAAGACTGTCGCCGCTGCGCTGCTCCTAGTCTGATCAAATGAACACCTTAACAATATATACTTTTCTAATTGAGTGAATGACTCCCTGCTGAATCATTTTGACTTCATTCGCTTCAATTTATTCACCAAAATTATAGATTTATAAATGTATTCTTTAACACACGTGTAAAATCTGCCCTACTCATAACCAGTCCCCGTGAGTGGTTATATGCCAAAAACATTAAGGTCATCACCATCATCATTAGCTTGTACCGCGGAGGTAGTCACGCACCAGGCCAGGCAGGCGTTGCTACTGGCTGTGGAACGGGTGCCTCCCGCCTTCCCAACCACCATGGTACATCACGCAACCAAGCCAGCGCTTCACGTTACGGGTGCCAATGTGGATTCAGAGCCATGGCTCCTCAGCCAGGTGGCCAGCTGAGGCTCTCAGAGACCGACATGGGCAGATAAGCATGGAGTACATTACAAGTATATCCATTGGCCTTCTCCAGGTACAAGCTGTCGCGACTGTTTTCCAGCTTGCTTGCTTGCTTCCTTACCAGGGTGCGTACCCACTACGGGGGGATTGGCCAAGAAGCCAGCGTTTAAAGTGAAGACGGCTATAGGGGAGAGAGAGAGAAAACAAGGGTAGGAAAGGCAGGGAGGTCAACCAGAACGGCATCCGGTTTGCTACCCTACACTGGGGGTGGGGGAAAGGGGAATATAACGAGGAAGAAAGGGATAGAGTAAGCAATGAGTACGTGTGGGAGGGTCACCATACACAAGGACACTATAAACGGTCTCTTAAGCCCGTGCACTTCAAGTACTGCACTAGTACACGAATCGCTTTTCGAGCCAGTGACTGGTGTGGCCACGGTCCGAGTATGTTCGACTCGGTGAACGGTCTCGAGTCCAGTCGGCGTAAAGTTCCCCCAGAGAGAGGCGCTGGACATCGTAGCGTTTGCAGGTACACAATAGGTGTTCGATAGTCTCCTCGCACCCACAGGAATCGCACATCGGGCTCTCGGCCATGCCCATACGGTAGGAGTATGCGTTCGTGAACGCCACTGCCAGCCACAAAAGACACAACAAGGTTGTTTCGCCGCGGGAAAGACTACATGGCAGTTGTAGCCATAGCATGGGGTCCAGTTTACGTAATCTGCAATTGAAGGCACTTGAAATCCAGAGATCCTATGACTTCTTGCGAGCAAGTAGGCGAAGTTCTCTGGCAGCATCCAACCTCGCCGAAGGTGTTGGACGCGTCTTGGTATCTTCGTGGGCACACCGGGCAGCCTTGTCAGCTAGGTTATTGCCGACGATGCCACAGTGAGCAGGAATCTACTGAAATATAATGTCGTGTCCTCTTTCCAGAGCATGGTGGTGCAGTTCCCTGATGCCAGATGTCATCTGCTTGTAAGTTCTGCGACGTGATGCAGACTTGATGCTGTGAAGGGCTGCCTTAGAGTCACGAAAAACGACCCATTTCTCTGTTGGCTCTTCGGTGATGTACATCATAGCGGCATGGAGAGCTGCAAGTTCTGCCGATGTAGATGTAGTCGTGCGCGACAATTTGAATTTAACTGTAACGTTCTTGGCTGGAACGACGAATGCGGCAGTTGAGCTGGTAGGTGAAGTCGAACCATCGGTATATACATGAATGTGGTCATGATACCTCTGGTGCAGTAATAGGAGCTTAAGTTGCTTCAGAGCCGGCGCTGGATGATTGATTCCAGGAATAGTAAAATTCACTTGAGGCTCTCGCAGGCACCACAGGGGAGAGGAAGGCTTCGCCGCCGGTGTAAAAGATGCCGGTATGCACTCTTGATGAGCGCTAATCACTCGTGAAAAGGTCGCTTGAGGTCTCTCGGCCGGTAGGGAGGCCAAATGATGGTCGGGGATCCTTGACAGATGACGAATGTGCGCTCTGATAGAGTCGACAGTTACATGTGTCTGGATTATATGGTCTCCCGCAATGGCGATTGTTGCTGCTGTTGAGGTGCACCTTGGCAGCCCTAAACATGTGCGTAGGGCTTGACCTTGTATGCTCTCCAAGGCGCGAAAGTTCGTCTTGCATACATTTGACAACACCGGTAGGCTGTAACGTAGGAGTCCGAGAAACAAAACCCTGTACAGTTGCAACATAGAATGGACTGGTGTACCCCAGTTTTTCCCGTAGAGAAATTTGAACACCTGAGCAATGCCGACTAGCTCCTTCTTCAGATAGACGCAGTGAGGGCTCCACGAGAGGTTGCGGTCAATAATGACGCCCAGAAAGCGATGCGTCTTAACATAGGATACAGCTTGGCCATTGATGGTAACAGGATACAATGACATTTGCTTGCGCGTAAAACCAAGTAATGTGCACTTTTCAGTAGACACACGGAGGTCTTGCTCTCGGAGATAAGACGCCATCATGGTTGCCGCCCGCTGAAGCCTGGCTCTTAGCTGAGGGCGAGTCGCCGCAGAGGCCCAGATGCAAATGTCGTCGGCGTATATTGAGACATGTACTGTCTGCGGTAGGTAATCCGCTAGTCCTACCAGCACGAGGTTGAACAAAATAGGGCTCAACACTCCACCCTGCGGCACACCACGGCAGATGTAATGGCCTGAAGTTGGGCCGTCTTCGGTCTGTAAGAAAAAAACGCCTCTCAGTCAAATAGTCCCGAATCCATTTATATATCCGGCCACCAACTACAACAGCCTCAAGTGAGTTCAGTATGGCCTCATGGGCGACGTTGTCGTATGCTCCTTTTATATCTAGAAAAAGTGCCGCAGATAGGCGCTTGAGGCTTTTTGATTTTGGACCCATGTTACGACGTCAGTGACGTTGTCGATGGACGTGCGACCTCTACGAAAGCCTGTCATGGCGTCCGGATAGATGTTGAATCGTTCTAGGTACCATTCCAAGCGAGCAAAAATCATTCTTTCCATCACTTTGCCGACGCAGTTCGAAAGCGCAATCGGACGATATGATGAGATCTCAGGCGCAGACTTTCCAGGCTTCAGAATGGGGATCAAACGGCTCGATTTCAATTGTTTAGGAACGGCACCGTTCTGCCAAGACTCATTGTAGTAGTTGAGCAGCTTAACACGTGCGTCATGTCCAAGGTGGCATAGGGCAGCATACGTGATGCCATCAGGTCCTGGTGACGAAGTATGCCTGCAGGTCGCCAACGCAGCATCGAGTTCTTCGAGTGAAACTAGCACGTTCATTTCTAGTACACGTGCCTCAGGGATCTCATTCAATGCTGCGTCAGTAATGATGGCCATGGACCCAGCAACCCGTGCACAGAACTCTTCAGCCACTTGAAGTTCCGAGCGGAGTTGGTAGAGGGCCAGAGCAGCGAAGCGCTTCCTTTGATGCGGCGATGAGCGAAGACCCCTAACCGTTCTCCATATGTGCGAGAGCGATTTTCGGGGATCAAGCGACTGACAGAAAGTTTTCCATCGCTTATCTTCCAATTTATCCATGCGACGCAGGACTTTCTTTTGCATGCGTCGTGAAGACCTCAGATCCAAGACGGACTTCGTGCACCGATACCTCCTCTCTGCCTGTCGGCGTGCCGCACGCAGCCTCTCCAGTTCCATGTCCAAGTCTGTTCGCCTTGCTGACCTTGTAAGCGAGCAGATGGATGTTTTCAATGCCTCTGCGAATGCTTCTTCGATAGTGTGTGAAAGGCCTTGCCGACATGTGTCATCCATATCCTTCTTAAACTTTAACCAATCAACTGTACGCAAGACAATAGAGGAGCGGTGCTCAACTCCTCTAATCGTTATGTATGTTGAAATATGGTCGCTTCCATGTATTTCTATGCCTGTAAACCATTGGACGCTCGAGGCAAAGCGCCGTGACACCAAAGTTAAGTCCAAGCAGCTGCTATAGCTCGTGCCTCGCAGAAATGTAAAGCTGCCGTCATTCACACAGCACAAATCATGGTCGGCAGCAAAGGAGGCAAGGCTCTTGCCTTTGGAGTCAAGTTTAGTGCTTCCCCATAGCTGCTGATGCGCGTTAAAGTCACCTGTGATAACCCAGGGGCCATTGTTCATTAGTAATATTTTCTTAAGTCGTTCACCGTCAAAGTGACCCGCTGGGGATATGTAGGCTCCAATTAGTGTAAATGACACATTCTTCTTTTGGACGTTTAGGCAGACATATTGGTTGTCGTCATGAGGCTCTATCGCGTTAGCGACATATGTTAAGTCCGTGCGGATGTAGATGATCACTTTCGTTCTCGCACCGCATGTGGACGAGACGAAAGATTCATAACCGGACAGTCCTGAGTGGAGTTGATGTATTTGGTTTGCAAATGACCAGTATGGGGAAGCGATTTGTAAAAATGAATTGGCGAAAGTCTCATATACGGGTCCTTAGACCCCTGGCATTCCACTGAACGATCGACGCACTTTCAAGTTCAGTGCGGAAGGGGACTATTGGTCGAGCCATGATGCTTAAACGATGCTAGCAAGCACTGCATTTAGTGCATCCAGTATTTGCAGAGCGCTTCGAGCTGCTGGTGTTTGCAGCTTGTTCAGTATAGTGCGCATTGTATTAATTAGCGATTGCAGCATATCAGCCACCTGCCTGTCTTGGTCGCTATAGGAGAAGGTGTGTTTTTCAAAGGAAGGTGAACTAGAAGGTACTAAATTTTAATCAATTTAAGTGCTGTAAAAGTAAATAATAAATTAGTAAGTTATCGTAAATTGGAATTGTGTAAAATAATAAATAATAGATCAGCAAATTAACTTGATATTCTCCATGTGTCATCAAGAAACTTGAACAAGGCCCTGCATATACGTCCTTGTGGCTAAAACCCAGTGTTGCCCCAAAGGAGAGAGTGTTTTCACTGTTTATAGCAATGCTAAATTTTCGGAATCCTGGGCAAGCCCGGCCACGTGGCACGGTCGCATGCCCATGAGCGGGGCATCATGATGGCGATGGCCGGTGTTCACCCAGAAAAGGCGTGAAGTACCCTAAGAAAGCTAGCGCAGTAGAAGTTATGATATATTTAGTTTATTTAGTAAGTGATACGATTTCATGTTTCTCACAAATATAGTTGGTATGGGTTTGTGTTGGCCGTCACCAGTGAATTAATTCTTTTACATTTTGCTGACTTTTGAAAAATAAATGTTCTAATAAAAATAAAAACACACTGTATATGTGGTTATGGGCTGCAAACACGATCTATAACGCTTACTTCAAATAAACAAGGAAATAATTCCGGCCGTGTCTTTAACTAAACGCGATTTTCACGATCAACCCACAACATTATTGCTTTCACTATATGACTACCAACCAGACATACCTCTGATGGCATTTACTGCATTCATTAGCAACCTTTCTTTCCGCTGCCCCCCCCCCCCCAGTGTCTTATTACATATAGAAAAAAAATAATGACACTGCTTTAACGAAGGTATTCTACTCATGCCCGCCTTGGTTGCTAAGTGGCTGTGGTGTTGTGCTGCTAAGCACGAGGTCGAGGAATCGTATCACGGCCACGGCAGCCGTATTTCGATGGGGGCGAAATGCGAAGACATACTTATACTTAGAGCTAGGTGTACGTTAAAGAACCCCAGCTGGTCCAAATTTTCCGAGTCCCCCACTACGGCGTGCCTGATAATCAGATTGTGGTTTTGGCACTAAAAACCCAATAATCTAGTTAATTTTAATAATCTATTGATCTTGTTATTTTACAGCTTATTCCGTGTGCCTCAAGATAAGCGGGAAGCATTATGATGGTGTCTTCAAGAACGTCACCTACTATGATCCGGAGGAAGATGAATGTGTAGATGAATACTCCACCGTTAAGTTGACAGAACTATATCCGCTCGGCAACTTATTTGAAACAGCACGAGCTTGCCGTGTAGCGTGCGCACCCAGTTTTCTTGGTTAGCTTCCAAGCGAGAAACAGTCCGTATACTGTCCAGTAATATACACAGAAAAAAGAAAATATTCTGATGATGCGTGTGTCACAAGGACGTGAAACGTTTTGCCGTTCTTTGAAGAACAAAATAATTATTGTGATGACATGAAAATAAATCCAGCATGTCTCCGATAATCTTTTTATTTATTGCTTCTTTCTTCAGCGCGACTGGGGTATTATACAACACCATAACGTTGTTGGATACACAGGACGGAAATAAAAAATAATCATTTAATGAAGAGATTGCTGTAACAAAATCTTTCAACACTATTGCAGAAAACGACTATAGATTTTGTCAGCAGCCGTCGGTGTAACTGAGAATATAAAGAGGCTTTGAATATCTTATGGCTTAACACAGTGTTACAATCTCATCAGACGTTGTGCGTTCTACTAATACATTCTTCTGACATTTTGTGGACACTGAAGTAGCATAACAACTAAACCTTCCTACTAAATCTTATCCCTGAAAGCCATTCGGAAGAGGTGTTTAAATTGGATATACGTTCTGCCGGTAAACCATTGTTTCCCATGCACATGCGCTGACGGAGACTTTCTCAGGACCATTCATGGAATCTCCACTTCTTTTATCATTTCCTTTCCCCATTTTATTCCAAGAAGAGTGCCCACTAGTTTGACTTTCTCAGCTATGGGATGCAAAATGTTCTTATAACATCGCTTAAAGAACTCAACAACCGGGATTCCGACCCATCTTCAGACACATATATGACCACAAATTGCCTTAGGCCATCCAGGGCAAGTAATTCTCGAATTGCGGCTACACACAATTGAGGTGAAGACACGCTGACAGTAAAGTTGTTAAAGTGTTTTTGTGCAAGAGTCATAAGTACAAGTCAGGACAAATCTACGAATGGCTTGTCTAGACGAAAATCGTCATTTATTTAGCAATTTACCTTACAAAATGGTAAATAACATGTAGAAATGTTAGCATGAAGCTTTGCACAGGCGGTGTTGAAGGGGGTATTCACACGGAGAAAAAATCCCGGCTGTCGTCGGTTGAAGTGCGCATCACTTGACAACGACGTCACGGTTTTGCGACGTGATGTGCCGCCGATGCGTGTCCAGGGAGAGAGACGACCTTTTGTTCGGACGGAACGAACGATCCCCGTTTGACGGGAGATGCACCGGAATTTCGTGCTGTTGCCATAGAATCTTGACCAAGTTGCTGCTCCATAGGGCGGTAACCATATCGCAATCGCTTCGTTGTTTTAGTAGGCGGCACCATCACATTTGCGCAGGCGCGTTGCACGTGTGCCACTGCGATGGCCAAATTATGTTACCATGCTACGTTAATTTTTTTTTTCGTTGGTCGAACAATTCCTGTGCCTTTGTGGCACTATATCTCAAGTGTACGGCAAGGTGAATTTAAAGAAATGAAGACTGTAGTCAAGAGTAGAAGCCCCGAGAGTAGTCGGCTACTTCTGACCTCTCTCCCCACTTGCCTCTCCCGTGTGGACGAGTGAGTTTGACGGGGAATTTTTCGCGGCGGCTGATGTCACCCAACTCCACCCATATCCCCTACGAGAAAGCCCCTCGCGTGAATACCCTGTAATGGGACCCTAAAACATTTTTTTAGCATAGTAAGAAAACGTTGCTGATATGTCGAAGAGGCTGCTGTGAACACGTGAGCCAAGAATTACAGCATGAATTTACAACCTCGTGTCAAAGGACAGCGATAAATGCGACCAAAGTTATTGGCTGATCTCGCGATCCCGGGAACATTCCCAGTAATACATAATTACTAATTTGATTGCGATGTCAATTATATGGCGACTCCAAGCGTATTTTTGTTTTCGCTGTCGCGTGATGTTCCATATAAAGTTCAAGGGCGATAACACCGTCGCGGCACGTTGTACGCTGTATGTACAGGCGCCGACAAAAGTGTTATACTCCACGCAGTCCACGCAGTGGGAGCAGGGGCAGCGGCACACTACATCGCGTCGCCATCTATAGGCGGCATCTGGGATCGAGACAGCCAATGAGTGCCCTTTATTATCGGCAGAGATTATCCCAGATGCTGCCTATAGATGGCATTGCGATGCAGTTTGCCGTTGCTCCGGCTCCCGCTGCGTGGACTGCATGGAGTATACCACATTTGTCGGCGCCTGTACGAGTGAAAGCACGCGAGGGAAACCGAAGATCGCGGCTCATTCTGGCGAGCGCGAACGAAGAAAGCGGAAAGCAAGCGCGTCGTTCCCTGTTGCCAAAAGTGCCGAGAGGGATGGGAGGGAGGGGGCAGCGTTGTGGCTCTGGCAGCAACTGCGCCTTTCGCGACTGCGCGCTTGAAAGCTGACGATCTCGGTTAATCCAAGCGAGGAGGCAGCGCGGAAGGGGGGAGGGGTGCTGTTTAGACTCCGCCAAGTGTGCACTTTGCACGGCCGCGCGCGCCGTCTCTTGAAAGTGATCTGCAGACGGTTCACACCTAGTGCGCGCTGTTTTCTCGCCGCTGTTGCGTTGAATTGAAATACCACGTATAGGTTACTTCGCTCGCTGCTGCTACCACGCTTGCTCACCCCAGCGTTTTGACAGGTAGTGTCCTCGCTCATCGAGTGGGATGTGTTCATGCTTGCTCTTGCGCGCTGACACCATGCTTGTTAATTCAGTTAAGGCCCATTCACACTCGGCCAACACGACCCCGATATCCGTCTGCCGACTGTCAACGACCGCGTTTTTTTTCTTTCGTGTCGGCGCCTCTGTCACACTGTACCGACGCCGACAATCAGCCGATGGTCGGAGGAGAGCTCGGCGTCGCCACTTCTGCCACTGCCTTGGTTCCAAAATGAGTAGTTGGTATCCCGCTGCACGCATAGTTTAGGTCCGCCATGCCGTTACGCCTGCTTCTCTTGATATTCACCTTCGTCTGGACTGGTTGTTTGTGTTCCTTTATCAGCCTGAATTCGCTTTGTTTCTACCTCGTACGCACTTCCTTCTCGGTCTACCTAGCCGTGATGTTAGTTCTTTCATGGCCTCTTCGATCTGACTAATTCCTGCTTTTAGCACCGCTAGATGTGACGATTCGGCCGTCTACAGGAGTTTCTGCATATATTAGGGCAGCTTTTGATTTCATCCCAGTGCATTAGCATATGGCACTTCCTTAAGCGGTGTCTCAAGGGCTGTTTCAACTGCCACAGCTGTCGCGGTAGAGCTGCTACGGGAGGGGGATTGCTTGCGCCTGGCCCTACTGATTGTCCGGCGTCTCGACCTGCTGCATGAACGGTGTGTTTTCGCCGCTTTCTTCTATATGTTGTCCCTGGCAAACTTCATCGAATATGGTGCGTCGGTGGAAGGTGGCCGTCCTCGTTCCCAAGCCGCAATGCGGACCGTGGGCTGGGCAGTGTGCCCTACCATCCGAATGAGCTGTGGCGCACAACGCACATGTACTTGTTAGGGGCACATATCCTTCTTGTGGCCAGGCTGATGGCAGTTTTTGTACACCAGGACGCCCGGTACGTATGCGTACGTATCTGACGAGGCGCCAGAGGTATGTACATGGTGACTAACACTATGTCGTTCTTGCCCATGCGACACACCGCTGCCAAGTTGCCTTATTCCCCATATATCAAGCGAAGAGACTCTCGTCAGACTTCTCGGGCGCTTTTCCATGATTAACGCGGCGGCACATGTTCGCAGCAGGGGTGTGGTGAACGGTCACAGGCATTGATGGTTGTCTCGGCCAGTCGATCTCCTTCAATCCATTCAGAATGGATGAAGCGTGCTTTTTGTTGCAGACATGAATCTTGATCGTGTTGCTGAAACGCTCACGTTTCCGCGTGAGGTGCGGCGTCAAGCGTCCCGTGGATGCAAGGCCGGATTAATAAAAATGGGGGCCCTGGGCTAATGCGCATGCAGGCCCCCTTTCCCTATACTGAACCCCCCCCCCCCCCTTGTCGCCTGCTACGCTACTGGAAATATGCCATATTTCATTTTCATTCCACCAAATTACAAAGAACGAAGTGCGAGGAACAGGATTATTATTATTGTTATTATTATAAGAAAAACAACCAAACTTGCTTGAAGCGCGTGCTGTTTTAAACACCAACACATATGTTCACTTTCTGATTAATCTGCATTCTGTTTTCAGCAAAAGCTAGGCTTTAAGGAAAAGTTTAGTGCACTCAAGACGAATAAGAACGTAGAAAAGACAACACAGCTCAGATGTCAATCCTTCTGAAGCTAGGCTTTGTTTGCATCACTAAGTTTAATCCCGTGAGGAGACGCATGGTTGTATCCAAAACATTATTAAATTCAAGCATCATACTGTAGTAATCGTTATACACGTTACTCTATAAATATGCAATAGATATTTACAATACTTAAGGCAATACAAACACCATAAAAGTGCACTAGAATACAGATGAAAATTACCAACTGTAATTACAAAACATTATTTGAAAATATTTTCGTTAAAGGTAAGACAAGCAAGGACGACAGCAAATAAACGTGGCAGTATCAAAAACAATAAAAATACAGTTCGTTATAAGCATGCTAAATATCACAAGAAGAACAAACAAGAGACGAACAACGAAGATTTGCATGTCTTGAATTACACTGCTCAGCGTTTCATTGGCAACGTGGAGGCTGGGAGGCGACACAGTGAATTTATTGGAACTATTCATGTATAGGGCAAACAGTCCTCCTTTAAAATGGCATCTTTCGCGCTTTCGCTTTGGCAAAATCAGGTATAGTCTGAAGGATAGATCGCGGAGGAGGTCAGTTTCAATGGACATGATAGCAAGCGAGTTCACCTTGTCATCAAGCAGGCTCGAACGAAAGCGATTTTTTATCGGCGACAACTTGGAAAACGATCATTCGGTCGCACAGTTTGCCACGGGTATGCTTAAGTACATTCGCAAAGCAATAGAAAGGTTCGGAAACACTTCAATAAGCTTTCTTTCGTGCAGCTACTTTATTATTCCCAGGGGACTCGTGTGCTGGCGCTCAGAGTTGTGCATAAAGTTCGCGAACTGAACGATTTCAACGGAAAATGCTGGCCCCAAATCATTTTTAGGTTTTCACCAACTTCTCAGCCTGCTGTGCCGGAGAGGCCTCGCTCCCAACTTCTGTCAGCAATCTTAAAAATCCGAACCTTTCGCAGAGTTCAGTGTAGGCAGCCTTTCACACTCGCAAAGCAGAGCCTAGACTGTCAAGTACAACATTGTAGGTCTCAACGATAAACTTTTTTCTACCTTGTAGCGCACTATCGCTTTTATCCGTCCGGGTACTTACTCAAAATGATGCGTTTGCCCGCATCCTGATAACATTGATTGGTACTTAGCGTGCGTGCTCTCTCTTCGAAGGTATCAAACAGAGGTCGCAAAGAATTAACAAAACCTTCTAGAGAGCTCAGCAGGTCTACAGCAGTTGAAATGTATAAGCCTCGTGTGCTGCGTTCGTTTTGTCAAAGTGTTCCAAGATTTCACTTCGGAAAATCGCCGTGAATGCAGTCTGTAGTTTTGTTATTTTCTTGAAGAGAGAGTGCTCTTCGTTCCTTGTGTCACTGTTTGCTTCCTCGTTTTTTGATATAGCTTCAATGCAACACAAGACTGCACTGAATTTTTTCAGAATGGCCTTACATTATTCAGCGTGTCTTGACCACCTGGTCTCAGAGAGACTTTTCAAAACAAGCTGCTGGCCACTTCCGCCCATGCTGTCCAAAAGATACCTCCATAGCTTAGGTGAGGCAGCAAAGAACACATACAGTCTCTGAATTACAGTGAAAAATTTGACTGCCTCAAGGCAACTGTCAACGCTCCACGCGCCACCTAAGTTCAGAGAATGACCAGCACACGGGATGTAGACTGCCAATTCGTTCCGGTGTTTGATTTGAGCTTCCCGTCCTTTGTATTTATCATACGCTTGACTCCTACAGTCATCAATTGAGATGCCATTGGTCGTCAAGAGGGACATCACGGTATCGAAAAGATACAAGCCGGTATGCTATTCAATTGGAACAAATCCAAAAAACGTTCGTACACTTTCCCATTGAAATAGTATCGTAAAACAACTGACAGCTGATCAACGTGAGTAAGGTCTGATATCGAATCAACAATTAAATATTGTAACGAAGAAGAGTAACCTGCCTGCGCCACAGCACCATCGCTACCGGTATGAGCTCGTGGTTGCTGTCCTTGCCGAATGCTTCTGACTGCTACCAATTCGCCTGCTCCCGTTGCTAATAAATATCTTAGCAGGTGGTGGACGTACTGGGTTTCGACCACCCCGGGAACTTCGGAGTCGCACTCTACCCCCATCATGCCCGACGACGCATGCACTCCTCCAACTCCTCCAACGGCGCTGGTCACCTTGGTTTGTGTCTGTGCCTTGCGTCAGCGAGATCCCCCTATCTTCTCGGGCACAGATGACAAAGACGTTGAAGATTGGATCTCCTGTAATGAGCGAGTAAGTGCCCATAACCAGTGGGGCGACGTTACCAAGTTAAAAAAACGTCGCCTTCTATCTTACGGACGTTGCGAAACTATAGTTTCTAAACCATGAAGCCTACCTCACTTCACGGTTGGTCTTCAAGACCAGCTTTACCCAAGTTTTCGGTCGGCCAGCAGTACGAAAGCTTCGTGCAGAACAACGTTTGCGCACATGATCACAAGAGGCCGGAGAGAACTTCACGAGCTACTTTGAGGACGTTGTTGACCTTTGCAAACGGGTGAACGTGTCGATGTCAGAGGAGAAGATCAAACATATAATGAAGCGTATTCAGGACGACGCGTTCCAAATGTTATTATCGAAGAGTCCTCACACCGTCGCTGAAGTGATAGAAATGTGCCAGAGTTACGACGAGTTGCGCAGGCAACGCCAGCCGACTCTCTGTCAAGCCTTGGAATCGACGACAACCTTGCTGATCTGTTCATAAAAATTCAGGAATTCGTTCGCGCACAGGTTGCCCGGCAGCTATATTTGATATATTCTGTCACGGAACCACCATCCGCTTTGCCTCCTACGAACCGCGACTTCATTCAAGAGCAACTATCTCAAGCCTTTCCTCCAGCCGCTGAGCAGACACCAGCCACTGCACCTCTCACTTACGCTGAAGCAGTTTCCCGAGCTCGTCCACAAACGCTCTTGCCGCCCTCTATGCATCGACCGCCGACATTTTTGCCGCCATCTATGCCGCTTCACGACCGACAGCATTTTCCTCCTATGCCGCTACCCGACCGACAGCATTTTCCGACTCCTCAACCACGACTCGGACCTCACCCCCACCAGTGGCGCACCTTCGATGACCGCCCAATATGCTTTGCTTGTGGTGGTGCTGGTCACGGGGCGCGCCATTACCGTCATCCCATGCTTCCTCTTCGGAAAATCCGGCGAGCGCCACCTTTCCCAGCTCCGTTTTCCGCTTTGCCTTCCAGTCTTCCTACCTCTTCCTTTTCCCCTGACCGCCCAACCGCCTCTACTCGCCGATCACGATCTCCCCGTCGTCACTCGATTTATCCGATGCGGCGCCGTCCCGTGTCCACCGAGCAGGAAAACTGATGGCCCCAGTTCCCGAGGCACGAACTGCGTCCGCGTCGCAATTTCCAAGTCCTCGTCCCTCTCCAGCCAACGTAATTGAAGTGTCTGTCAAAGGAATCGCCGTCCTGGCACTTGTAGATACAGGAGCCGCCGTATTCGTAATTTCCGCCGCACTCTGCCACACACTACGAAAGGTTTTGACGCCTCTCTACGACTTCTCCCTTCGAACCGCGAACGCTCAAAATATAACGCCTCTCGCTGCCTGTACTGCTCGCGTCTTCATTCAAGGTCAACTGTATATTGTCGAATTCGTCGTGCTACCTTCGTGTTCACATGACATTATATTAGGCTGGGACTTCCTTGCAAATAATAACGCCGTTATTGACTGATGTTACGCCGAACTCGAACTTTCTGCACTTCCCGACCTTGAGACTATCGAAAACGGCCCTTTTTGTGCTAAACTGTTTGTGTCCGAAGACAATGCCGTCCCTCCACGCTCTTCCCTGCTTGTGCCTGTGTCGTGCGCCACTATTTCTGATGGCACAGTTCTCTTTACACCCTCTGAGGTGTTCCCCATTCGCCGCCGCTGTTCTCCTCTGCCCTTTGCTCTTCTCACTCTTCGCAGTGGCGTCACGAAAATGGTCGTCGACAATCCCACGGCCTGCCTTTATTTCATGGTGAATGCCTAGGCCTCGTTCAACCAGTCGACACCTTTTGCATCTTTGACGCTCCTGCCGTTTCTACTTCTGCTGACCTTGGCGCACTCACTTGTGACCCAGCGGTTGATCAGTCATTCCTCGACGCTTTCCACTGCTCCATCGACGATGGAACGTCATATTCAGAACAAAGCCAGCTTATTGCTCTCCTGCAGAAGTTCGGTGCTTCTTTCGACAGCCATGCTTCCGGTTTGGGCCCCACATCGACCGTTTTTCACCGGATAGACACCGGCAGTCATGCACCTATACGGCAGCGCCCTTACCGAGTATCCGCCTCTGAGCGCCGTGTCATTGACCACCAGGTTGCTGACATGCTCAAGCGTGGCGTTGTGCAGCCTTCTAACAGTTTGCAACAGTCCCTGGGCATCAACGGTCGTTCTCGTTGAGAAAAAGGATGGCTCTATTCGATTCTGCATCGACTACCGACGTCTGAACAAGATAACCCGCAAGGACGTTTACCCGTTACCGCGCATCGACGACGCCCTCAACTGTTTGCAGGGAGCGGAGTTGTTTTCTTCGCTGGATTTACGTTCCGGACACTGCCTAGTCCCTTTGGCACCATCTGGTCGACCTAAAACAGCATTTTTAACACCTGATGGATTATACGAATTCATTATAATGCCTTTCGGCCTGTGTAACGCTCCAGCCACTTTGACGGAATGATGGATAATATTTTACGCGGCCTCAAATGGAACACATGTCTGTACTACCTAGATGACGTAGTTGTCATTTTCGCTGATGTACAAACCCATCTCAGCCGTCTCGAGCACGTTCTGAAATGCCCTACTGACGCGGGGCTTCAACTAAACTTAAGAAAATGTCGCTTCGGCGCCTGGAAGCTCACTATTCTTGACCATGTTGTATCGCGAGACGGTGTCCTTCCAGATCCAGTCAAGCTCCGCGCTGTCACCGACTCTCCACAACCAAAGAATTTAAAGGAGCTTCAAAGTTTCCTTGGTTTATGCTCCTATTTCCGACGTTTCATTCGAAATTTTGCTTCCATAAGTGCACCCCTGACAGCCCTACTGAGTGGCGACAAAGAACTTTCCGCTTGGTCGCCCGCCTGTGATGACGCCTTCACCAAATTACGCCACCTGCTAACCTCGCCACCTATCCTCCGCCACTTCGATCCTGCAGCCCCCACAGAGGTCCACACCGATGCCAGGGGCGTCGGACTCGGCGCCGTACTCGCGCAACGAAAAGCGGGGTTCGATGAATATGTCGTTGCCTATGCGAGCCGAATTCTAACAAAGGCCGAGGCTAATTACTCTGTTACAGAGAAAGAGTGTTTAGCCATTATTTGGGCCCTTGGAAAATTTCGTCCTTATTTGTATGGTCACCCTTTCGCTGTCGTCACTGACCATCCCGCCCTTTGTTGGCTGTCTACCCTTAAAGACCCGTCTGGTCGACTGCCTCGCTGGGCCCTTAAGCTACAGGAGTATGGCCTCCGCGTTCTCTACCGTTCCGGCCGCAAACACACGGACGCTGACGCCCTTTCTCGCTCACCGGTCTCCGCTGACTGTGCTTGCCTATCCGCCCTTGAACCCACACTTACATCTAATGCACTGCACAACATGCCGCTGGAGCAGCGCAAGGATCCCGGATCAGTTCTCTCATCAGCATCCTTTCTGGTCCATCCACCTCTTCACCATCTCGCGCTCTTCGCCACCACGCTACCCACTTCTGCATTCGTGACGGCCTTCTTTATCGTCGTAATTACCTTCCTGACGGTCGCAAGTGGCTTCTTGTGATACCCCGCCATCTTCGTGACCTTATCTGCGACGCTTTCCACGCAGACCCTTTCCATGCGGGCCTCTTCAAGACCTACGCTCGACTACGCATCCGATTTTATTGGCGCGGCATGTATAACTACGTCCGAAAGTTCATTCGCTCCTGCCAACGCCGAAAATTACCTCCCGGACAAGTCTACCCGTCACAACCCCTTCACGGCCCTAGTAGGCCCTTAGATCGTGTTGGTATAGACATATACGGACCGCTACCCTCCACTCTAACAGGCAACCGCTGGATTATTTTTGCAGTAGATCACTTGGCCCGCTATGCTAAAACTGCCGCTCTGCCGACTGCCACCGCCCACGACGTTGCATCGTTTTTGTTACGACATTTCATTCTTCGCCGTGCGTCTCGCGAACTTCTGAGCGAAAGAGGCCGCGCCTTTCTTTCCGATGCTTTGAAGGCACTACTCAACGAATGCCGAATCGTCCACCGCACCAGTACACCGTATCATCCGCAAACTAACGGCATGACCGAGCGCTTGAACTGTACTTTTGGCGATATGCTCTCGATGTACGTCGCCTCGGATCATTCAAACTGGGACCAAGTTCTCCCTTTCGTGACGTATGCGTACAATACTGCGGCCCAAGCAACTACTGAATTTTCCCCTTACTTTCTCCCATACAGATGAGGACCTTCTACTACTCTCGATACTATTCTTTCATATACACCAGACGCGTCCGGAAGCACTCCGCTATCTGAAGCTGCTCGTCATGCCGAGGAATGCCGCCAGCTTGCCCGCTCTTTTTCCACCGAGGACCAGTGGCAGCAGCAATCCCGTCAACCTGCCGACCGTTCTGCACCAACTTTTTCTCCTGCTGCTCTCGTATGGCTTCGGGTACCCGCTACCACACCCGGCCTTTCCGCAAAACTTGTCGCAAAATACCTAGGACCCTATCGCGTCCTGGAGCAAACGTCCTCCGTCAATTACGTCGTAGAGCCCCTCACGCCATCGACGGACGTACGCCATCGCGGCCGCGATTTTGTCCAAGTCTCTCGCATTAAGCCGTACTACGACCCAATAGTAGTCTCTTCGCCTTAAGCCGCCAGGATGGCGCCTTTTTCTGCGGAGGGCGATTGTAACGAAGAAGAGTAACCTGCCTGCGCCACAGCTCCATCGCTATCGGTATGAGCTCGTGGTTGCTGTTCTTGCCGAACGGTTCTGACTGCTACCGATTCGCCTGCTCCCGTTGCTAATAAATATCTTAGCAAGAGAAGTGTTTTGCGCGTTTCACTTCGTCAACGAGATGTTCCTTTACAGCCTTTGTCATATGCTCGATAAATTCATCACAAAGGATTTTTGACAGATACGATGGGTGATATTTTCTTTGTTCCCGTAGCGTTTGATGTGCTCCTCTAGAAATTGATCAAACTAGGCAATGGCCTCAAGCGCTTCCATATAATTGGCATTTCTAGGTGAACCAAAAATCTCCTCACTGCCCCTAAACGCTAGGTTGTGCTCAGCTAGAAGCTTAACTACAACGACTACGCGCTTCAACACCTCTGCCCAGCAAGCGGTCTCAGTGACATGATGTTTAACCAGCTGCTTGTCAAATGTGCTGCTCGAGTTAGAGTGGGCGAGCCATGCTGCCACGTTGTTCCGGTGCTGAACGCTATTTTCACATACGCAAACATTTTCTTCTGCTGTTTTCCAATCAGAAAAGCAGTGCGTGGTGAAAGCACTGTGGTAGCTTGAAGTCTAAAATAGTTTGCACATGAAAGAGTAAACGGAACCTTTGGACTCCGAGTACAATAAGCAGTGTCGCTCGTACGCCTCCCCATTTACTGCCTTTCGCACGAAAAGATGAGTTGACATATAGCGTTTCTGAGTTTTGTGTTGCCTTTCCGAAGACGGAAAATTTACTGCCCGATTCTGACAATAAAATAGCCCTTTCTGAAAGCATACACTCCGAAAGCTGTCAGTAATAACGTCCGGCCACTTAGCAAGGGTCACTTCGGAGAATCTCGCAGCGTACCTCTTGCTGCGGGGGTGTCTGTATTTCTCTGTGGCCGCAACGAGAAGCCGTCTCATTCGTCCTCTCGAGACATACTTTGTGGGTGGGAACATGATTATTTCAAGCCAAACTAACAGGAAACAAGTGAGGCAGTTCTTGGAGTGTTGTTTCCTGGAGCTCGTCAGTAGAAGGAAGCTCATCGGGGAGGTTTGGCACCTGTTGATCAGCAGTAGTAGAAATCGGGGGTGGCGGACCGGACACCTGGAGCTCTGTGGCAGTTTCCCGGCTGAATAGCATAGACGTTGCTGACTCAGGAACAGGACAGGGCTCGGTTAGCGTCAGTTGCTCAGAAAGATGGACGACCGAGGATGGCACCATTTTCACAGGATTCAGACAACCAACATGAGTCAAACCTTGCTTCTTGCCTGAAAACCGTGGTGATGGAGTTAGCAAGTCCTCCACAGAAGCACAGTCGGTACTATTGGGAGTTTGACACGGCCTTTGGCTAGAGAGATCATACTGCACGGCGGAAGCCGCATTCAGTAGGTACTTTGTAATCTTTGGTAGCTCCTTCTTACGCTCTTCTCTTTCTAACTACGCTTTTTGTTTAGACGCACTACTTGGATGCTTCTGACCGAGCATTTTCGCATGAATGCATGCTAATTGTTCACCGGGAACTTCGAGAGTCCGACGCGACCTCAGGTGTCCAACGGTGGCCGTCCCCATGACTTTCGAACGCTGCCTGGATGGTCTGAGGCTCGCCGAGAGCGGTGCGTCCACCGGGAGCTGCTCAGCGGGCGGGCTTATGCAAGCTTAACCGGCCGCTCTGGGCTGAATCGCAGCCCGCGATCAACTTGCTTTTATATATACGCGCCGCGTCTGTCTGTTACTAACGCCAAAGCAGGCGTTCACATACGCATAGAGTTCCTTGTACAAATTCCCTCCTTCTTCGTGCAAACTCACTCCTTCTCCTGTTATGGTCTCGTCTTCCTATTGGCTAGGAGCAATCGTCTGTTCTGGAAGGTTCTCGATTTTTCTTTCGCCCTGTCGACCCGAGTGCGAGAACGAAGGGGAGAGGGCGACTCCTAGCGTGGGAGAAGTTATGGGCCCTTCGTCGCCCCTGAGTAATCTTTTTCTACTTCTTTCTCGAAAGTTAGGCGGCCAGTCTAACCTAATTTTTCCGTCGAGCGTGCGCGAGGGTGCGCTGCCACTAGGCAGGAATGGGCCCTGGAGACAGGCCTTTGTGTCCAGCTCTGCAGCTTCCCCCTTCACTCTTCGACAACGCATAGAACATTCCATGCCCCACAGCACGCGGACAAAAAGAACGTGTGACGTCTTCTTTCCTTTCCTGCCTAGACTCTGCCATCAGAGTCGTCATCATCTGCTCTCGAACTCATCCTCCCCTGGCCAAATTACCATCACGGTAAAGTCCAAAAACAAGAAAGGGGCTGACAGATGGAATAGCACACTGTGGTATAAAGTTGGTAAACAGGGATAAGGTGCCTCAGAAAGGCTGGCCAACGTTTCGATAGGAGGACCTATCTTCGTCAAAGGCGGCCTCGTCATCCTCGGCGTGTTAGTTTTAACGGGTTAGGGTAGTGACGTCACGTGTGGGTGTTGTCGCTGGGACTGGTTTTTTTTTTGTGTGTCCGCGTGATGACCGTTGAGATTTACCCAAAGCAGTAGCCAGTCACTTTAATGAACATGGTCATATATTTGACAAAGCAAGGCTCTATATACTACAAACAAATTTCCGTTCCCCTCGCGAAAGGAAGTATACGGAATCATACCTCATACACAAGTTTAATTGCCTACACCCGACAAGAATCAATTTGGCACGCGGCAACTTAGAATCTTGAAAAGCGGTAACTTAATTCTGAAATTCTCATATCATCAACCAAGACACAAAACACATTAGACCACCAGCTAACCTTAATTCTTAACCTCACCTACTCTTCCATTTCGAACAATTTTTTCCTGCCTACTACACAATTTAATGTACTCTTTCAGGTTTTTACGCCTATATGAACTGTACTGTACACTTGCCCCCGCCCTCTTCTGCGCGCGTCACTCTCCTGTTTGTTATTCCGGTTTCGGTCCCCCCTCCCCTTCTCTTTTCCCTTCCTTTTTTTATCTGTTTTTTTGAAACCCCCTCATCAACACATTCCGAAGTCAATATGCCTTTTTCGGCGCCTCAACCCAGAGTATCGCCATTTCTGGATGCCGCCGTAACGACACCTACGTTGAGCGACTGGGGCAATGCCCCTTGAAAGACCATGCCGCTGCCTTTCAGTCACCCCATACATTGCACCGCAGACTCCTCGTCGCCATCTTAAGTATTTCAACATTACTCGACGTATTGCTACTATGCTACTCAAGTCACTCTTTCAACTCATGTTTTTGTGTGTGTGTGTGTGTGTGTTTTCTTTTTCTTTTTTTTTGTCTTTTGTGTTGCTCGCGCACTGACCGCCTGACCGGCCCTTCTAATGCCACAAACACATGCCGCCAACGACTCCCCTCGAATGCTTCCTAACCTCTGGCATCCCCAACACGCTCCCAAGCCCCCGTCTTTCTTAAAATTTTGTTTTTCTCTTTTGTTCTTTCTCTCTCCCCCCTTTTTTCTGTCTTGGTGCCGCCCTGGCTTCCCGCCCTTTTTTTTCTTTTTTTCCTTTTATTTTTGCTTTTGTTTCTTTTCGTTTCTCCCCGCGTGCCCACTCTCACGCTCTTGTCCCCTCGACTTGGGAACGAAGCTCACAGACGTCGGACGACAGCGCTTGTTTCCTCTGGTAGTCTCTCTCTTTAAAACCATCCGCCAGCGACAACACTCGCACGTGACGTCACTGCCCTAAATCTTTAAAACTAACACGCCGAGGATGACGAGGCCGCCTTTGACGAAGATAGGTCCTCCTATCGATACGTTGGCCAGCCTTTCTGAGGCACCTTATTCATGTTTACAAACTTTACATCACGGTAAAGAAAATTCGAATGGGAGGCACTGTTGGGTACTGCAGCACATCCTTTCTATGAGAAGGACAGCGGCGGAACTATTTGAGAGGTGGAGGGTGGCGTTGTGGTGAGGAGGCCTGGGCAAGGGAAATTTAGGTCCTCACCCCACATTAGATGTTTTAGGTGTTTCACCCTTGCCCCTCCTCCCCAGACACCACTGGACAGACGGACTGACAGCAAACCACGAAAGTTCTTCCAAGGAAATGCACCTCGCTTCGTGAGAAAGAGGGCCCCGCCGGGGTGGCGGGGGATTCCTGTTTTTGCAGCTCGACAAGCTCTCCCCAAATGATCAGGCTAAACGCATGCTGTTACATTAGGCGGGGTCCCTGCTCGTTCTGGCTTTCTCGCTTCATACATGTCGCTCGAAGTTCCGTTGCCCATGGTTCCATATACTAAGCAGGTTAGAATAAATGGGCCCCCTTCTCCTACTGTCCGAGGTGAGGCCCTGGGCTGCAGCCCTTTAGCCCCCCCTTAATCCAGTGCTGCATGGACGATAAGACCACTAGCGCCCTTTCCACCACATGAGGCACGAGCGACGTCAGAAAGCGTCGCTTAGCGGAGCGAGCTGAATTTTCGCCTTTGCTAAAGTCTGCCTCTCTTGATGAACTGCCGCCTGGGGTGCTCGGGAATGGCGTGGCTTGTGTCTCACGTCAAAGCTCTCGTGGCCTGCAGGACCTTGAATAAAGTTGATTTCCTTCCTTCCTTCAAACCACGGAGCGTTCTTCTATGCTGCGTCTGGTGACTAGTCCTGTGCCGACCGTTCCGCCTGTTAGTTCGAAATCACCGGCTGAGTAAGTCGCGAAGTGTGCTTCTCCTCGTCATAGTCCGTTCTCGAACGCTTCCTTTCGCGTGTGTCTGCTCGAACAACGGCCGCAGGCTGATCGGCAGTCTCGTTGTTCTCGGTGTCCGCTCTGGATGCTTTTGTTGATGTGGGCAATTGGATCTCCTGTAGAGCAACCACTTCCATTTCGACAGTACCGGCGGTTATCGAATTTTGCGTATCGGCGTTCGTGGTGTTCAATACTGCGTTCACGATGCATTCCGCGCTCGGATAGACCTTTCTTTGGCTTTAGCGACTGGACTTCTGCAGTGTGTGCACCTCAAAAGACTTCTAATCATCTGGTCAGTGCGCCAAAACTTTGTTGAACTTTGGTCATCGTTGGGCCACTCGGCGGCCACTCTGATCGCAGCTGCCGTCGTGGTTAAGCCGCCACGGCAGCGGCTTAACCACTGTATATTGTTTCTAGCGCTGTATATTTGCGCTATCAATTTTCGCATTCTTCATCAGCATAATAACGCAGGTTTACAAAGGGGTGTAAGGAACACATTCCTTGAAGCAAAATTCATCTTCCAAGCTTGGTTTATTTCTTTTCGTGATTAAAAACAGTTTTGCACAAGTCGTAGGTTGCCCTAGGTGGGCCACAACAAGGCTGGTCAATAAAGTAGAGAGTGTCGCCTCTTTTGGAAGGAACCGTTAGGTATCAATATTGGTCGAGGTCTCTTAGCTCCTTTACTTATATCTGAAATAAAGAAAATCACTTAGTAATACCCTGCAATCCCTTAGTAATACTTTATGAAATACCCTGAAAGGGGTCCTTAAGGGACAATAAATGCTGATGACGGTGAGAAAGTAAAACACGAGAGAGTTCTGTATATATATTGGTGGTATATATATGCGTCATTGGGCTCAAATTTGTAGTTAAAGAAACAGTTTTTGTTTTGTTCAGGTTGGCTTCCATCTGCCAGTCCTGGTACCATTTATCTAAACTGTATAGGTCGTTCTGCAAGTTAGTACCATCTTCAGCATTAATTACCTTTCTATATATCACGTAGACATCCGCGAATAACCGTACGATGGAAGTCATGAAATTAGCCATATCATTAATTTAATTAGCACAAAAGCATACGGCACTCCCGACTTCACGTGTGCTAATGGGGAATTATCCTCGTTAACTACAACGGTTCGATAGTGATTAGTTAGTAACTCAGTTATCCAAGTGATTACGTAATTGTTTAAGTTAAGCCTGGTAAGCTTTTTTATTAGCCACGCGTGAGGGACATTGTCGAATGCTTTTAATAAAATCAATAAAAACGGTGTCAATTTGGCACATGTACAGCAATGTTAATGTCAGTAACTAAATCAAATAATTGCGCTTCGCAAGATTCACCACGCAGGAAGCCTTGCTGGTTAGAAAAAAAAAAGAAGTCATTTTCCTCCAAGTACTTCATGGCTGCAGATGAAATGAAGTGCTCGAGCAACTTGCTGCTGATACTAGTTAGCGAGATTGGTGCGACTTAGATTAGAGCGGTCAACCGATTTAAATATGGGGATTGCACGGGCTACCTTCCAGTCGTCGGGTACACAGCCTGTGTAGCGAGCTTGTTGAAACACAGCACTTAACCCTTGACTTCCTTGTCGCTTTGGTATTTTAAGTAGCTTAGGGGATATGTCGTCAGGTCCTGGTGCAGAATTTGCAGTAAGGCCATCAATGGCTATTGCGATGCCTTCGGGAGTGATACATACAGGGTGTCCCACATAACTTGAGCCAGGAATTTAAAAATGAAAAGCGCGTCGAAAGCGAATTGAACCGAACGCATACTATTCGCAATAGCCTATAGTGCGTATAGTAACTCGGACAATTTTTGTTTTCCCCATAACTCAATAATTAAATAAGGTTAATTACCCAACTTCTTAATTATTGGCTGAGGACCCCGATTATGATAAGCAGATTTGTAAATTACCTAACGAAATCAGCGATCGAGCTGTTTCCTTTAAGATACGTCTCACGTAGTCTTTTTTTCGGGTTGCAAAGAAAGCCCCGCGAAATATGAAAGGTATAGGGAGCCTTACAGGAGGCCATAGACCCTATTGAAACCTATGTCGGAGCCACCGATCTCAGATGCTCCCCATAGAAGTCGGAACTCCTACTGTATAGTCCCAAAAAAACGCAATTCAAGGCCCAAGGGGTGGACATCGTTAGAAGATAGCGAAGTTAACCTATATACAAGAAACTGTTACCGCATAACCACAGTCGATTCAATGAAGGTCTTGGGCATGATCGTTGAGTCAGGGGGTACAAAGTGCCGTTCATTTGGTTCGGAGGGTATTAAATCGGCATCATGGACCCAAGGAGCATAAACTCCTTCCACTAATGCCTTCTTTCGTTCTGTGCCGATTTACCTACGTGACAGCCATGTATTGATGGAAACGGGCAGAGTGGGATAAATTGAATGCACAGCTTAGGAAGATTACTAAGCGGGTTCTAGAGTTATCCGTATACACTTTCACAGCACTCTTAATGCAGCTTGGCATTCACAACACTATGGAAGATATTGCAAACTCCCAGGAGAACGCACAGCTAACTCGCCTCACTGCAACGAAGGCAGATAGATACATGTTGCAGGAACTCGGATAATATCCCGACAGAGTAGCGGAGGAGTTCTCTGACGTTCCGCCGTCGATTCGTGAGAACATTACGGTGGCACCTATACCTAGCAACATGCACTCCGATCATAACTGCTTTAGAAGGAGAACACGGGCGGCCAAGCTCCTTAGACAAATACACAGTGATCAGCGACAGGTCAGGTTTGTGGATGCCGCTTCTTGTAAGGGACGTGGGACGCTCGCCATCGTCACTGTAGATGGTCGGCAAGGAGTCACCAATAATGCCTCAGTTAGGACAAGGGACTCGGAAATTGCTGAACAAATGGCTATTGCATTAGCCCTGCTGGATAGCTCAGGGGATGTCATCTGCAGTGATTCAAGGTCTGCAGTTAGATCATTTGAAAAAGACACGGTTTTCAAACAGGCCCTCAGATTTTATGGGGGCAAGGCAATTTCGCACCACTTCATTTATTGGTTTCCCGCACATCAGGGCCAGATAGAGGATGCTCCTCCCAACTTCAACGAGTCGGCTCACAGGGCTGCGTGCGAACTTGCCCGCCGTGCTACTCCTGACCAATCGGAAGCCGACTCCCCAGAGAACAGGGACATGCGCTCCACCAACCACGAGATTACTAAACACTACTATCTATGCCGTAGAACCAACTTGGTTCCTCATCCGCGGCTCCATAGAGCTCAAGCACTAACGCTCCGTATCCGTATCCCAATGTGAATACATATCCCACAAATACGTATCCCAATCTGCCGGTCTTGCATAAAATCTATCCAGATACTTACACCGACGGTACGTACCGCGATTGTGGATAAATAGCCACGTTAGAACACATGCTCAGGTGTTGTGCCTGGTCACGCTCTATCATCGATATCAGCTAGGCCAGATTGGAGGTGGTTCTCCACAAATCTCTTCTAGTAACCAACTCTGGGCTGTCCAGCAGGCGCACGATGCGGCCGAGAGGCTTTGCCTTCCGGTTGCCACGTGGGAGCGGCACGCTTCTCGAAGCACACGATCTGCAGGACTTCAATAAACTTTTACCATAAGAGAGACGCCGTATGATTTGCTAGCGCAAGAGTATTTCGTGCGTCATAGCTTACGCCTACATCAATAAATCGAGCAAACTTCTTGATTTAGGTAGAAAATAGATTTTTCAATACTCCTCGTATTTTCACGCATAGATTAAACTTCTTAATACCAGCCACCAGGCAACCTTTCCAGCCCTTTGGTATGTTGGCGTCGTACCACTATGACTCCTATTGTTCACCCTTACAAGATCGACTGTGTTTCTTCGAGCTTCACAGCTGACGCACCGTTCATTCATGCAAATACAGGTGTGGTGTATATCATATTTGAAATGGCAATGTACGGCACCTCTTAAAGAATTGCTGCAGTGAAATACGAAAGAATAAATTTCCTCGGTGAACTTCAACAATATGAAGCAAAAGATCCCCGAGAGGACTTCGTGACGAACTTTTTGTAATTATTTTCATCCGCAGTCGATGTATATAAAAGAGAAAGTAACTGCTGATCAAATGCGCCTAATCCCATATCTGCTTTGGTGAGTCACACGTTAAGATCTGCACCACGAACTTTTGTCAAAATGCTTCGCTTATCCTTTGTATCGTTCTTGTCCATTACTGGTAAGTAATTTATCTCAACAGAATCTGGATCGACTTATCTGGTGTATCAGGCGGAGGGCTTGTAAGCATTTACTTCCTAATATTAGATTTTATCGATCGCTTGGTAAGGGTGCTATGCTTATAAAATTTGCAGGATAAAATGCCAATACCATATTTATTTACAAATCATTAAACGTAACTGGCAAAGTGTGCGAACTCCTTTCTCATTGAGCTTCAATATGTGTTTGTCGATTGTACTGAAATTTATCGAATGTACCAGCGAAATTCGGAATTTATTGTGGCTGATGCTTTCAGTCAGTTTTAGTTTCAATTGAGTAATAATGACGTTTCGATGAAGACGCGCACGTATTTAATTCGAAGCATTTTTGGAGTCCTTCCTTGACTTTCTTGTTATGGTCACATATATGTACAACAAGCTGAGACGAAGGTAAAGTGTACCTTCCACTGCTGAACAAAAATAAGCATAATGGAGCGTAATTATTCACCGAGAGATGACTGGGGGCCGGAAATTCTATCATCATAATGTCACTGGACAGATGTCGTCGGGCGAGCGAATGCCGTCATAAACGGTACGCGCTACGACAAAGCGGACGGTTCTACGAAACAATCAGTCTTAATCGCCTTGCAAGTCAAAGATCGACGTGGATGGTTATTGAATTTTTTGTCGCTGAGGGCAAATAAACTTCGTTGTAATTCAGAAAAGTGAGAAGAAATGCAAGGACGAGGAGGAGGAGGGGGAGGGGGGCTGCGCTTACGCGTGCGGGGACTTCTGTGAATCTGTGTAAACGCATTTCTGGAAAGCAGCTCATCCACTTTTCGTTTTTTTAAGCACAGTTTGCAATACCAAGGGGAAAGAACGATAAGAAGCACCGTGGCATGTGCTTGCACCGGATAACGCTTTTGATGCATGATAGATAGGAGGTGTTTCTGCCTTAAGCGACGCCAGCTACTAATTTTCGCGTAGACAAAATAGACACCGAAAATGAGATACCGAAGCGGGCCCTGAGCAAAGCAAATGTAAGAACATAAAAGTCAGAGGGCGAGTGCAGGTAAATGCACTGAACACAAGCTTGACAAGTTTACTCATGCCAATGTCATGCACCTAGTGAGATCCAACTATGAGAGGCGAGCGCGTTTATAACTGAGCTTTTAAGAGAAGCATCGCAAAGAGTGCTGCGTTCTGGTGAAGTGAAAAGCTCGCTTAATTATCCGCTGTACTTGTTTAGCCGTTACTGCGTTCTGTTTCTTTTTCTTTTCAATGCAAGTTCCTAGAAAGGGTTTTGTTTCTTTTTACTTGAAAGAAAACAAACATTTCCGCGTACTTCCAGTTAAACTCTCATTTCCTGTCCAATCACACGGAAAATTTAAATGTTGCTGACGTCATTCAAAATGTATCGTTTGGAACGGCATAATATTTTTTTATTTATTTATTTGTTTCCAAGCAAGGAGGTACATGGCTGTGGCGAAAAACAAGGAGGAAAAAGCTGCAGAGAAAGCTTGACTGGCCCCAGGCTCCGTTTACAATGGCAGCAACAGGGCAGGTGGGAAACGTGTTAAGGAAATAAAGAGGAGAAAAAAGAAAAAAAGAGCAAAAACACCGAGGGCAATATTCACAAAGTACAACCGTACACAGTCGAGATCGCAGAAACACTTCACGCAGATTTTTTTGCGGAACAAGTGAGCACATCGATATTGCATCTGGTGAGATCATTGAGTAAACTGGGCAGCCAGTGGCATAACATTTGCTGGCCCTAATTGGTACGAACTTGAGGAACACACCAAGTCACAGGAGCTCGAGTTGTCTAATGGGTTTCTCTTTTTGTGAGATTAGCGAGAGAGCTGAGGGCGCCAATATTTTTGTCATATCTTCTGTAGGCTGACAACAAGCGCAGGCTTATTAGGGCAGGCAATTTAGGGGTTCTAAGCGCGCTGAAAAGAGGAGCGGAATGAAAATGACAAGGCTCATTACAAATAACACGCAGAATATTTTTCTGGATAACAAACAGCATGTGAATATTTGCGGCTGAAGTTTTCCCCCATACGAGGCAGCAGTAATATAGGTGACTGAAGAAAAGCGAGTTATAAATCAGGAATTTCACGGATTGCGGCAGGTACCTAAAGGAAGGACAACGCCCAACACCTGTGAGAGTTTGCCGGTGAAGAAATCTATATGAAAGCGCCATGTCATATCATGATCAAAGTGCACACCAAAAAATTTGATTGATTGTACAACTTCAATAGTACCGAAGTTAAGCACAATATCTCCAGGTAGCACGACATTCATATTTCTTGGATGAAAGAGCAAGGCTTTGGTTTTTGCGGAGTTGATTGTTAGGCCGTTTTTGAGGGACCACTGGCGTACGTTAAAGAGCACACTGTTAGCACGTAAGACCACGTCATCCAGGGATTTGGATGAAAAAAGAAGTGTGGCGTCATTGCCATACATAATGTCAATTGTGCCAGAAGCAATGTTAATAGTGTCGTTGACGAAAATATTGAACAAAAGAGGGTCCAAGATGCTTCCTTTTTGGACACCCACATGAACAGGAAGCACATTGTATGATAACCCATTTACTTGCACAAATTGCTTTCTGTGACTCAAGTAACATTCAAGTAAGCTGAGGGCAATGTCTCGGATGCTATAATAAGTTAATTTACGAATCAGAAGTTTATGATCAATAGAATCGAAGGGTTTAGATAAGTTGACAAAAACACCTAAGGTTAATAAAGGTGCCTCAACATTTTCAAGGATTAGTTCTTTCTGTTTAAGGAGAGCTAGCTCAGTCGACATGAATCTGCGGAAAGCGTGTTAATGTGGGATTAATAAGTTGTGTTTGTCAAGAAAATAGGATAACCTACAAAATATTACCTTCTCTGGTCCTTTGGAAAAAATCTGGAGTATGGAAATGGGTCTGTAGTTAGAAATATGTTTTATCAACTTTTTTGAAAATGGGGAGCACCTTTGCCGCCTGCATTCTTTTGGGAATTGTCCTTCGGAGAGGCAGATATTGTAGATATGAGCAAGAACAGGTGATATAATATCAAGCACATAGCTGACATGCCTGATTTGCAGGCCATCAGCATCACCGGCACTACTGTTACACAGGTCACGGAAAAGCAGTGTTATTTCATGTTCATTTATAGGGTTCAAAAATATTGATTCCGTGCAGTGAGCATCTATAAATTTACAGGCGCTCAGGCTGGCAGTTTGGTCACATGTACTGGTGAAATGATCATTAAAACAACCGGGAAGCGCATCACTACAGATTTCCTCACCGTTAATGACAATGTGCTTCTCAGTTGTATGACACGGTTCTCTCTTTGTTAATGTGTTTAACTTGTGCCAGATTTTACGGCTATCATTTTCGCATGTTAAAAAGTTATTTTCAAAATATGAGGTACGAGCAGTACGTACCTGTTTCCTAAGCTGGTTACGAAAGGACCTAAATGTTTGCTAATCCCCAGGATCTTTTTAATTAATGAACTGGTTAAAAAGCCAATTTTTTAAAAAAAAATTTTTGAATAGGTGATTCGTGACCAACGGTTTGAGAATTCGGGAAGCGCGAGGCTATTCTGATTGGAATGGAACATGTTTCTGATAACACATGCTAAAGATGTCAGTGAACAGCTCATACGCGGTGTCACCGCATAGAGAATCATAAACATAACTCCAGTCAACTCTACACAGTTCTTCGCGAAAACGGTCAAGGTTATCGCTGGTGATGGCTTGAAATATAGGAAGACATTTATTTGTCTTTCACTATTTCATATATAGGAAGACAAATATATGTCTTCCAACGTTTGAAAGCCTTGTTGCTTCCAAACGGTGCAATTGCGCGTCGAAGCTACGTTTAATAGCGGGGTGACAGAAAGGAGGGATTGCAATGAATTGTTTCCGCAATGCACTCGAAAGAAGCTGTCATCACGCTATTAAAAGTAGCTTTGACGCACAATTCCAACGTTTGGAGGCCACAGGGTTCCCTCAGACCCTTTTGAAAGCCGTGGCTGAATCGCGGCTTCAGAGGCTAAAGAAGGAACGTAGGAAGCGGGCAGATCTTGGGGCAACTGAACGTAGGGAAACTTGAAGTCATGCCTTATGTGCATAAAGGGAGCCACAGCATCAAAAAGGTTGCCGCCAAGCATGGAGTAAGTGTTGTGTTTTCTGCCCCTTGCAAGCTTTCGGGTCTGTGCTCGCGCATTTCTCGAGGCAGGGCAAGGAACCATGTTTGCACAACGCAGCATGAAAACCGTTTTACGGCATGTGTCGCAGCGGTTGTGCATAAGTTCCCTCTCACATGCGAAAGAGTTTACATAGGCCAAACCGGTCGATGTATTAATGACCGCCTGCGTGAGCACCATCCTCCCTGGGATCAGATAACGGTGCAAACTTGCCTCGCCATTGCAATGAATATGGCTCTTACCCCTTGTTCAGCAATGTAACGATTCTTGGTAGGAGCAAGGGCAAAGAAGAGCGAGAATCCTGGGAGCGTACTAAACCAGTTAGGGGACGACTGCATTAGTACAACCTCGGTGCGCTTACTTGAAAAAGAATTTGCATATCGAGGTCGGTCACGATGGATGCAATATCTTGTCTTTTCATGCTCTGTGATTAGCGATGCTGTGGTTGCGCATGCTCTGCTGGCCTTGCTGGTACTACGCCGTTTCTAATAAAGCTCAGTTGATAGTCCAGTCCTTTTGGTGTGAACCTCTCCTCTTGTCCTTTGTGTTTTGGGACTGTTTTTTTTTCCTTCAACCTTGGACAAAATATGGCAACGCAATGACACAGTGTTGCCTGTTTGCGCCAGGCAAAATTGACCACCTTTCTTGACCAGCTCCCGGAACATTACATTATTACTGCTGATTTTATAACCCATAATATCTTCTGGGAGATTCCCTGTGCGACTGTACATGTCGACTAATAGAACCCTTTCCAACGAACTCCAGTGCATGCCTGCTTGATAAAAAGAGCCTAAATGTATGATCCTCACACATAACTTCTACTCTTACATAGTTCGGGCTATGGCTCTGCCTCGCCGATTCTTGACTTGGAATAGGATGCGATCAAGGATCCCTTCGGGGCTAATCACTTCCCATTAACACTCAAATTAAGAAATCAATATGCTTGCCGTGTCTGCAGACAGAATGTGACGCGTCATTTGTCTAAATCGCGAAACACGCTCCAGGAAACATTTGTGCCCGCTTCCTCCAACTCCAGTCAAAGTGCTCTTGTCCAGAATCTTACAATGATGTCTCAAAATAGCGGGCTGGTGTGTCTTACGCTGCCATCGGTCCATCCTTATCGGGATCCTGAACCTGGAAACCAGTCTTCACGTCAGAGGCCTATGAAGTATTGTGGGTTGTAGAACACAGGTTGTGAACTGCATAAGTGTATTCACAGACAACTTAAGTGCCGTGAATATCGTTAAGGCCAAACTAGATGTACGCTTGCCCGCGCTCGAATTCTCGTGCCCACACCCCTTGCGTTTGCTGCGCCTCGCGAGTAATGGCGGTTTGAACCAAGAAGAATCCCACCCTCGCGTGTCCATTGAGATCACATTTTTTCTTTGGTAGACGTCGTTACGCATTTTTGTGGCACCCCCAGCCAGGGGCAAAATCTTATAAAGCTTCGGAACGCGAACGGTTGACTTCGGCGCTTGCGTCACTGCTGTTCCCAAGCCGAAGGTCGAAGAACGGGAGGACGCGGCCAGTGGATGAGAGGGTGTCACCTCTGAACTTCGCGTCATCAAATTTGTCACTGCTCAAAGAACTGCGCATTGTTTCTGCTCTCTAATTAAACATAAAATAAAAAATAAATGGAATATGGCAACGTTTAAAGTATAAACGTGCGGTTCCGGGCATTTACGCAATGCTGGAAGTAATTTATTACTTTCATTCTTTTTCATTCTCAGGCGACAGGCGGTATCGAAAGCGTGAGTTGGCAGAGCGCAGCGCTATGTCGTCTGCTACCCGGAGCTTGCACGATGCACGAACGAGGAAAGCGCCGCCAGCACTTCTTAAGTAGCGAGCGCAGCGAAACTGCGAACTGGTTCTTGGGGCCGCCATTACTAATAGACTATATAAATTTTCCGTGTTTTTTTTTCGCCCTTCATCTGCTCGGCCAGCGCCGTGACTATGGTGTTGGGCTGCTAGGCACAAGATCGCGGGATCGAATCCCGGCAACAACAGCCGCATACTTATTGGGGCGAAATGCGAAAACACCCCTGTACTTAGATTTCTGTGCAGGTTAAAGAAGTCCAGGTAGTCGAAATTTCCTGAGTCGTCCACTACGGCGTGCCTCATAATCAGAAAGTTGTTTTGGCACATTTAACCCCATAATTTAATTTATTTATACGGCTCGGACATGACTCGCTTGCCACTGCGCTACTGCTATCTTAGCTATCGGCCTCACAGCACGTCGCATGGTAGAATCAGTGGAACATGAAATCAAACATTACGATATAGGTGTCGTGCTTTCCCTACACGAAGTAAAATCGAAGGCCGTGGTGCTGACAGTGCCCCCTGTAGTGTGAAATTGAGGACCGACGTGCGACACTCCTGAATTAGAGCAAAAGGGCAGCCAAATAAGAGATCTACACAATCTCCCCCTTATTATGATCGGCCGTTCACCCCGCGACAAGCTGCGGCCGCGGATAGAGCAATTATGGGGAACGGCCCGGCGGCCTCGTCAAAGTTGTTCTCACATGGAATTATTTATGGCCACCAGTGGAGTGCCTCTGTCAGGAGAGGTTTGGGCAGCTAGCGAGGCGATGGTCCTTCACCTGTCATCCGACCAAACTGGCACTCTACACCGAAGGCGGGGTCAGTGTGCTATCCCCCATCCCCTGTTTGTGCCCAGTGATGTGCGTGTGTTTCCGACAAAGCTCTCTTCGGAGGCAAAAGCCAGCAAACCTCCGGATTAGTGGGACATGTTGTCATCAGTCTCCTGACACCTGATTGGGCGAGGTGACTGAACAATGAGCACGCAGGAAATAAAAAGATCGACGGACGCCTGGAGTAATAGGTTGCTAGATCTTCATGAACTTATTTTGCTGTACTACTTTGAATTTCTTGTAAATAGGTAATATAAACTTGTGTGTAAAAGATCCTGGATATCGGACCCAGCCTCACGTTCCCTTACTCCTCCGCAACTAAAGCATATTCTACATCTTCGGACCCCTAGTCGCAACACCGTCCAGATTTTGTCGTTTTCTCAGCCGAACAAAATAAAAGCTGGAGCTGCTGGTGCTGAACCCTTCTGGCTCCCGAATGGCGATGCACGAGCTGTGGAAGCTGTCGATAGCAAAGGGAATTCGATCTGCTCTTGCAAATATCTCGTTGGCATTGGTTTTGACAGCGGGGGTCACAGGAAAGCTGACTCACCCCTTCTACCGGCCAAAACAGTAATTGCGAGAGCAACATCATGGACAGTGTCGGCCACCTAGATCTAGATCGTGCTGATTACTTTGCTTCCGACAGAACTGCAGGCCCGTGGCGATGAACCGCAGCGCATAATTCCTTCCTCTGCGTGGAATAACCACTAGTACGCTTGCACCTGTGTCTTCTCCAGTCGTAGTGTAGCCTGCTAAAGGTCTGCTTTATAGAAAGACGACAGGGGAGGTGCAAAGAACTTTCCGTCACCACTACCAATGCGTATCGTACTTCTAGCCCTAGTCGACACCGAAAGTGTAGCGCCAAGCAGACGACAAGGCCAAGTGAAAGCATTCGAAGCAACCAACGCACGCGTGTTTCCGAGGTCGCACGGCCGGCGCACTCGGCCATGATCGCAAGCCAACAGCCAAGCCACAGCAACAGAACGCAAAGGGAACTACCTCATCGCCGGTTCTGTTTTTAGCCGACGACGGCTTCGCTTTGAAAAGGGTTGACAGATGCATGATGTGTTCATAACTTGCAATGCCGCCCCGCGTTCTCTCACAGCCGATGACGCAAGCACACTTCTGACCAGTAATATGAAGCCAAGGGCTGACTTATAACGGTTCGCATTCCGAACCGTTACAAGATGCCGCCTCAGAGCAGCGGTATTTCTCTGGTGAAGAAACACTTTATTATAGCGTTCGTCGCCTTACGTAGGTTAAACGCAAGGACATTTGCGGGACATTTCAGTATGCGTCCCTTAAAGACATTAGTGTAACGTACGGGAAAGCAAATGCGAGGAAGACGTTAAAGGGCGGGTGCCGTCTGATTTCTCGTTTCAGACTTACCCAAGCCAAAACAATCCATTACCGACCATCCTGTTGTTGATATTCGGACGCCGTGAAGGAAGGAAAAGCTATAGGAAGGGGCATTACGTCCCGTTGCCAGCCTTGACAAGCGAACGCTCCGTGCAGAAACAGTGGTGGCCCTACACGTGACCTCTTGCGTTGAGATGACTGAGCAAGAATCGAAATTTGTGGACTGGCTTGGTTTCCAGTAGCAATGCCAGTAGTTTTTACCCGGTGCGCCTTTCTTCGGCTCCCCTGTCGTGGCTGTGCCTGCAGAGTGGAAACACTAAAACTCACCGCATACATTTACAAGCGATAACGTGTTGGGCGACCACGTTTGCCTTGAATCGCGTTGGGGTATGATCCATTCTATGCGGACGCGTCTCGTTAGGCCTACGGGCACCGTAATCGTAGACGACCTCGGAAATATTGCGCGCTACGCGCTCATGATTAACGTTTCATGTGAGTTTAGAGAAATCGAAAGCTCACTTCAGTACTTACTGGCGATCAACGCGAGTGAAAAGGTAACCGTCCCAAGAATTGACACCGCATCGGGAGCCATGCGCGCCGCCGTGTTGGACAACGCTATCCCTTAGCGAGCGTAAATTATTAAATAACTGTGCTCGCGCCGAGCTTCAACGCGTATGGTCGGTGCTGCTCCATCCGCGCAACATGAGGTTCGTGGGTGCGAGCATTCGTGCTACGACATGGGTACATGTAGTCTGGCCTTTATTTGCACTCGGTAAACACAATCATTCTGTACTCAATGACTTTTCTTCAATTCTGTGTGCTACATATAAACCTAACCAGCTGGATGCCTGCATATCGAAGCATCAAGGGTGACATACTGACAGATGAAATCGCTACATCCATAGCTTAGGAAACTGGCAAGTTTTGCATAGATGTTGACGCCAGTTGCTTGACGCCTTAATTGACCAGAAAACTGAGAATCTCCTGGCAAGGTACGTGGGACGGTGACATACCTAATGATCCCTAAATAATTAGGCCGCATTCCGGAAATTCGTCCTCATTAACATAGTCACGAGGTATGCGGAAAGTATAAACAGTTAATAAGCTCAGCGTAATTAAGGCGCATCTAAGGAATTGGTCATCACCAACAAAGTCATGACGAATGAATATTTTTGTCGTCACAGAATAGGACACGCATGTGACACCCACAACTACTTGCGAGTGCTCGTGAATCACACGTCCGTGGTAGCTGTCGTCAGAAGTTGGCCATCCTCCACGGCTTGCAGGAGCGTCTCGAAGGATAAGGTGAACAGGGAAAGGCACTTTCTTCTGGCTTACCGACAGGATATCACTCCATCCAGTGTTGCTTATTAACGCGGAGCTGTCTTATGACCTCAAACGAGTTTTAGGTTTCTTTTAAAATACGTTGGATTATGTTCTGTCAGCCCAAGAAATTTGCAGCACGTGTCCTCACAAGAAGCTGCTGCTGCGATAGTGGCGTTTTCTTTAGCACGTGCATCTAGTCCCTTGCGTTCAAAGGCCAGGATGAGGCGTAAGTGCTATTCGCACCTACACAGCTTAGTATATCATCCATTCGTTACATATATTTATAATACTGGAACACTTCAATAGTCGTTAGCGTAATTATATCACACATATATGTTGCGCAATTCACGTCGACTGTTATTGAGGCCTTTGCGCAGCAGTAGTAAATTTCGCCTTCGCAATTCATTGCTGCATTGAAAACTCGCGATTACCATTTCGACACTCATTGTCCAAAGTTCGCGTTGCTCCGCTAAACCCCACACTATATCATCACAATTATCATTATTATCATTTGCTAATGGTTCTATCATTTACGCAGTGGTGAAAAATCGTGAGGTGCACAGAAAACTTATGCAATCAGCACACAGTAAACATGAGTGCTGTGAAAAATAAAATATGAAGTTAAATGCAGCTAAAACCAGGCCATAACATTTATCAACAAGAAACTAACATTTTACCATACGTGTGCGCTCAAGAGAACAAATTGAACTAAGTGTACTCAAATAAAGTACCTCGGCGTCAAGCTTGAAAAGAAGCTTGACTGAGAACCGCATGTCAGTGCAATATGCCAGGACACCCATGGGTAAATGTTTTTTTCTAATAAAAGAAATAGATGAGCACTATGCCTACATTTAAAACACGTGAATGAACGGTGGTGGGATAAAATTCGCTGACTTTTTTTTTTACAGCCTATATTATCTCTCGTGAAATGGCTCCACAGAATGACACGGGGCAAAGCCGTTGTACTACGATTTCCAGAAAAAGAAAAAGAAATTGTGAGGCGACAGTCAATACTCAATCACCCAATCCTGGGTACATCTTTTTTTTTTTGCTATGCACTTGATCCCGCTCGAATGCTTCGAAAGCAGGTTGTCCTTGATCTAATTACATGTTTTGTCGTACAACTTTAGTGCTTGTCTTTGCTACTTGTGGTAAAGTGTTCTGTATATACTGCATTTTTGGCGTACTTAACTTTTTATGCTGGAAAGGGCTTTTTGGTAAGTTGGTGACATTGGCAATTGAATTTTACAGGAATAACAGTCCTATATTTGGTCAGCGTTGGCGTGGCATCCAAGCAAAGTAAGCTGTGCACATTATATACATAAATAATAAGTGAGCTGCAGGACCACTTCAGTTCTACATTTTTCCGTCTTCTCAAATCCTTATGTGTTTCCCTCAACTAAATTATACAAATAATGCGTGTATATGAAAGGTTTGGACTACAATATGAAACAAGTGTGGCACTGCGACTTGAAAAGAAACATTGTGGTTTACAATAATAGCAAATTCAGCAAGTTTTAATGCTTTCATTGTGAAGCTGCGCATCGATGCAACATCAGCACGAAGAATAATGCAGAAGAATTCAGAATGAGCTGGATTCTAACTGCCCAGTTCACTATTCTGCTGCAGTAAATTACTAGTTATTGAACTTTTTGATGAGCTTTAACATCTAAGGCTCTTGTGTCATCTCTTCTTGTCCCTGTTCCTTCGTTGCTAAAGAATGAGGCTCCTTCACTATGCAACGGGGGGCTCACAAAGACCACATTTTCCTTTAAACTCATGTTTTCGCTATTGAGGTCAAGTTGGTGGGATCAGTGATTTTCCGTGCAGAAATCACTAGTGTAATGTTTGGGACAACGCCCTGGACAATGCTGATTCTTGCAGAGCTTGAACTTCTTTGTAGCACAGCTTTGATTCGCGAGTACAGCATCTTGAGTTATCCCAAAGCAGCCCTACATTGATTGCTGCGCACCATACGCTTTGGTAGCGTAACAATTAAGATGTGAGGACCACCTAGCGTTAGAAGCATAAGAGTTCGTGCATCGCCTCACCTAGCGAAGGGCATGGTGTCATGTAGGAGTGGCTTTGAAGTCGTGGTGGCGTAATGGGAGGTGGACCCGTAAGTTGATGGATTTCTCATTAACCCGTACCACTGCCAAGAAATCATGCAGCACGCAAACGTCTCGTGCTGCTTGGTAAGGTTTTCACGCAGTCTATATAGAGCACACAAAGGTTCCGTCAATCCGTGCCTTTCGAAGCAGCCCCTCACTTCATCTACTTGTCCCATCTTGGACTAGCTCATACCCACACAACTCTACTTTGCTGATTGTTTCTTGGCGTAGCTTTCACAAACTCAAGTGTTTTCTGCTTAGAAACAAACAAGAGCACTGCACGCTTGCGAACACTGCGGCACCACGAGGACACCGTCATGACACGTGTCGGGCCGCTGTCCTCGCCACAGCAGCCACCGTATCGTGGTCGCCAGCAGCTGCTTCATCCGTCTATACGACTGGCCACCTCTGTAGCGCACTTGTCTCGATACACATTACAGTGGTCACACAAGAAGTCCTTCAACGCGGTAATACATATATATATACATACATACATATATACGCTCGAACTGCCTATACATGAGATTGTGACACTCACTGGTTCCCGTTCCCCTCCCTTCCTTTATTTTTCAACCTTAGCAATCTGTCTCCTCTGTACTTGCCACCTTCCTTTCCATCCTTATTAGTCCCCCAGTGTAATATAGGAAACCAAACACCTCTATTCCTTAATATATATATATATATATATCATCATTATCATCAGCCTAGTTACGCCCACTGCAGGGCAAAGGCCTCTCCCATACTTCTCCAACTACCCCGGCCATGTACTAATTGTGGCCATGTTGTCCCTGCAAACGTCTTAATGTCATCCGCCCACCTAACTTTCTGCCGCCCCCTGCTACGCATCCCTTCCCTTGGAATCCAGTCCGTAACCCTTAGTGACCATCGGTTATCTTCCCTCCTCATTACATGTCCGGCCCATGTCCATTTCTTTTTCTTGATTTCAACTAAGATGTCGTTTACCCGCGTTTGTTGCCTCACCCAATCTGCTCTTTTCTTATCCCTTAACGTCACACCCATCATTCTTCTTTCCATAGCTCGTTGCGTCGTCCTCAATTTCAGCAGAACCCTTTTCGTAAGCCTCCAGGTTTCTGCCCCATATGTGAGTACTGGTAACACACAACTGTTATACACTTTCCTTTTCAGGGATAGTGGCAACCTGCTGTTCATGATTTGAGAATGCCTGCCAAACGCACCCCAGCCCATTCTTATTCTTCTGGTTATTTCAGTCTCATGATCCGGATCCGTGGTCACTACCTGCCCTAAGTAGATGTATTCCCTTACCAATTCCAGTGCTTCGCTACCTATCGTAAACTGCTGTTCTGAGACTGTTAAACAATACTTTAGTTTTCTGCAGATTAATTTTCAGACCCACCCTGCTGCTTTGCCTCTCCAGGTGAGTGAGCATGCATTGCAATTGGTCTCCTGAGTTACTAAGCAAGGCAATATCATCAGCGAATCGCAAGTTGCTAAGGTATTCTCCATCAACTTTTATCCCCAATTCTTCCCACTCCAGGCCTCTGAATACCTCCTGTAAACATGCTGTGAATAGCATTGGAGATATCGTATCTCCCTGTCTGACGCCTTTCTTTATAGGGATTTTGTTGCTTTCTTTGTGGAGGACTACGGTGGCTGTGGAGCCGCTATAGATATCTTCCAGTATCTTTACATATGGCTCATCTACACCCTGATTCCGTCATGCCTCCATGACTGCTGAGGTTTCGACTGAATCAAACGCTTTCTCGTAATCAATGAAAGCTATATATAAGGGTTGGTTATATTCTGCACATTTCTCTATCACTTGATTGATAGTGTGAATATGGTCTATTGTTGAGTAGCCTTTACGGAATCCTGCCTGGTCCTTTGGTTGACAGAAGTCTAAGGTGTTCCTGATTCTATTTGCGATTACCTTAGTAAATACTTTGTAGGCAACGGACAGTAAGCTGATCGGTCTATAATTTTTCAAGTCTTTGGCGTCCCCTTTCTTATGGATTAGGATTAGGATTAGGATATATATATATATATATATATATATATATATCAATGCAAACGAGGCGGCGTGCAAATGTATTCCTGCAGGTTTCATGCCAACTGTCCCAATGTTGGCCATCGACCATCTGCGATGTCCTTAAAAACTTTTAAACTGCTTGCGTAGAACGCACGAAACGTCATTTCCATAAACATTTATGGGTAATTTTTTTTCAACGGCTGAGCACCACCGCAACGTTTTTATAAGGCACGAATGTACGCTTTATAAAGGTGTTTCCATAAATCTTGCTTCTTCGCTGAGAAAGCAACAGAAACTTTATGAGTAGACTGAATAGAGGCCTTAAATCTAAAATTGCATTCATCAATTTTTATCCATTCCTAAACTTTTGTGCCCTAAAATTGGTCAGTTTGGTCCATATTGCTTCATTTTTTTCAGGGAATGGTTTCATATAAAAACCTAATTTTTATTCGAGATAAACTACAAGGAGCTGTACTTTGAGGGAAAAAAATCTTTCGTGTCGGATGTATGGAACTGTATTGCGCATAGCTCACAGGAAACATGCGAAAAATTTGTTTTTTGGCCTACGTTTGGTTGTCAATGGGCCTTTACGTAAAATGACGCTATTCGCATTGACACATAACAAATCTACCCGCCATTACTAGGTCTCCGTCTACGCATTCTGCAACAGCCAGCGTGGCAGTGTGCTACGTTTCGCTAACGCGGCGGCCATTTCGCACGCTGTAAATTGCACCGCGAACACGTTACTAACGTTTAGAGAGTTTAGCGGCCTAGTGAGTTTAACAAATTTAGCGGCGTACCTCTCAAAAATGACCATGTAAACAACACGTGTGCTTCTAGTGGGCACCACGGGTCGATGATACTAGAATAAATCACACCGCTCTGCAAAACCAAGGCGCTATCCAGGTTTCTCGCTAGACTCAAGAGACGCAGATATTGAATGGGCAGTCACCACGGATATGTGGACGCCCGTTCGTGTATCTGTACCTGTTTACTACAGATAACAGTCATGTAAAATTAGTTAGGCAGGTTCCTGTAAACGAAGCAAATGAATGACTTCGAAAAGAAAATTTGGTAAATTTTGCTCTGGGTGGGGAATCGAAACGCGACCGTGCGAGACGAATACGCTACCCCGTAGTCACGACGGCTTCACAGTTGTGGCTCACTAACGCTGTGACTAATGTGTGCACCATTGGGCACGTGTCGGCGCAGCTAATGGGGATGAAGTGGCGCCATGTGTTGAGTGTATAAAATGACTACGCTGCTTGCCACGCGTCAATTGTCCTTCGGATTTCATCAGTAGATGACATTGCACCGAAGCGATTATAACGCCTTAGTTTTCACACAAGTTAGCAGTCTTGAGTGCCTCTGCCTATTTTTTTTACTTTATTCACCAAGTAAACTAGAAAATCCAACTACGAACGTAGTATAAGCCATGTTCTAAAGTAAACCTGTCGTAAATTAGAGTTAAGTCGGTCCATAGTTAAACATAGCTGGTTGCGGCCTGATGACACCTTCTACCACTTGAATAAACATATTTTTACAAATCCTGCATAGGGTCCACATGCACTGAACTTCGCACAGAAATATTCTATAGCGTTCCACACATCCTAAATAAAGCATATTTGTACGGCATTTGTGGTTAAGGCAATGAAACTGGCAGAATTTTTGGCCACTCGTGAGAAACAATCTGAAAGCGTCCCTCACCAGACCCTAACGCAAATTTTGGGCATATGCTGAAAGTTGATGCGTGCCATCTATAAAGCGTTGTACAATAATAATTTTTCAATTTGGTTGATTAATAGCAGTGATAGAAATATTTTAAATGTCGCAAACCCATCATTTCTCAAGGTGATCGAGCTTGATTGTTAATGTAGGCACTGCCTCTACATGACCCGTCTAGCCCCCGCAAGCGAAAATCCTTCACAGCGTTTCCCCATACCGTATCCGGAAGATCACGTCACGAATACGTCATGGGCAAGGCCTTTTTTTTAGAGCGCAGATTTTAGGCGCCAGTTCCTACGGCGAGCGTTGACGTCGGCCTAACCAAGCGAACAGGCACAGCAAAGCATGAAAGAGCGGACGAGCTCAGCGTTGGATGAGAGGCGCGAGTAGGAAAGGGGAGGAGAAGGGCGGAGCGCAAGTGGAGAAGAAAACTGTAGTGCGGCGACGATGGCTACGAGATGGCGCCAGAGCAGCGCGCTTCGTCCGTTAGGCCTGTCTGCGGTGGCGGTTGCTGTGAAGCACGCCCACGCGCCGCCCACGTTCACTCTAGACACGCGCTGCATCTCGCGATCTCCAGATTTGCGAGGCAGTTGCGCCAAACTTCGCTCCGGTTGCAACGTGCCGCACGAGACAGATTGTCCACGCCAGCAATTGACCCTTTTCGCGGAGCCGTTAGTTCTAGAGAAATGAGATGGTGATTTTCGGTGGCACGTACGCCTCATGTGGCCTCAGCTACAGCACGCGAATGCGAAACCATTACCACTCCTACCTTGCTTCTGTGCGACCAGCTGTCAGAAATGCAAATGACTTTTCGCTACCGCACTGTGCTTCTAGCATGCGGTATTGAATCATGTTAATTGAAAATCTGTGCAGTAGTTGGCTGCAAAAATAGGGACTAGCGTATTTAGGAATGGATCTGTGTAGCCAAGTTCGCCGACCGTTGCTAGAACTCTCCGTACGTGTTACCGGCACTTCGAGATTTCCTCGAGTATAGAGAAATTTGCTCATCCGCCAGCGTTGTATCGCTAACCTTTAAAGAAAGTAGTTCAGCCCCGGAATATCGACAAGATTGAGTACCACTTGTTAAACAATGACACAGGGAGTAGCACCGCTTCCTGTCATAGTAAAATTCGCGCACGGCATCAATGCACATCTACCCCAACTGGCACGGAAACTTACGGCCACTCTATTGCCAACGCGTCAAGAATAAGGGAATGGGCGCACACTTGAAAATACGCGCGCTATATATGCGCAATAAATGACGGACTGCACCGAGCGCTGACCAATGATCGAAGCTGAATGTTTCCTGTCGGTCCACAAGTGTAAGTGAATTACTAGCGACAATAGATATTTGCTACAAGGTATTACAATGTACTATCGGCCAAAAAAGTAAACGGACCAGGGCTTAGGTGGTCGAGCGACTGCGGGGCCACACCGGGGCGCTGCTATCGTGCTGCGCGCGCTGACGGCGAGAGTGCTCCGAGTGACGCCATGACTTCGCCCTCACTCTCACGGGGGGTCTCATCACGCTTGATAAATTTCTAGTGCGCCGTTCGGTTGCTCTGCTGCTGACGGTCGCGACGAAGGGGACCGTACATCGCCAGTAATCCAGCACATGGCGCTGTCGTGCAGTAGCGGGTGGCCGCAGGGCATCCAACCGCGGCACTGAGAAGGAACGAAGACCCGTTCTGATTGTTGTTTTGCTTATATTCACCTTGTCTTTCATATTAGTGCATGTCGCCGGCGTTAACCACTGCTCGATTTTAGGCAACATCGCGCAAGTAGCCGCAACGGCGGCTGCGGTAACGCACCCTCTTTCACGTCGCCGTGATAGTGTTGGAAGCGCTGCACACACGCATGGACGTCCGAAGCTATAGCGGCGGCGTTCTCGATGCCAAGGTGACTAAGCCAAGTCATCGCGGTCGGCGGCAACTTTTCGTCGCACTGAGGACTCCTTCAAGCCATGGAATGTTTCCGTGAATAAACTTTCACGACTGAATAGTTTTTCCGATTCGTCGTCACAATTCTCTCTTCCTGGCCGTACTATTGTAATGTTTCATAATGGCCTACGCATTGTAGTAGCTAATTAAAGCAGTTTTCAGAGGAGTCGCTGATATAAATATTGAACGCACTGCTGGAGACAATGCCGGAAAAGTAATCTCGACAGAAAAGTCGTGCCCTCAGTAAAGCTTGGCACCTGGAACTTATCACACCGGTGTGAAAGAGCACGCATCACGGTAGCCGCCGTTGTGGCTACTTGCGTTATGTTGCCTGAAATCGAGCAGCGGTGGACATCGGCGACATGCACTAATATGAAGGATAAGGTGAAAATAAGCAGAACAACAATCCCCCCCCCCCAGAACGGGTTTTCGTTCCTTCTCAATGCCGCAGTTTAATACCCGGCGGCCGTCCGTTACTGTGCGACAGCGCCATGTGTTGGATTACTGGCGATGCACGGTCCCCTTCGTCGCTACCATCAGCACCAGAGTAACCGAACGGCCCACTAGAAATTTATCAAGCGTGATAAGGCCCCGCGTGAGAGTGAGGGCGAAGTCTGGCGTCACTCGGGGCACTCTCGCCGTCAGCGCGCGCAGCACGATAGCAGCGCTCCGGTGTGGCCCCGCAGCCGCTCCGGCCACCTAAGCCGTGGTCCGTTTACTTTTTTGGCCGATAGTACATAACAGCTACGTTACAAGCCCTATGTGCGGCAAGAACAAATCTGTCCAAACTGCGCATACCCAAGAGCGTTTAGGCAGAATATAATTAAATTTTAACCGTACCGAGGAACTGAGTCAGAAAGGAGGCAAGTCGCTGCTTCAAAATATTTGCCAAATGAAGAACGAAGAGCAATACCCACTAATCCTGATTCAATTCCGGAGCGGATAGCTTAGCTAGCTTGGAATACATATCTATCCCCGCTTTTGCAACAAGCACCATATACGCTGCCCGCGCCATTTGAACATAGCCTAATCAGCTCCGAAAGCGCTTTCGCATGATCTCTCAAGCTGTTACCAAAGCTTCGTGTCGTCCACCCAGTCACCGTCGGCGATATTTCCTGAAACAGGTTTGCCGAGCCGCACCGGCGTCGTAGACATCGATTGTAAAGACGGAGTCAACGGAAACAGTTGAGGCAAGCAATGGGTGCGTCACCACGTGATCAAGCATGGCAGCGCCCACGGGATTGCCGCGAAAAGGGTCACTACATCGCTAAATGAAAACTTTATATAGCTGCGCTCATATTTCGCAATAGGGAGTATCGTAATCGTCGATGAATTTTTTAATGCCTCACCATTTGAGCGATCCTGCCAATTAAAGCCTGTTCCCCTGTATTTTTTCTGACCCCAAAAGAGGGAAGGGGAAATGTACAGGAGCCTGACGCAGGTGAAAGAAGAGTAGGCATTTGACGTCACGAGAGAGGAAGGGTGCCACGGGGACGTGACTACCGGCGCAGCGTGGCTGGAGGAGAGAAAAGGAAGTGCGCGTCATACGTCAGCACTGAAAGAGATGAGGTGGCGCGAGCACTGGCGGGAGGGGGGGGGGTCTAAGCGGCCTCGCGTATTTGGCGTTCGGCCATCAGCAGATGCGCATTGCTCATGGGCAAGTCTGGACACGTGTCGTGCGTCCCGATAGCCACAATAATGGCTTCGTTTGTGTTTTGTGTGTTGTATAGCTTTTCTTTATTTATTTACTATCATACCCACAGCGCCATTTAGGCATTACAGAGGGGGGGAGGTTACAAACATCAATGTAAACAGCTCATGGCATTCATTAAACAGCATTAAACTATACAATACAATGAAAGCGGAAAAGAAAAAAAACCGCAAGGGGACAAAAATGGTACATCAGGATATCAATGTACAGCACGGAAAAAAGAAAAGGCAGGAAACGGCATCATACAATTAAGGAATAAAGCACTATGTAATGATAGCAAACTGTACAATCACTATATACTGTAACATAAAGAAGAAAATTTCAAAGAGTATTTGCAAAATATTCATTATTAAGTATACCAACTACGGCAGCAGGCAGTCGATTCCATTCTAAAATGGTTTTGGGGAAAAAAGTGCTTTTGAAAAGCTTAGTTCTAGAACTGTATTCCCTAACCTTGAGCTCGTGATCTGTTCGTCTGGATATATAATGTGGCTGAAGAATATACTTATTACGGTCAATTCCAATTTGGCCATAAAATATATTGTGAAAAAGTTTCAAGCGTAATGCCTGCCTTCTCTTTTCTAAGGTGTCCCATATTAATGTTTGTTTTGCACTAGTAATGCTAAGGTTTCTGTCATAGTTGCCGATTACGTACCGTGCTGCTATATTCTGAACTCTCTCAAGTTTATCTCGGTCGGTACACGTAGGAGGGTCCCATACGGTGCATCCATATTCTAAAATGGGTCTAACATAGCTTTTGTACAGAAGATCACGAGCCTGCTGGGGAAAGAGTTTCGTAGAAATCCTAACTCTTTGCATGCCTTTGCTGTAATGAAATCAACGTGCCTGTGCCAGCATATGGACGGTGTGAGGAATACACCCAAGTACTTGTACTCGGTAACAACCTGCAATGGGGAACCGGATAAATAATATGCGGCTTCTGGCATACACTTCTCAGTAAAGCGCATGTGGACAGATTTCTGTGCGTTTATTTGCATATGTGACTCTCTAGCCAGTTTTGTAGTTTAACTAAATCATTTTGCAAAATAGCAGTATCGGCAATGCTTGTAATTTCCCAATATATTGTCAGATCATCAGCAAACAATCTCACGGAAGAAACAATAGTGTTGGGAAGGCCATTTATAATTATTAAGAAAAGTAATGGGCCCAATACGGAGCCCTGGGGGACGCCAGACATTGCGCGGGCCGCACTAGGTTCTGCGCCATTTACCACTACATGCTGAAACCGCAAAGAAAGCTATTCCTTAATCCATGCAATTACTTGTTCATCGATATTAAACCAACGTAGTTTACATGCAAGCAATGTGTGATCCACCAAGTCGAAAGCTTTTCTAAAATCTACAAACACCGAGTCAACACAAAGAATGAGCATCCAGTGCACTCCAAACTTCATGAACGAATTCTGTTAATTGAGTTGTACAGGAGAGCCCTTGCCTGAAACCATGATATTCCTGATTCAGGAGGTTATGATTGGTAATGTGGGTCATTATATTTCTGCACAAGGCGTGCTCTAATACTTTGCAGACAATACTTGTTAGACATATCGGCCTGTAATGGCTGACTAGTTCGCGAGGCCGCGATTTATACACTGGCACAACGCACGCCATCTTCCATTCGTGTGGTAGGACCCCGATGTTCAATAACTTCGAGTACAGTATCTTAAGAAAGGGAGGGATGAACGACGCACATAATTTGAGAAATGCGCCTGTCAATATATCAGGCCCCCCTGCTTTGCTGGAATCTATACGTTCAAGAAGAGACCGTATTCCACTTTCATCAATAATTATATCATCCATGTTTTCAATGACCTCATTAGCAGACGGACGCGGAATTGCGCTCTAGGCACTGGGTGAGAAAATGGAAGCAAAAAGCTTGTTGAAGCAGTTGGGTTTTTCTAAGCTATTTTACATTTCCACTCCGTCATGCTGAAGTGGTGGAATACATACTTTGTCTTTTCTATTACATTTGACAAGATTCCAGAATAGTTTTTTGTTGTTTGAAATCGAGAAGGCAAAGCGTCAGTTCGTTAAACGCATAGAGAAAAAAATATAGCAGGGAGCATGCCACAACGTGATCAAAGCCAAACCTTTCGGCCAAACACGTAATCGCACGTCGAAGCGCGCGGTTGGTTTTAATGTTTCCGCCCTGCCAGCAGGGCCGCGGCAGAGCAACTGAACAAACGTGCGACGTATAAAAACTACTGGTATTAGTACTGGGAACCAAACGTCTCAGAATATCTTGATTCGTGCTCCGTGATCTCGATGCAAGAGGTCACGTGTGAGTGAGCGTGAGTGAGTGAGTGTGTGAGTGAGTGAGTGAGTGAGTGAGTGAGTGAGTGAGTGAGTGAGTGAGTGAGTGAGTGAGTGAGTGAGTGAGTGAGTGAGTGAGTGAGTGAGTGAGTGAGTGAGTGAGTGAGTGAGTTAAGAAACTTTATTGCAGGTCCGGCGAGGGACGCGTACCCGTCGTGCACACGGCTAGGCGTAACGTGTTGGGCCGCAACTATGCAAAGTGATGGCCCAACACGTGACGGAGTGTTGGCAAGCGGAGTGCTGGCAAGCGAACGCTCGCATCACGTAGTGATCGCTTATATATATTTATAGATATATATAATTTTATATATAACCTATATATTTCCTCTCTCCATGGCTAATGTGACGATGGATGCCGCGTCGTTTGCAAGCGGTACGAGCGATCCTGTACAAGAGGAGCCTGCGCACGTTTGTAGATAGTTTCGTTTCCAGCGCGCGGGGCTGTACGACGCGGGCACAAGCGGTCGCGACAGAAATACGTTCTTTCTTGCTACGGCTTGGAGTAAAACGGACTCGCAGACATCGGGTTTGCAGGTTTTATTAGTCTTCAAATCATTTAATCATATCATCATGCAACACATCAAACAAGCAATTGCTGTAGCCCTGTATAATTATTGAAATCACGTGCAACGGTGAGTGACGTTTCAGCAATGCGAATTACGTAGGCGCACTGGTGCGTCTGGCTTCGACTCTCCGGATGGGAGCGCTGCGCCCTCGTGAAGTAGAGCGCGCGGCGTTTCGTTTGGAATTTAAGCTGTTCTTGTGGGAGGTGGGTCGGAGGGGCAGCAGTGTAATACTTTGCAGATACGATCGATTTTATGCTCTCTGCTTGTCTCTTCAAAATAAACAAACCTGGTGAGGGGGCCTTTAGCGCTTCAGAGTGCTTGCATACGTGTATTATTGCCATAAACCCAATTGATCCCTTATTGTTAAACTTATGTTTCACCGATTACCTGGCGCTTACTCTCGCCAAACCTAGAAAAGTTTCCTGCTTCAGTTAACCGAAGGCACTAAGCGAACCTCATATAATGCTAGAAGGTAGGAAAGTAATGAGCTTCAGTATTTATTTCGGGCGCGTGTAATTAATCCCGGAGCGTGAAAGTTCTGTCATAAATTTCACTTACTGTGACCCTCCTTTCCACGAATTATGTTTCTGGGGTAGCTTACCTATATTTCGGGAGATTGGGAAGCATAGCTCGTCGCAGCCGTGTTATACTTTCAACCAGATTTTTTTACAAAGGCTCCGTGTGATACAGCTAAAGTGAACTATGCACATGTGTATTCCGTAAGGTTGCCCTCAAGTTCGCTAAATTTGACATCCAATGGCAGTTGCACTTATTCTAGACAACTCGCTAAATTTCGCGCTGCTCGTAAAACAGATTCATGGTGTTCTGGAGCACTTGCACACACAATTTGTTGCAAAATCATTAATTAATACACACAGATTTTAAACTTTGGCTACATGTCGCCCACGATCTACCCCTTATTTTTGCCGAATCATAACAAGCCGCATAGTCTCTTTCACCGATGACATCAACTAAATCTACTAAGAGCGTCGTAATACGGGACAACAGAGAAAGAAAATGACCAACCCTTCCCGTACCGGAAAGGGGGGTAAGCGAAATTTGTCCTGCGTGCACCGGTTAAGTAATTAAGAGGTAACGGCGCCGCACGGCTTCTGCCTCCCGCTCCCTCAGCTCAGGATCCTCTTCTCATTGCTGTCGGAGCGCCTGGATTCGGATGGCTCTAACGGCTGGCTTGATGCACCGACGCCGAACCCTTTCATGGGCGAGTTCTCACTGCCGCTTGTCGAATGCTGCCTGTTCCTTGGAGGAACGCAGAGCGTGTCCGCGTCCCATTCGTTTTCAGAGACTCAAGTGATCAGAAAGCAAGCTGGCGCAGCGCGCGGGATACCATTTTCTGCCCTTTCGCTCCCCGGCTGAAGCGAAGCGACTCTGATTGGTTGCGCGAGTGGGGCGAGCGCGCGCCTATGCAGCTGGAATCCTTGCTAATGACTGATCAACTGATCGAACCTCCCTTTTCCGCAGCCGCTCTGCTCTGGGAGCAACTGGATATTTTTTTTGTTTTGCGTGGCCATGATAACGCCATTTGTGAGCCAAAACAACCTTCGCTCGAAAAAATCAGGAGTCAGAATTCCTTTACAACGTTTCTATTTAAACCAGCAACCTGAAAGCTTGGCCACGCATTCCACTTAAGAATCCCCCTATATTCATTGAATTCAAAGTTGGCATGTTGTGGAGTTGCTTTAGGAGTCTTTGAACCTTTGCTAATAATGGCTGTGTGACACACTGCAGCCCTTGAATAAGTCACTTTCTACAAAGGCTCTAATGGCTTTAACATATAAAGATTTATCGCTCCTTGCTCCCCAGCATGCTTGCTACTCCAAAGAATATAAACACCGTGCCTGGCATAGTTGACGGATAAGATCCGGGAAAAACAACTACATACCTTGTATATGTCATAAAGAGGGGGAAAACGGCAAGTACTAGGTAATAATTCTGAATTCACACATTTAACATACGCACTTTGAGCTTTTCCTACGCGTCATCCAGAGTGGCCACCATTTGTACAATATATAAAATATCTGCCGTTTTTGGTTCCCCCAGGGAAGTAGAGAAGCTCTTAAAACTTTTCACATAACGCCTGTAAACGGGCCGAAAACTAGGGTTTACCAATGCTCATCGAACGCCTCAGTGACCTACGCATTACAATATGTACGTGCACATTGTCTTCCTAAATAATAATAATAATAATAATAATAATAATAATAATAATAATAATAATAATAATAATAATAATAATAATAATAATAAGTGGAAGAAAAAGTAGAAGAAGAATAAAAGCGTTAAAAGTGGTATATCATGCTTTGGAGGGCTTATGTCACCCCATCACCAGATTCTCTCTAAATCTTTTCGCCCTGAAGTAAAGTGTGGCTCCATAAAATCAAACTGATGTGGTTCAACACATACTTAAGCCTTTCAGCGTCACTGACGTATGAGTATGTACCCGTGTTTCTGTCCTGCCATGTTCCTCTTGACATTCCTGTTGTCAGATACGGTTGTGAAGACCGCACCAAGAGAGCATATGCTTTATCCGTATCATTTCTTTTTCATTTCCGTGCAACCGTAAATAGATAGTTGTGCTCATTTTATGATGTCTTTGAGAAAAACGCAACGCTGGGGGTGCGTCACCTCTTAGTCTGAAAAAAAGCTTGCACCCTCAGGCGTTCATCTTGCGCCACAATAATAATCGTTATCTTGCCCGCACTACTTTCTTTAACGCTGTGTGCAAAGTACGGCCCGGCCATGAACGACATGCGCATCATTAGCTTGACATAGCGTTCTCCAGAGCAAAGTAGCGAGCGCAGAGTTTTCGAGAATGGAAACGCAAGTAGGGCAGATGACAATTATTGTTGTACGACAACATAAGCCCAAAGGGTGCAAACTTTTTTAAAAGTGTGAAATGGTTAAAGGACGGAATTCTGGAATGTCGCGCACACGGCTGTATTAAGCATGTGGTCTTCGAGATTTTCTGGCGTGCTTCAATTTTGCCACCGCCACATAACGGTTGAGTTTTTATTGCTGTACCACTTGTATGGACATTCCAGGCTCCGCCGTCACCGCCACGTTCCGCGTAAAGTACCAGTGCGATAACATCGCGGCCACGCGGCGTATGTTGTGTGTGAGAGTGAAATCACGCGAGGTTGAGCCGAGGATGGTGACTCGTTCTCGCGCGTACAAGGAAAGAAGGGGGAGAGGGGGTGGAAGAGGGGGCCTTCTACTCCGGCAGTTCGTGTGGCGCGGCTGAGTACGGCCGTTTGGGCCCTGTCATGAAAGCGATCTGCGATGGGGACAGGGTGTATGTGCGTCGAACGCTGGTACGTTCATGTTCGCTGTGTTCCCACCGCTTAGTTCGCGTCGAAGTGAGAGGCAGCACGAAGGTCAATTCTATCGCTGTTACTGCCACGCTTCCCAACGGCATCGTTTTGAAAGCGAGTGTCCGCGCCCTTCGAGTGAGGTGTGTTCATGGTTGTCTGTGCGCCCGTGACTCCATGCTTGTTAATTTAGTTAGTAAGCGAATCTTTACAAGCTGATAGGGCTGATAATACTAATGTCCTTAGTTCGTAAAGCTGTCTACTAATTTGCTATCGCAATCGATGCTTGACCATTCGCGAGAGACGGCGACTTTTCTGCAAGTAAGGGAGTATTTAGTAAGTCATGGTTAACAGTGCAACGTATGAGTTATAATCGCAGGTTTAGTGAAGGACGTCAGTCTAATGGTGGCAAGAGGAAAACTGTATTCTTGATGATTTAACGCCTTCACTGGAATGCTCTGCACTTTACCAGTACCGCATCGCCGGCGGCAAGAGCGGTATCCTCATAGCTGGTCATGCCGGGGAAATTACGCAAGGCACTTTACGCCTGCATGTGAATTCCTTTTCGCTGTTCGCCAATAAATTTCATCAACAAATTACGGAGGTGGTTCTCACTTCAAAACAAAACTCTGATCGCGCCAATAAAGCTAATTATTCCATTAAATTTATTGTTCGGTTGTCTTTACTAGAGATGTTTATCTCATAATTGACTACGTGCACATTTGAACCCCAATTGAATTCCAGATTGAAGGGATCGGTACAACACTCATTCTTTTCCCATTTTGTATTTCTGCCAGAAGGAAATCCACTGAGTAAATGCGGAACTCCAAAATTTGGTAATTTTACCTGTAAACGCCCAGAGGAACGGCGTTATTATTACAACTCAACAGAGCGAAAATGCAAACAAATATCCTATACACCTTGCAAGCACGCAAATGTTTTTAAGAGGCTTACGGACTGCCTAAAGACCTGCGCACGTAAGTACAAAACACGTAAAGTTGCTGTAGCCTGCGTCCTCTTCAAAAAAGAGTGTGAAACAATTCGGACATTTTTCTGCTGTCTACATCCAGAGTTGCACCCAACAATAAATTGACACTACGAATCCTTGAGCTGATGGGAACACTAGTTGCAGCCAGCGTAGCGAAATATAGCAATCATATCCTATTTCATGTTTCTATAACCACCAAGCTTTTGACTCACTCCTCTGTGTTCTTATGCTGGATCACAGGACAAAAATAAGGGAAACATTCGGGGCGAATACAATTTCTAAAGTTCAGCAAATCAATCAAGATATTTTGATAAATATTTATTATTTGAACACGACCAGCAGAAAATTTTCTTCTTATTACAGCGACGTCACAGTGCATTCAACCGCCAAAATGGTCAAAGAGAAGCAGGGGGAATTACTACTACACCTTTTATCCTGAAGAACGAACTTGTTTACTACAACAAGGAACTTTTTATTCCGAAGATCCAAGGGTGAACGCTTTTGAGCACAGCTACCAATGCGCAAACAGATGCCATCCGATTGATGATTGGTATTAATAAAGCCAACTTCTCTTTTGAGTAGATTCCTAGGTCTGGTGTATCTGTTTCGCTACTGGCTGCCGCGTGGGTTGCTCTCTCCTCTGAAATATAACCGGCGCCACGCGTACCTGCATGCTCCATTTAGTTTCAACCGCGACCTCCCCGTCTGCTACGCCTGCGGTTTCCGAGGACATGTTGCGTACTTTTTTTTTATTGAAATGCATATTAGGAGAGGTTGGCGTCTTTAAGGTGGCACCGGCTACTCCTTGTCACTTGGCAAAGGAAACAAATTTGCGTAAAAAGGGAGAATAACGACACAAAATAACACACTCAGTAGAACACTGGATGAATAAAAAAATATATAGTCCATCAGTACATGAATCGCAAAGTTTTGTGCATGAGTTGCGTACACGTACGCGTATATCAAGTCAGATATTTCAAACAGCCAAAACACACAACACATGTAGTACACTGCAAGTACAGAACAGAATTATACGTAATGCGTAAAAGTTGCGATCACCACATAAACCAGTTATGAACCACAAACAACATTTATGTTACTCGTTTAGCGTATTCGGATCATCTGAAACTTAATATTTTCCCGAAATGTTGGTGTCCTCTACAAACTTTTTCACAGCAAGAGGTGCACTTTTGTCGCCGCCGCCCGCAGCGAGCCCCACGTTTTTCGGCGTACACAGCTCGTGTGCACGAAGACGCGCCCGCACCATTTGGAGTCCATCCTCTGCGGCAACAGCGGTCTTAGCAATCGCACGATGAATCCCCTGTCTCGAAGCGCACCGCCGATCCGACTGCGCCGTTCGACATCCCCGCGCCGTCGTCGGTCGCCTTCCCCGCCGCAGCTGGGAAACGAGCTGGTGCGGCCGGTGGAGGTGCGGTCGCGGGACGGTCAGACTCGCCAATTCCTGTCTGTTGTTATGCTGAAGAACAAGGTGTGTGTGTGCGTGTGTGTGTGGGGGGTGTGTGTGTGTGTGTGTGTGTGTGTGTGTGTGTGTGTGTGTGTGTGTGTGTGTGTGTGTGTGTGTGTGTGTGTGTGTGTGTGTGTGTGTGTGTGTGTGTGTGTGTGTGTGTGTGTGTGTGTGTGTGTGTGTGTGTGTGTGTGTGTGTGTGTGTGTGTGTGTGTGTGTGTGTGTGTGTGTGTGTGTGTGTGTGTGTGTGTGTGTGTGTGTGTGTGTGTGTGTGTGTGTGTGTGTGTGTGTGTGTGTGTGTGTGTGTGTGTGTGTGTGTGTATAGACGGTGTGAATACTACTGCTCTTGTCGATATTAGGGTGCCGCTATTTCTGTTATGAGCATTCGCTTCGAAGATCGCTTAGGACAGAAAGTTATGTTCGCGTGGGATCGCAGCCGAACTTTTCTTGGAGTTGAAATGTTGCGCCCTGTTGGTGTTTGTTCTGTTTTGGTTGCGATCGGAGGACAGAGCTTTAGAGCCGAGTTCGCTGTATTGGTCCACGCAACTCATCATGTTACTTTAGGTATAGATTTCCTACGTGAATGCAGTGCTACACTTAACTGTGGGACTGGAGAGATTTTACTAAGGAGCACGTTGGGGGGGGGGGGGGGGCAATGGCCATACTTGATGATTTGCAGACCGATCAAGCCGACGTGTTTTCGCTGTCTGAAGATGTGTTACTGCCTGGTCAGACAATGTTTGTTACCGTGAGTTCTTCACGTATCCGGGTGGGATCATGTAGCGCTCTTGTCGAGCCAGATCATAACAACGCGATTAAGAACGTGTTGGTCCCTCGGTCTATTGTTTAATCCATCGGCGGGCGCGCGTTTTTTTGACAGTGAACGCTTCTACGGAGTCTGCTACCCTGTCAGTCGCACTTAAATTGGCAACATTTGAGGAGCAAGCCACAATTGATGTACGAACAGTTGCAGCGTCTTCAGACATCAGTCGACCATTGCCCAACTAGTCGGATAACGTGCGACGTATGATAAACAAGTCGTTTTCGTCTTCCGAGCAGGACGTACTCCAACAAGTGCTGGCCTGCTACAGGTCAGTATTTGATTTTACTCAACGCGAGCGTTGTCGGACGTTGCCGGAATCCCGCGTGCACCACCGCGTCAACACAGAGCAAGCGACTGCGATACGTCAGAAACCCCATCGCGTTTCTGCCACAGAAAGAAGAGTGATCGCCGAAGAGGTCTACGACATGCTGCAGAGAGGCGTTATTCAGGAGTCCTGCAGCCCTTGGGCAGCTCCTGTTATAGTAGTGAAAGAGAAAGACAACTCGTGGAGGGGGGGTGGATTTTGTGTCCACTACCGCCGCCTAAATGCCGTCACAAAGAAAGGCGTGTATGCCGTACCACGGATTGACGATACCGTTCACTGCCTTCACTCCGCATCGTACTTTTTGTCGATTGGCCTCCAGTGCGGATATACTCGCAGATACCGATGCACCCGTCTGACAGAGAAATAACCACTTTTGTTACGCCTGAGGCACTCAATGAGTTTAAAGTCATGCCTTTTCGCTTATGCAATGCCCCAGCAACCTTCGAGCGATTTATGGACTTCATTCTCCGTGCTCTCAAATTGCAGATTTATATGTGTTATTTAGATGACCTGATTATTTTCGGCCGAATTTTCCACGAGCTCAACCAGAGGTTAGGCGTTGTTTTGGACTGCATCCGAAAGGTTGGCCTAATTTTAAACTCTAAGAAGTGTCGTTTCGATGAGCCCCAAGCCATTGTGCTTTGATATTTCGTTGACCAAGGACGGTATATGGCCAGATCCCCAAAAGATTTCTGCTGTTCGCAACTTTAAGCAGCCGAAGACAGTGAAAGACCTCAGAAGTTTCCTGGGCCTGTGTTCTTTGGCAGGTTCATTACCGAGTTCACCGAGCTTGCTGGTCCACTAACTGACCTACTCCGCAAGTACACTCCCTATATATGGTCCACTCAGTGCGAAACTGGTTTCCATCAGCTTAAGTTATTGCTCACCTCTTGGCCACTTTTCGGCCATTTCGATCCAGAGGCGTTCACCTAACTGCATACTGATGCAAGTGGGGTGGGCGTTGGCGCTGTGCTCGTCCAGTTTCATGACGGACACCAACACGTTGTTGCATACGCAAGTCGTACTTTGAAAAAAACAGAGAGCAATTATACAGTCATGGAGGTGGAATGTTTTGCTGTTGTTTTCACCATCCACACCTTCAGATCTTATTTGTACGGCCGCCATTTCAATATTGTCACCGACCATCATTCTCTCTGCTGGCTCGTTGGACTGCGTGACCCATCTGGGCGGTTGGATCGGTGGGCCTTGCGTCTTCAAGAATACGACTTTTTTGTTGCTTATAAGAGCGATAGGTGCCACACAGATGCCGACTGCTTATCTCGTCTTCCCTCTCAGAGCGAAGGTACTGATGATGACGCTTTCGATGATTACATAACTACACTATCATGGGACTTTCCTGTCTTCGCCGTCTTCAAGAACGAACCGCGCGAGCCTCCACTAAAGCCGATTATTGGTGCGACCCACAGATCTGATCGGGCTACGCCACTTGTGATTCGTGACGGTCTGCTTTACCACAAGATATATTCAAAAAACGGTGCTCCACTGCTGCTTGCCATCCCAATGTGCCTGCGCTTTGCTGTACTTCGGGCCATGCACGACGACCTTATATCAGGTCACCTTGGATTCGCTAGAATGCTCCACTGCCTCCGACAACGTTTCCACTGGCCTCAATCGTGAAAGGCAACCAAGCAGTATGTCGCCAGCGGTTATGTCTGCCAACGGCACAAACAACCGACTGCAGCTCCTGCAGGAACTCTGCCACCAGTTAGACCGCCTACTTCACATTTTGAGGAAGTTGGTATACATTTACTCGGTCCCTTCCCCAAGTCTTCCACTGGCTGCCGCTGGATAATCATGCGCGTGGATTTTTTAACCCGTGATACTCAACCAATGGCGCTTGTCTCAGCTACACCATCTGATGTTTCGGCGTTTCTTCTGCATTAGATTATCCTCCGCCACGGAGCTTCTCAGGTGGTTATAAGTGATCGCGGTCGGCAGTTCACCACTGACGTCGTGGAAGAGTTTGTGGAATTCAATATCGCTATTCCACTTCTTACCGCCCGCAGACCAATGGTCTAAACAAGCGCACCAATCGTACCCTCGTAAGCATGCTTTCAATGTATGTATGTCTCAGCGGATCATAAGAACTGGGATGCCGTATTACCGTTCGTCACGTATGCCTTCAACACAGTCAAGCATGAAGTCACAGGATACGCACCTTTCTTTTTCCTCTATGCTAGCCATCCTTAAAGTTTTCTCGACACCATACTTCCTTTTTCACCTAACGACGATGCTTCTGTCCCGCAGATATTGTCAAGGCTCAAGGCACAAAGATGGAACAGGAATATCTGGCGCGAACTATCCAGACTCAACAAAGAAATAGAAACATATGCGATTAAGCTCAACGAGCAGAATTGGTACAGCAAGTGTGATGAGATGGAAGCCAATATGAGGCTCTCCAAAACCTGGAGCCTTCTCAGACATCTAATCGACCCTAATAAATCAAAATGGAAGCTAGTACAAACCAGGTGAGAGCGAGGCATGGCTTTGTTGGCACAGATGACGAGCTCATTAGCGAGCTCCAAGAGATATATCTTGGAAGAGCAGAGAGGGAAGTGTTCAGGGACTACGAGGGACCTCCCAATCCAGATCTCGATGCCCCCATCACCACGACAGAGGTTAGAGCAGAGATTAATAACCTCAGAAAGAGATCGGCCCCCGGTCCGGACGGGATAACAAACACAGCTCTCAGGAATCTAGACGATGAGTCCATCATTGCATTAACCAAATTCATGAACCAGGTGTAGGAGAAAGGGGAACTCCCAAAAACATGGAAACAAGCTGACGTAGTCTTTATTCCCAAGCCAGGCAAACTACCCGGCTTGAGCAACACGCGACCAATCCCCCTCACCTAGTGTGTAGGGAAATTGATGGAGCATGTTGTTCAAACGAGACTGACCAGGTGCATGGAGGAGAATGATCTCTGGCCGCATGAAATAGTTGGATTCAGGCCAGGGCTCAGTACACAAGATGTCATGCTCAGACTTAAGCATGATATCCTAGACCGATATGACTCAACTGACACCCGGGCGATCCTGGGCCTCGACCTCACCAAGGCATTTGATAACGTTAGCCATAAGGCTACCTTAGCAGGCCTCGAAGAGGCAGGTGTGGGACACAGGGTATATGCATACGTCAAAAACTCTGTCACAGAGGGAGGCGAATATAACATTTCTGGATGTAAAATCCCCTCCCATAACACTTGGGAGCAAGGGGACCCCGCCAGGGTCGGTGCTATCACCCTTCCTATTCAACATAGCGATGAGGGGTCTCCCGGCGGAACTCAATAAGATTAAATTGATTAAATTTAGCATGTACGCGGATAATATCAACATCTGGGTTAACAGTGGGAGTGACGCAGCCATCGAACTTAAACTACAGACAGCGGCGAATACGGTGGAAGAGTATGCGGCCAGCAGAGGCTTGGCGTGCTCGCCAGAGAAATCAGAGCTGTTAATCATTGAGCCAAAACATCAAAGGGGACGCGCTGGGAGCCGCAGACTCATCAATTTTTTCGTAAACAGAACTGAGGTTCCCAAGGTGGAGGAAATCAGAATTCTGGGCATGTATATCCAGAGAAATGAATGCAACCTCACGACAATCAAAAAGCTAGAAGGATACACGGCGCAGGTCACGGGGATCTTTAGGAGGATTTCACTCAAAGGCAGCGGCCTCAAAGAGAACAGCCTCCTCAGACTCATGCAAGCCTTCATTACCAGCCGTATAGTGTATGCCACACCGTATCTTGTGTTTAAGCGAGAAGAAAAGGAGAAAATAAATGCGATCATTAGGAAGAGCGTTCAGACAGCCCTAGGGCTCCCAGACTCGACCTCGACAGACCTGCTCCTCAAAATGGGGGTTCACAACACGCTAGTTGAGCTCACTGAGGCAGTACGAGTGTCTCAGTTGGAAAGATTAGGCCAGTCTAAAACAGGGAGAAAAATCATGGAATGTGTAGGAATCCAATGCGACAGGGGTGCCCCGACTGACAAGAAAGACATTCCGTTGGACGTGCGTAAACGCTTCCGAATCGCCCCCTACCTAAAAATATGCATCCTATCTACAACAAAGAGGGGAGAGCTCACAGGGCTAAGGCTCTAGTAAATAAACTTAAACACACACCGGCGCATAACGTAGCGTACGTGGAGGCCGCTAGCGGCAAAGACGGGGCTGCGGTATCGACGGTGGTTCATGGCGACGGGTGCGTTAAGATAGCGTGCTTCACGTGCACGAGGGACTTCTGTACAACCGAGGAGATTGCAGTAGCGCTCCCATGTGCGGGTACAGAAGCGGGAGTAATATTATGCGATAACAAATTAGTTATCCGAAATTTTAACAGACGGAGAATCTCGGAAGAAGCTCTCCACATTCTACTCAAGAACTCTCCCAGGAGGGACATAACTTTTATTTGGGTACCGGCCCATGCATCTTTTTATCTTGACCGGGTACCGGTCCCAGGCAAGAAAGCCGCTCACGAGCTTCCCCGAGCATTCTACCACCGGGCAACTCTAGAGCAGCCAGTTCCAGGGATAAAAGATAGCATCATCACGTACAGGGAAATTGTCGATCATTACAAAACCGAAAGAAGAATCTTTCCGCCTCCGCATCGGTCTCTCTCTCTGGAGGACGCTCGCATTTGGCGACGCCTCCAGGGAAACAATTATACATCACCACATTGGATCTATTTAACACAAACGAGGGACTATAACGACGCCCTCTGCAAAATTTGTACGCAGAAAGGTACGCTGGACCATATAATATGGGAGTGTGCTGGCTCCCCAGGGGCCAAGGAAAACGTTGACAGTAGAGAAGCCTGGAAGGCTTTGCTCCAGAGCGAGGCTGAAGACGATCAGCGTCGAGCAATCCGCCTGGCCGTTGAGGCCGTGAAGACTCATCGTCCTCAACGCGCAGGGACTGCTGCGTCCTGCCCCCCTATCTACGTGTAAGTTAAGAGGCGGGCACCCCAGCTCGGCGAACAATAAAGATTTCAATTCAATTCAATTCGTGCCGAAGAAGCAGTCGACTTGCCCGGCTCAGACCCTCATCGTCACATGTTCATGCTAGGGCTCGCTACGGCGCACAACAGCTGCCCGTCAGATTCGCCACCAGTGACTTCGTGTGGCTGTTCGCACCGGCTAGAAAAGGGGGACTTTGCCAAAAGCTTGTCTCCAAGGGGGGGGGGCAAGAGGGGGGTGCAGCGGTGACGTAGAGGTAAAGCATCCGCATCGAGTGCAAGAGGACCGTGGTTCGAATCCCGGTGCCGCGCAATTTTCCACCGGAAAAAGCCGCGTGTTGATAAAATGGCACAAACAGGCATGGAGTGCGGCCTGATCCCGGTGACCAGAATCGGTAACGCACTCCCTCACCAGAGCAGGATTCGCCACCCTGGTGCAGTACTTGGCCACAACCTCCCATATGAACACAACAATAAAACCCTGGCCCTCAGTCCCCAGCAGCTGCGAAGCAACTGACCACGGCGGCGGTCAGACCTGCGATGCAGCAGAGAGTGCTAAGAATCCCTGGATTCGGACAGGCCGCCATAGGAATCAGAACCTGGCAACGTTTAACGCTAGAACGTTATCTAGTGAGGCGAGTCTAGCAGTGCTATTGGAGGAAATAGACGGCAGTAAATGGGATATAATAGGGCTCAGTGAAGTTAGGAGGGCAAATGAAGCATATGCAGTGCTAAAAAGCGGGCACGTCCTGTGCTACCGGGGCTTAGCGGAGAGGGGAGAAATATGAGTCGGATTCCTGATTAATACAGACATAGCTGGTAACATGCAGGATTTCTACAGCTTTAACGAGAGGGTGGCAGGAATTATTGTGAAACTTAATAAGAGGTACAAATTGAAGGTCATACAGGTGTACGCTCCTACATCCAGTGATGATGACCAGGAAGTCGAAAGCTTCTATGAAGACGTGGAATCGGCGATGAGTAACGTCAAAACAAAATACACTGTACTGATGGGCGACTTCAATGCCAAGGTAGGCAAGAAGCAGGCTGGAGACAAGGCTGTGGGGGAATATGGCATAGGCACTAGGAATAGCAGGGGAGAGTTATTAGTAGACTTTGCAGAACAGAGTAAGATGCGGATAATGAATACCTTCTTCCGCAAGCGGGATATCCGAAACTGGACATGGAGGTGCCCGAATGACGAGACGAAATGGAATAGACCTTATAATCTGCGCTAACCCTGGCACCATACAAGACGTGGACATGCTCGGCAAGGTGCACTGCAGTGACCATAGGATGGTAAGAACTCGAATTAGCCTAGCCTTGAGGAGGGAACGAAAGAAACTGGTACATAAGAAGCCGATCAATGAGTTAGCGGTAAGAATGAAAATAGAGGAATTCCGGATCAAGCTACAGAACAGGTATTCGGCTATAACACAGGAAGAGGACCTTAGTGTTGAAGCAATGAACGACAATCTCATGGGCATCGTTAAGGAGTCTGCAATAGAAGTCGGTGGCAACTCCGTTAGACAGGATACCAGTAAGCTATCGCAGGAAACGAAAGATCTGATCAAGAAACGCCAATGTATGAAAGCCTTTAACCCTACAGCTGGAATAGAACTGCCAGAACTTTCCAAGTCAATCAACAAGTGTAAGACAGCTGACATAAGGAAGTATAATATGGATAGAATTGAACATGCTTTCAGGAACGGAGGAAGCCTAAAAGCAGGGAAGAAGAAACATGAATAGGCAAGAATCAGATGCATGCGTTTAGAGACAAAGCCGCCAATATCATTACTAATATGGATGAGATCGTTCAAATGGCTGAGTTCTATAGAGATTTATACAGTACAAGTCGCACCCGCGACGATAATGGAAGAGAGAATACTCTAGAAGAATTTGAAATCCCACAAGTAACGCCAGAAGAAGTAAAGAAAGCCTTGGGAGATAAGCAAAGGGGGAAGGCAGCTGGGGAGGATCAGGCAACAGCAGATTTGTTGAAGGATGGTGGGCAGATTGTTCTAGAAAAACTCGCCACTCTGTATATACAATGCCTCATGATTTCGAGCCTACCGGAATCTCGGAAAAACGCTAACCTAATCCTAATCCATCAAAAGGGGACGCCAAGGACTTGAAAAATTATAGACCGATCAGCTTACTGTCCGTGGCCTACAAAATATTTACTAAGGTAATAGTAAATAGAACCAGGCACACCTTAGGCTTTATTCAACCAAAGGATTAGGCAGGATTCCGTAAACGCTACTCAACAATAGACCATATTCACACTAGCAATCAGGTGATAGAGAAATGTGCGGAATATAACCAACCCTTATATATAGATTTCATTGATTACGAGAAAGCGTTTGATTCAGTCCAAACCTCAGCAGTCATGGAGGCATTACGGAATCAGGGTGTAGATGAGCCATATGTAAAAATACTGGAGAATATCTATAGCGGCTCCACAGCCACCGTAGTCCTCCACAAAGAAAGCAACAAAATCCCAATAAAGAAAGGCGTCAGGCAGAAGGATACGATCTCTCCAATGATATTCACAGCGTGTTTAGAGGAGGCATTCAGAGACCTGGATTGGGAAGAATTGGGAATAAGAGTTAATGGAGAATACCTTAGTAACTTGCGATTCGCTGATGATATTTCTTTGCTTAGTAACTCAGGGGACCAACTGCAATGCATGCTCACTGACCTGGAGAGGCAAAACAGAAGGGTGGGTCTAAATATGTTCTGCAGAAAACAAAAGTAATGTTTAACAGTCTCGGAAGAGAACAGCAGCTTACGATAGGTTGCGAGGCATTGGATGTGGTATGGAAATATATCTACTTAGGGAAGGTAGTGACGTCGGATCCGGATCACGAGACTGAAATAATCAGAAGAATAAGAATGCGCTCGGGTGCGTTTGGTTGGCATTCTCAGATCATGAACAGCAGGTTGCCATTATCCCTCGAGAGAAAAGTGTGCGACAGCTGTGTATTACCAGTACTCACGTACGGGGCAGAAACCTGGAGGCTTACGAAAAGGGTCTACTTAAATTGAGGACGACGCAGCGAGCTATGGAAAGAAGAATCATCGGAGTAACGTTAAGGGATGAGAAAAGAGCAGATTGGGTAAGGGAACAAACGCGAGTTAATGACATCTTAGTTGAAACCAAGAAAAAGAAATGGGCATGGGCAGGACATGTAATGAGGAGGGAAGATAACCGATGGTCATTAAGGGTTACAAACTGGATTCCAAGGGAAGTGAACCGTAGCAGGGGGCGGCAGAAAGTTAGGTGGGCGGATGAGATTAGGAAGTTTGCAGGCACAACATGGCCGTAATTAGGTCATGACCGGGGTAGTTGGAGAAGAATGGGAGAGGCCTTTGCCCTGCAGTGGGCGTAACCAGGCTGATGATGGTGAAATAATTTTGTACAAATTTGATACCTGCAGGTGTCTGGACAAGATATGTTTTTCGTCTACTTGTGGGGGTAGTATCTTTCTCTTGGACAACCGCCTTTCTTTAGTATTTGTTTTGTAGTGATCTGGACCACACGCGTGCGCAGTCGACGTTGAAAGAATTCATTAAGCTTCAGTAAGATCACTTGCAAGTGAGCGTCTTTTCTGTCAGCATTTGTGTTCTTTCGGTCGCTGGTCTTCTCATCGGCAGTTCAGCGCTCTTCTATGCCTTCAAACCAGAGCCAGCTTTGTCTCCACCACTTCGCTCGCTGGGACGTGCGTGGCTTATATAATGCGAAAATCATTGGGCTGCTTGCGAAAGGAACTGAGTTCAATATCCCCGTGGGACCAACTTGGATCGCTCGGTATGTTCCGCTCATCCATTCAGCCATTTCTTTCGAACTTGTGTTACTGGGTATGTGCGACTGCCTAGTTGCCACTCTTCAATCGACCTTTTTGATGCCAACTTTCGCCACTGGGTATATGTTCTGCTTTCAGGTGGACCTGTTTGACACCTACGTTGGTCACCGGGCATGGTCCGCTCGGTATGCGCCGCTCACGAATGACCCTCTTTGTTGCCAACTTGAGTCGGAAAGGATGTAGCACTGGGTATTTGCCGCTCTTGAATGGGAAAAAAAGACTTATTTTATTCTCGGGCCTGCTTTGGATCAAAAGCATGTCATATATATCCAAACAAACAAGCCTGTATGTATGTTCAGACAAGCAACACATGCGGACTTGGCTGCGGTGACGTTGAATCACGCGGCGGCGTGTCAAGAGGGAATTCGTGCCGGTGATGAGCCTGGCTGCATACATGTCTCACACATGGTGCGTCTCTGCGGTGGCAGTAAGGTGTGTCGCTACTGTGCTTCGATTGCTAATCGGATTTGCGTCGACATTAAGCGTGAGATGGGTTAACTCTGCCGCGATTTTTGTGATTGTTGTGTAAGTTATTTAAATGTGACAACTGAACGCAAGTTTATCAAGTTTGTGAAGAACTCTCACCTGTGACGAATCAAGTGCGATGGCATCAGGGAAAGGTACTCGAAAGTGCGAAACTTTGTACAAGTAATTTTCTTCTTGGCGTAATTGCTGCTCATCAGAGAGCAAATAGCACTGCACATTTTTTTTTTAGATTACGGGAAGGCATCTACCGTATACCTGGTAATCTCCTTCTCTTATAGCTTCAACCCCTTCAATACAACGAAAAAAAAGGGCCGTTCTTCAGGGCTCTCATACTTTTCGGGACCGTAGACAACGATTGAGCCTGTAATGCTACAATATATCTTGTAGAACACTATTTATTGTCCCTCCCCCAATTGCCGAGGCTGCAAAAAAAGGTATTTCTAAATTGATTTTGAAAATATTCGAGGCCACCACTCTTGTTCTCAATTGGAAGAGTTACAAAAAGTAATCTATCTACAAGAATATATGTTTAGAAGGAAATTGGAAGTATAAGTTTAACAAGACTTTTGTTTAGAAAATTCCGGCCGAACCCATTACACAGTGATTGCCACTGAAGTAGGGGAGCAAGACACCGTACTGCCAACATCGAGTTGCGCGTCATGTGTATGACGAGCATGTCCGTGGTCCTCCGTGGTCCTCTCTCGCTCTGCCGAACTCAAGGTCTGTAGCTAAGACAAGTTTTCAAGACAATGCCTTTCCTCCTTTCTCCTGCTCGTTTCCTCTTGGTGCCACGATGAAAGCGCTAACCTAATCGCTGCGTGCAGGAAAATAGGAATATTTGTTATTGGCATTCACATCGAATATTCCACACAAACATTCCACACAAAAGCATTATTCTGAAGACAGAGTAAGTATTGGTTAAGTTCCATCTACAAGGTACATTATGTAAAGAAGCATTAACTGCGTATATGCCAACATTGTGTACCTTTTATCTTGCCCCACTAGTCATGGTGCCTCGCGTGCACCTTAGCATGCGCCCGCTTCAATCAATTTTAACGCAATAGTGTCAATTCCCCCGTGTCGCAGAAGATACGGTGTTGGCGTCGGCGCCGTAGCCGGATTTCGCGTTCTGTGAGCGAAAATTGCCGCATATATTTAGATTTGTTTAGGTATATTATGGCGGGCTATATATATGTGGGCTATATTGCCACACCGTTATATCACTAACATTCATCACAACTTATCTGGCACTATTTACAAAGTTATTACTGGGATATTTAGACTGCCTGCAACTAAACAAATGTCATGAAACAAAACACCGATAGAGCATGCCTGTTATGTTAAATCTTCTCAGACTGAAACTGATGTAGTTTCTTGGCACGGCTGTGCACCATCTCCGGGATTGGTCTACGTAAAAGGCAGCGCTTCGACCAGAAAACGCGTTTTCTTGCATAGCGTTCGCCGCCAGCGTTTTCCGGTAAACATTACGGTTACATAAGCTGCAGTCGCTGGCAATCGTGAGAAGCAATCGAGGATCTTTGATAGCTATCGCATTCCACTCCCACAGGGGAAACTTTAGCGTCCTTTAAATTGTACACCCTTGTTTGCTTTCCGCCCCGATGGGAAGAAATGGTGCAAATCAGCCATTTCTGAGGGCGGGATATAAAGTATGTTTTGCGCTATGATTAGGATCTTCTCTTTTTTACGCTATAAAGCCTACGCAGGCGATAGCGAGGGGTAAAAGTGGTTTGATTTCAATTTAGCAGATGGCGCCACAATGTTAGCGCCGGTGATGAATTGACAACGCGGAACGCTTTAAATGCCTAATTGCTCACTGAATAATTATTTTAGTACTCCGCTCTTATACGTTAGGCGATGGCGGTGACGGCAAAACCCTGACTATAGCTCTGTCTCTCTAGTAACTGCCAAGGGTACACAATGTACACGGGCAATACCATTGCGCGTTGAAAGTAACCTAATTTTTCCTGTGCACGTAATACGTTACAGCGCTACGGGACATGCAAGTCCCTTTCTGCCTGCGCGTTGTATGCCTCAAATACGTGGCGCTTACCACCTGTAACCGCAAAAGCAAACTTTAACCGCAATTCGTCAAACCATGGCAGCACCCGTGTAGCCCAGACCGCCCGTTTCGATCCCAATTCCTGCAGCTACTGGCTATCCATCCGAACAGCAACAAAGGGGTGGTAACATCCATCATCTCTTAGTCTTCTCACGCTGACCAAAATTAATTCATTGAGCATGTTTTGTCGTTATTATTGACATGAGGAGTGGGTAGGTTTTATCTGATGCAAAATCGACGCTTGCCGACCGTGACGCCACTGGCGACGCTTCTCATCGCTCCAGCATTATGAGATACCTGTTAGTTGCGGGGGGCTGTTCCTTCCACTCAGCAAGAACTGCAATACATGCCACATCGCTCCAACATGTTGCACCCGCGCATGAATAGGACATCGTCCGAGCCCATTACACCAACCTTTATATTGATGTGAATGTTTCGCTCTTCTGGTGAAACTGCCATGTGATAAATATTGATAGACATCAAAATATTGTAGGATAAGCAGAAACGACGGGGTTCTAAAGATCTAGATTAGAGTTAGTTATAGTCTAAGTGAAGTTCAGTCACATGTAGCCTTAGGCATACTATAATATACATACGGTGAGAAAAGAAGCCGCCAAGTTACACCCAAATCTTAGTCACAGCTATGTTTAAGCGTGTGCTGCGTTACAATTACAAGCACAAGGCCGCGATAGGTTCCAAGTTTAACAGGCATATAGATAAAGAAAATGCCCCGAGCACACGAGGGTTGGACCCTCCCGCGTGTAGCCGTGCGCGGCTTAGCCGTGTCTGGGGAAAGGGGGATCCTGGGGGTTGAGCCGATGCTGGGTGTTTGGACCTTTAAGGCCCCCCGGCGGAGGCAACACACCCCTTTGGCCTCTGCTTCGCATAGACGGCACCTCCAGACTGACCCACCTGGAGGAAACCGGCAGTCGCCTTTTCCTGTCTCTCACTTCGCACATCTTCGTCTTTCCCTCTCACTTTTAGTCTTTCCTGTCTTCTTTTTCTTCTGATAACTTCCAACATTCCTGGCGGCGAGGGTTAACCTGGTGTGCTATGACCTACCTTGGTTATAACATATGTGGTTATAGCGACGATGTACAGTTGGCATGGTAGGGTTTGCTTCACCGCATACCCTGCCGTGTCCCCTTGTTGGGCTCGGTGGTGGGTGACTGGCATCGTCGCTGAATACACAACACATTTCATGGGAACTTCCAACCCCTTCTGTACCGATCGTCCCTCTAAAAGGGGGCGCACCGATGCTAAGTTTCAGTTTTTTTTAAAAGGCACTCAGACTTTCCCTAAATTTCACGTTGTCCACAGTGACAAACCTGACAAGAAAGCAAGAACAATTTCACCATTCGTTGTCGCGAAGCATCTCGCAGAGACCATTGGAGGCGGCTATAAGATCACCAAGCTGGCCAGTGGGGACCTATTACTAGAAATAAAAGACAAAGCACAACACGACAAGCTAACAAAACTTCTACAACTTGGAGACATCCCTGTCAGTGTGACAGCGCACCGAACTATGAATACGGCCAAAGGCGTAATCTCTGACATAGACTTGATGGACTTGACCGATGAAGAACTCCTGGAAGGATGGAAAGATGAAAACGTAATAAGTGTACAAAGAATAAAGATTAGACGTGACAACAAGGAACTGCCAACTAAGCACCTGATTATTACCTTTGGCTCTAGCACACTACCAGAGACATTAGAAACTGGATATACCAAACTCAGAGTACGACCATACATCCCAAACCCTCGACGTTGTTTTAAATGCCAGAGGTTTGGTCATGCTTCCCAGAGCTGCCGAGGGCGGCTAACATGTGCAAAATGTGGCATCAATGACCACTCTGCAGATGACTGTAAGGCTGAGCCCCGTTGTAGGAATTGTAATGGTGGTCACCCAGCATATTCCCGATCATGCGCAGTCTGGCAGAAAGAAAAAGAAATAATTACAATAAAGGTAAAAGAAAACATAACTTTCAGAGAAGCAAGGCAACGCATCTCACAAACATTTACACAGACCGCATCTTTCGCCGAAGTGGTACGTCGGGGGGCAGTACCACAACGGCACTTGGCGGACGCCAGCACCACGCGTAGCGAGCGTGCGGCAACGCCACCCGCCCCCACGGTGGGAGCAGCGAAGGCTGCCCTACCTCTCCCGAATTTGTCCACAGTTGAGGCCTCCGCTAGTGCTGGCACCAGTCAGTCCAGCTCCGAGGTCAAGACTAGCCCACCAACCACCCGGACGGTGGGCTCCAAGGCCTTGTCTTCCGAGACAAGGCTTTCACGGAAAACACACCGCTCGCAAGAGCGGCTGTCCAGTGCCTCTCAAGAGGCCATGGACACAACACCGAGTCAGAAGGCGCAGTTGACGCCTAAGGAGCGGCGCGATTTTGCCGATCGCTCCAAAAAAGACAAAACTCCAATTACAGGGCCCCAAAAGGGCAACATAAGCTAAACCAAGTTCATTCTCTTTGACACATAGCACAACATTTATTTTAATATGGATACACTGATTATTCAGTGGAATATCAGAGGCCTGCTCTGCAACGTCGATGATATCCAAGAACTCCTTAATCAACTAACTCCTAAAGTGCTGTGTGTCCAAGAGACTCATTTGAAATCTAAACATAAACACTTCCTACGTCAGTATGTTATTTTTCGGAAGGATCGCGATGATGCCCTCGCATCATCCGGCGGCGTAGCCATCATAGCTGACAAATCTATAGCCTGTCAACACTTACAGCTACAAACAACCCTTGAGGCAGTGGCCATTCGAGCTGTACTGTTAAATAAGCTGATAACCATCTGCTCCCTATATATACCGCCGCATTTTCAGCTCCACAAACAAGAATTCCAAACACTAATAGATCAGTTGCCTGAACCATATCTTGTGCTTGGAGATTTAAATGCGCACAGCAACCTATGGGGCGACTCGCGCTGCGACGCGAGAGGTCGCTTGATTGAACAGTTCCTTTTTTCTTCAGGTGCATGTCTTTTGAATGGGAAGGAGCCCACGTATTATAACATGGCAAACAAAACATACTCCTCAATAGATCTTAGCATAGCATCTCCTACTCTTCTACCTTACTTTCAATGGAAAGTTATTAAAAACCCATACGGGAGTGATCATTTCCCTGTAGTTCTAAGCACACCTATCGCTAATGAATGCCTTCCGCAATTACCTCGCTGGAGAACTGACTCGGCTGACTGGGAAACGTTCAAAAAGCTTGCTTGTTTATCCTGGGACGACATGTGTGCTTTAAGCATAGACGCTGCGGTTGAATATTTTACGGCTTTTCTCCTTGACACCTCCTCCAAATGTATTCCTGTAACAAGTGGATTCTCCACAAAACGCCGTCTTCCATGGTGGAACGATGAGTGTCGAAAAGCGCGAAAGAAGCAAAACAAGGCATGGGGTTTACTTCGGGATTCTCCGACAGCAGAAAATCTAGTCAATTTCAAGCAGGTCAAATCCCAGGGTCGAAGAACGCGGCGACAAGCTAGAAGAGAGAGTTGGAGAAAGTATATATGAGGCATTAACTCCTACACTGACGAAACAAAGGTTTGGAATAGAGTTAATAGAATAAAGGGTCGACAGTCTTACTCTCTGCCTTTAGTGAATACTCAAGGCGACAGCATGGAAGATCAGGCGAACTTTCTTGGCGCACATTTCGAACAGATATCCAGCTCGTCGCACTACTCTGAAACGTTCCAAAGGTACAAAAGGCAAATAGATGGACAACCATTAGAAAGGAAAAGCGCACAATACGAGGCATACAATAGACCCTTTCGCATGGCAGAGCTTCAGGCAGCCCTAAACAGCTGCAACCAATCTGCCCCCAGATCTGACCGCATCCTATATGAAATGCTTAAACACCTGCCGCCTGAAACACAAAAAAACCTTCTTTGTCTCTACAATTCTATATGGTCGTCCGGCCGCATTCCCTCTGCTTGGAAAGAGGCCATCATAATTCCTATTTTGAAACAGGGTAAGGACCCTTCTTTGGCAAATAGTTATAGGCCTATAGCATTGACGAGCTGCTTATGTAAAGTTTTTGAAAAGATGGTAAACAGTCGCCTGGTACATTATCTAGAAATTAACAAGAAATTAGATCAATATCAATGTGGCTTTAGAGAAAGCAGATCAACGACAGATCAGCTTGTACGCATGGAAATGTATATCAGGGAAGCGTTTGTCCACAAACAGCTTGTGTTGTCCGTGTTTCTTGACATGGAGAAGGCGTATGATACCACGTGGCGCTTCGGGATCCTTCGGGATCTTTCTGCAATGGGCATTCGCGGCAACCTGCTGAGAATAATTGAAAGCTATCTCTCTAACAGGACATTTCGCGTTAGAGTTGGCAACGTGCAATCTCGACCATTCATACAGGAGACAGGCGTACCGCAGGGTGGAGTACTGAGCTGTACGTTATTTATTGTTAAAATGAATTCCCTCCACACCGTATTACCTCGCACACTCTTCTATTCCGTCTATGTGGACGACGTACAGATAGGGTTCAGGTCATGCAATCTTAGCATTTGCGAGAGGCAGCTACAACTTGGCTTGAATAGATTCTCAAGGTGGGCGGACGAGAATGGTTTCAAATTGAACCCCCAAAAGAGCACATGTGTCCTGTTTTCTAACAAGGGAAGTGTACTACCACAACCCGATATTAACCTTAATGGAGAAAGACTAACTGTTAGCCCTGAACACAAATTCTTAGGTGTTATCCTAGACACAAAGCTTAACTTCGTCCCCCACTTAAAATATCTTAAAGAAAAATGCCTCAAGACCATGAACCTCCTCAAGCTGCTCTGTCGAACAACCTGGGGCAGTGACAGGAAGTGTCTGCTGAGCCTGTATAAGAGTCTCATACAATCACGCCTCGATTACGGAGCCGTGGTGTACCACTCCGCAACTGAGAGTGCGCTAAAGATTCTCGATCCAGTCCACAACCTCGGTATACGACTGGCAACAGGCGCCTTTAGAACTAGCCCTGTTGAAAGTTTGTACGTCGAGGCCAACGAATGGTTCTTACATCTACGCAGAACTACACTAAGGTAAAATCAGACACCGAGCATCCATGTCATTCCATTGTTAGCGACCTGTCCGCTGCCAGACTTTACAGTAAGCGCCCACGTATTAGAACTCCTTTGAGCCTACGTTTGGAAGCAATGGCAGAAGAAACAAACATCCATCTCCCAGAAAATATCTTAATGCCTCCCACTCGTCTTCCACCGCCTTGGGAATGGCAGACCATGGAGTGCGATATCTCTTTTGTTGCAATAACGAAACATGCACCTGAGGCACATATACTATCACACTTCCTCGAACTCCAAGCGCAGTACTGCTGTGCCGAGTATTATACAGATGCTTCTAAATCATCTGCTGGTGTCGCGTATGCAGCTCTTGGGCCAGTTTTTTCCACCTCCGGTACTCTAAATCCTAACACAAGTATTTTTACGGCTGAAGCGTACGCAGTACTCTCAGCCGTAAAGCACATCAGAAAAACAAATCTGAATAAGGCCATCATTTTCACAGATTCATTAAGCGTAATAAGGGCCTTAATGAGTTTTCGAAAACATAAGAACCCTGTTTTTAATGAACTATACACACAACTATGCCTAGCATTAATGTACAACCAGAACATCATCCTATGTTGGGTACCTGGCCATAGGGGCATAAAAGGCAATGTAGCTGCTAACGAAAGTGCAACGTCAGTCACGTTTAATGAAACGGATATGAATAAACCTATATCAGCAAAAGAACTTAAGCCCTTCTTACGCAACAAACTGAGGAAGTACTGGCAGGACCAATGGGATAATGCAGTATTGAATAAGCTACACGTTATCAAGCCAAAATTAGGGAACTGGATAACTGAAAAAACAACAAGACATAAGGAAGTGCTTCTGTGTAGATTAAGAATAGGACATACGTACGCCACTCACTCCTACCTTTTGACGGGAAGCGAACCACCGACATGTAGCAAATGTGGCAACAGGCTTACAGTTATTCATGTTCTTATCCAATGCACTGAAATAGAGGCAGAAAGAAAAAAGCACTTTACCTCTGCTTATATCCAACACATACCGTTACATCCAGCATTTTTTCTTAGCAATGAACCCCTTTTTACTTTTCAATCACTATTCAACTTTTTATTTGAAACTGACACCCTAAATGTGATTTGGCCAGGCTACTTGTAGCGCGGCCTCCACCTGGAGGTCGTAGCTGCAATGAAAACATTTTCTAGAGCACGTGCCTCCCAGCCCTTGCTTTCAAGGCTTTGCTGAGGCACTAGTGCTACAGATTTTACATAATTTACTGACCATCCCCATCTTGTGAAACATCTATTGTCATCGCAGAAACGATCAATCACAGTCATTTTTTATATTATGTATATACTTGTATTTTACGCACTTTAGAGCAAATAAATTTTAGGCCCTTTTACAGCCACATCGCACCACATGCATATACTGCGCTTTTTAGCGAATATTTTAGGCCACTATACAGCCGTGTTTCATTACTCCCCGCAATTAACACCCATATATCATTCAGAAGTACAGACGATCGACTTGGCGCTCTTTGGTCACATCTGGCCCTTGCGCCAAAAAACCCTACTAATCAATCAATCAGATAAAGAAAATGCACAGATTATATTGCACATGCACGTATTACAAGCAAATGCATGCACCATTCGAATGTTGGCTTCGACACCGAAGACGCACAGAGATTATGATGGTAACTGTGTTAGACTTCAACTTCACATAATGTCCCAGCTTATTGCGCTTGTAAAAATCCATACACTATGGTACCTAGTAATGTTTATGATCGATGTGTCTTCAAATAAACGTTTGCGAGTGGTCAATGCTTTTGATGGGTTCTCTTCGATTACAAAATGCTTAACAATTTTACAAATACGGAAGGTTGGTAAGGATCAGTTGCGTATCTCGTTCAAGGTGCAGTAAATACGTTGCGTACCCGGGTCATTACTTATGTGAAGTTTTACCGATCTACATATACATCAACATCAGGTCTAGGTGAAGCTTAGTACGAAGTTAGTAAATATCTACGTGTAGGTGCGCTCCAAATACCTCGAACATCACATGGTAATATGGCGCTCACAGTCAAGCATCAACTTTGCAAGGTAGTTTCAGTGTTGTATCTTCCAGGATATTTTTCACAACGAAGCAGACGCGCGTACACAAGCACGCACACTGACATACACATTTTCGAGTGTCTTTTCGTAAACCACACTTTATCCTCGCCGAGTTATACCTCGACATACCCAATACTTTCCAAATGGCGTACTGCGGAATTGGTTTTTCGTGTTTTCAACTGCATAACATAGAAACTTGCCAATTACTTACTGCAAGCCTAACTTATTATAACTTATTGTGACATCAAATATAACATCACCACATACATTTATCGGCTTATTTGAAATATTGTGAGCGTTATTAATACGCTTCATATTCTCATATGTAGATACTCATCGTCACCGTTTTCGGGCGTGGTCGAGGGGCTCTGACTCGGGAGAATAAAGAAGCGACTGGCTGCCTAAACCTTGTCTCGAAAGTGGTAGAGTACGCTGTCCGGTTCCTTCGTCCTCTCGCTCCCGGTCTCTCTCCAGCTTCACCTACGCTACATTCCTTGAGCTCCTATCGGATCGCCGCCTCTATCAACTGCTCTAGACCATGTCCCAAGACCAGCAGGCCAATACCACGACATCCACCTTGCCTGCTCCTCCACGAACATCTTCTTGGGCGGTCACGACCACTCAGAAGGATACACCGGTGTTTGCTGGACTTCCAGGTGACGACGTTGAAGACTGGTTGGAGGTATACGAGCGCGTGAGTGACGTTAACCACTGGAACGAATCTTCAAGATTTGCTCCCCCCCCCACGTCGCTTTCTACCTAACCGGCGTCGCAAAACTTCGTTTTACAATCACGAGATCGATTTCGTCAACCGGAGCACCTTTAAACACCACGTACGCCAGATTTTCGCGAACTCGTTGGTCCGCTCCGATATCGCCAAGAAGAAGCTTGCTGAGCGTGTTCAGCACCCAGGCGAGTCGTACACTTCGTAAATAAAGGAATCTCTTGGCCCTCTGCCGCCGCGTGAACACCTCGTTGGCAGAGAGTTACCATGTACACCACCTGCTCAAGGGTGCTGGGACTGTGGCATTCAATGCTCTCGTAGCGCTGAACCCTACTACCGTCGCAGACATCATCAGTACGTGTCAGCGCCTCGATTAGCTTAATATGCTCCTCTTACACCCCGACACATCTGATTTCAAGGCGTCCAACTACAGCGAGCTACGTGCCTTGATTCACTCCATAATCCGTGAGGAACTGCACGCCCAAGCTTCGTCAACCCCTCCTGAGGTCCATATGACGCCTCGCGGTGGCGGCCTACGCCATATCGTGAGGCAAGAGACAGCTACCGTGACCTGCCCGCTAGTTCCGAGCCCTCACCCTATCCCTACGCCAACTTACGCTCAGGTTGGCTCTTACGCTCAGGTTGGCTGACCTGTGCGGAGCAGGCACCACAACAGGCACCTGCTCCGCACAGCTCCCTGAATCATATCACTACAAGACCACCAACTATTCCGTCTTACAATGCACGGAGGCCACCTCGAGCGGTTTGCTACTACTGCGGCATGCGTGGCTACATTTCAAGGTTTTGCCGACGACGTGAGCAAGATGAAAGGCGTGGCTATGACGGGTTTGAAAGGGATGAGTTTTCTGGCCCTGTACCACAACGTCGGCGTTCTTACTACGATAATTATCCACGACGTTCTTCATCTCCGCAGGAATTGAAAGCTGCGAGTTCATTGCGTTTCCCGCGTCGTCGCTCTCCATCACCGATGCGGCGCTCCTCTTCCGCTCTTCGACCGGCTACTTCGTCCTCTGATCACCGCCCGGAAAACTGAATGGTGCAGCTTCAGGAGGGAGAACTGCATCCTTTGGAGAACGTGAAACTCCTCCGGAGCGCCTGTCAAATGTACTTTTGGTGTCTGTTGAAGGTGTCCGAACCAAAGCTTTGTTTGACACAGGTTCATCACTTTCGGTTATTACGACTGGCTTGTGTTCTCGACTGCGAAAAGTGAAGGCACCATATAATGGTCCTCCCCTTCGTTGTGCTAATGAAGTTCTCGTTCAGCCCTCCTGTGTTTGCACTGCACGTGTTTTCATTGACGGCATCGTTCACCACATTCAGTTTGTCGTGCTATCTTTGTGTACCTGCGCGATGATTTTAGAATGAGACTTCTTGTACTCCGCCTCAGCTTTCATCTTCTACCGTCAGCGAACTATTCGTTTGACGGACACAGAATTTAGTCCGCTGTCGATCCTCACAGTCTAAGTTTCGTCACGTCTACCAAGTGTTTCATTCCTGTGGGCAATGAGTATATTCTCACACTGACTTCCGACACTATTGTTAATGGTGATGTGTTCCTTGCGGCGAGCGGTCGCTGCATTTATGGTGGGCTTAGCCTTACTCCTAGCCTGGGGCGGTTTCACGATGGTAGAGCGTTCGTCGCTGTTCGTAGCTCTACTTCTTCGCGAGTTCTGCTCTCCCAGGGCACCACTGTGACTTGCTTTGCTGACGCCGAACCTCTTTCGCTGGTACCGCTTCACACCAACTTGCTACCTTTGTACCACACCTGATGAGCATATCACTGCCGCTGCTTTAACGGCCGCGATAAATCCGGATCTCACTTCTGTGCAGAAAGACCCTTTGGCACTACTGTAACAACACAGTGCCTTATGTGACGTTCACTCCAAGCTTCTGGGGCGCACTTACGTCGCTGTACAATTGCATCGAAACCGAAGGCATTTCGATTGTACGCCGCCGCCCGTATCGCGTGTCTTCCGGAACGGAAAATCATTGTGGATAACGTTCATGACATGCTCTAAACGGACATCATTCGGCCATCTTCCAGTCCTTGGTCGTCTCCTGTTGGTTCGCAACAAAGACGGCTCTGTACAATTTTGCGTCGATTATCGAGCCCTTAATAAGATCACGCGCAAAGGCATATATCCGATGCCAAGAATCGACGATGCCATTGACTCCCTCCAGGGTGCAGAATAGTTTTAGGTCTGGACCTCTGATCCGGCTACTGGCAAATCCCCATGCACGAAGCGGACAAGGGCAAGACAGCCTTTGCAATAACAGACGAATTTTACGAGGTAAACGTCATGCCCTTCGGTTTATGTAATTCTCTTGCAACATTTGAACGCATGATCGACACAGTTTTACGCAGCCTTAAGTGGAAGACCTGTCTGTGTTATTCAGATGACGTCGTTATTTTTTCTACAACTTTTTGTCAGCACTTTGAGCGTTTGAACGAAGTTTTCACATTCATTTCCAACGCTCGACTCCAACTCAACAGAAAGAAATGCCATTTTGCCAGAAAGAACATCAAAGCGTTGGGCCCTCTTATCTTTAAAGATGGCGTTCGACCAGATCCCGACAAGGTTGCTGCCCTGCTTCGCTTCCCTCACCCTTAAGATCAAAATCAATTAAGAAGTTTCTTGGGCCTAGCATCCGACTTCCACCGCTTCATCAATCATTTTGCTGCCATGGCGTCGCCGCTGTACAAGTTGCTTACGTCGGGCACTGCTTTCCCTTGGACAGAAGACTGCGAACTTTCTTTCCGAGCCCTCAAGCAAGCAATTACTATCGACCCTGTGCTTTGTCACTTCGATGAGAACGCACCAACTTGTTTACACACCGACGGTAGTGGCCATGAGATCGGTGCTATTCTTCTACAGCGTGATACCACCACACGAAAGAGAGTTGTTGCCTATGCCAGTCACGCGTTGACGGCTGCCGAAACGAACTACTCGATCACAAAGCAGGAATGCCTCGCAGTAGTTTGGACCATACAAAAATTTCGACCATATCTTTATGGATGTCACTTTCCGGTCATAACCGACCACCACGCCTTATGCTGGTTGTCAATGCAAAATTTGTCTGGACACCTTGGTCGCTGGGTGGCCCGCTTACAAGAGTAAGATTTTGATGTTGTCTACAAGTCTGGGAAAAAGCATCACGATGCCGACGCTCTCTCTCGGTGCCCCCTGCCACTATTGTCTTCGAGTACATCTCTCCATTGCTCGCCACTTGATGATGAGACTGTCTCCACTCCCGTTATTACCTCTCGCGGTTACTGACACGTTATCTTCCAATCGCGTCCCTCAGCTCGCCTCGCGTCAACGTTCTGATCCCTACTGCAACAGCATTATCCAACGCCTTTGCGGAACGACTTCTGCACCAAATGCCAGATTACGTCGACAGCTGCGACTATTTAGGCTCGACAACGATGTGCTGCACCACTACATTTACAATTGCAACGGACACCGCTGCGTACCTGTTCTTCCACGTTCGCTGCGCACACAAGACCTTGCAACCTTTCACGACGACCAACCTGCTGGCCATTTGGGTTTCCACAAAACATATCACCATGTTAGGCGCCATTTCCTCTGGCCAGGCATGCCTGCCTTTGTGGCCAAGTACGTCGCTTCTTGCGTCCAGTGTCAACGGCGGAAACGACCGACTGCGCCTCCTGCTGGCCTTTTACAGCCCATCCCATGTCCCGAGAGACCCTTTGCCATCGTTGGGATAGACCTAATCGGCCCTCTGTCCATAACGCCGGACAGAGGGCCGACTATAGGTCTATCGATGGATCGTGACAGCTGTTGACCAGCTCACATGTTAGGCAGAGACCGCTCCTCCACCCTCTAGTTCGGCCTCCGACGTTGCCACCTTCTTTCTGGATGCCATTGTGCTGCGTCAATGTGACCTCGTGTACTCGTATTGTTAAGGACCGCGGCAAGACTTTCATGTAAAGAATGATCGTAGAAGTACTCGGAGGTTGTGGCACAGTTCATAAGACGACTTCCGCATATCACCCTCAAACAAATGGCTTAACAGAGCCATTTCACTGTACACTAACAGATATGATATCAATGTATATCGGGCCAAACAACAACAACTGGGACAAATTTTTCCTTTTGTGATGTTTGCTCAGAACATCGCTATCCAACGAACTACGGGGTACTCATTTTTCTACCTCGTTTACGGCCGTTCACTGACGTTAACCATCGACGCCGCTTGTTTCAATGCCCCAACTAACATCTCGGCCAGTATATCCGAACAGTTCGTCTGGCCCAGTTGAAAAAGACAACAGGAATTCTTGTCGCAACTACAGAAATTTCTGTCGCGACTACAGAAATTTCTGTTGTACCACAGAAGTTCCTGGTGTTTCTGTAGTTGCGACAGACATTTCTGACGTTACAACAGAAATTCGGATGTCGCAACAGAAACATTCTGTCGCGAAGACCAAGAGTTTTCAAGTCGCAACAGAAATGTTCTGTCGCGTCAACAAGAGTTCTGAAGTCGTTACAACAGCTTTCTATCGTGACAGCGATTCTGACGTTACGACAGAAATTCTGTCGTCGCAACAAAGATTCTGTCGCGACGACGAAGAGTTCTGAAGTCGCAACAGAAACGTTCTGTCGTGACAAGTATTCTGTAGTCACAACAGCTTTCTATCTTGACAGCGACTTTGACGTTACGACAGCAATTCCGACGTCGCAACAGAAACACTCGGTCGCGACGGCCAAGAGTTCTGTAGTCGCAAGGGAAACGTTCTATCGTGACCACAAGAGTGTATGAAGTCGCAACATCATCTTATCGCAACAGCGATTCTGACGTCGCAACTGGAACTCTCTGTCGGGACTGCACAGAAATGTGCTACTTTCTGTCGCAGCGACATAAGTTCTGACGCCTCGACAGAAGCGCTTTCCATCGCGACGCTTTAAAATTGTAGTTTCGCATTGGTGGTGTACACTGTACTTTTCTCTTGCACGGTATTCAATCGTGCTTCTCTGAAGCCGGCAATGCTGATAGCACCGACACCGGTATTAAAGTCGACGTGGCCAATTGTTATAATTGTGCCTTACGACGAGGCACTAGAAACGCCATACCGGCCTCATCAAAATCACACCATCTGCGGGAATGGCTGCGTATCCGTTTTACTTTATTTGGTAAGATGTGGCACAGAGGCTTCTAGACTTACATATTCCGTTACACTGACACATTATTTAATTTCCCATTAATATTGCATAAGCTTTTGCGAAGCGAAAATGAAGTGTTGGGTTGTTCCTTAAAGTTGCGTGAGAAGCTGTCTCGCTCTGGTCTCATTATTCTGGTACAGTGCTGCCGTGAGAAGCCAGTATGCTGTCAGAAAGAATACTCATCCACGAATGTTTATGTAGCTATTTTGCATTGAATACACGAATTATATGCGCGCTCAAAAGTGTAAAGAACGAGAGACAACTGTCGAAATTAGCAGTAACAACCCTAACAGTCACCGTTGTCTATTTCTGAATTTCTTATTTAATATGACTATCGTACATCAAAATTGATGTTCTAGCACTGCACGATGTACCTGTCGATGACAACAACACTTTTGCTCTTCTAGAGATGCGTCAGTTGACGCGGTGGAGTGATAGCGGATCTTGGCTCTAAAAATGCAAATGTAAACATCAGCGCATCGTACTATCGACATGGCCAAAATGTACACTAGAAAGACATGTTCCGAATGGTCGCTTTTTTCATGTTCTCCGCTCCAAAAAATTTATCGGCCCCTGGCCGAGGTGCTGCTCAGGCTTCAGCCAGCAGCAATGACTGCCATGTTGTGATACCGCGTCTTCCTACCGGTAAGCTGGTTGTGGACTGCCTTTTCCTGCGTGCTGACTTAAGTGGTCGACCATACAGAGCCTAAGACTTCAGAGACGCCCTTCGGAACGTTATTGACCTGAAGGAAATAAGTTCCATCGGTCAATTTCAGATGTCGCGCGTGTGGATTGTGACGTGCAAATCATCAATTACAAAATCAAAGCTAGGCACGTGCGGAGGATTATCCGTAAAAGGTAGACGCTGCCTCGTTATTGACCCTGAGCCCACGGAAGTAAAAATGGAGCTTTTATGGCTTCCTGAGCCTTTGGAAGACGATTACATTCGAGATGCGCTCCAGGCTTACGGGAAAGTGAAGTCCATATCAGCAGAAAGCTGGAGAGTATCGGAAATTGAGCAAATACGTACCCTAAATCGTGACGTGGTGTTGACTCTTGCCGATGGAGTCGGCGTGGGCAACGTTCCACATCTGCTACACGTTTGTGGAGTGCAGAGCCTTGTATTGATTCCAAGCCGGCCCCCGCTTTGTCTCCGCTGTAACAAGGTTGGACACATTCGTCAAAAATGCAGAACCCCACGATGTGAAGCCTGCCGACGCTTTGGTCACACAGATGAAGAATGTGTTGTGGCATACGCCGACAAGTTACGACACAGGACAAGGCCTCCGGAAGAAAGCTTGCAGGAACACAGAATGGATGTTACTGAGGTTCTCGATGAAACTGGAGACGTTCCCTCTTCCGCGGATACCAGCTGTGCCAGTAAGGCCCCTCTATATGTTAAAGAGAATGACATCGCAGAACTGCCCGTGGAAAAGGAAAGTAGCGAAGAGAAAGAAGCGCCCGCTACCACGCAGACAGTTGCCGCCCAGCCAGCGAATGAAACGGCCGCTGATGACTCATCTGCTACACCGAAGCATTTCAACACGTGCGCTATGCTGGCAGAAGACAGACGAAGTAGCACGGATACGTCAATTCCGAAGCGCTGTGTGACTATCAGATCAGAATCAAGCACTGACAGCGAGACGGCCAGTACCACAAGAAAAGCACGTCGCCGCAAAACATCGACACATTCAGGAAAGTGCCAGCGATCACGGTCCAGGAGGCCTGGTGAGGGTTCGGAGGGAGCCTCACCGTTACCCTCTAGGACCGACCGCATAGAGAATTAAGCCTAAATAGTGGGTAGTCACCATGGTCCTGTCCCAGCAACTTCTCTTCGCAACTTTGAACGTGCGAGGCCTTAGGTCTTTGCAGAAACAGGCGCAGCTTCGCCGGCTTTTGTCTAGGAAGCGCCTCGACTTCGTCGCCGTGCAGGAGACGAAGATTGAGAGTGATGACGAGACAGAAAGGGCTTTGCGACCTTTTCTGTCTGAATATAATGTCTGCGTTTCACATGCTCTTGGTTTATCCGCGGGCTGTTTCCTGTTTCTGAAAAAGAGCCTACTTTGTTCAGCACTTAGTTACCATGTAGACACTGAAGGTCGACATATCTGTTGTGATTTTGTGTTGCAGGGTGTGCCATGGCGATTAGTCAACGTCTATGCATTTAATGACGCTGCAAAAACAATTGTCTTATTTGATATTGTGCGTAGTCTAATGGACTGTGATCGTTACATTGTGTTGATGGGAGATTTCAATTGTGTATGTGATCCGTGCGATCGAAGCGGCATTAACACTCTGCGGGACAGGAGTGGTGAAGTTTTATCTAACCTAATAGAAAATGCAGGGCTCATTGATATAGGAGTGTCGGGACAGGGAGCTCGCTCTTATACACGAATTCAAGGTCGCTCTTATGCCCGCCTTGATCAGATTTATGTATCTTCATCCCTCCTCTCCCAGGAACTGTCCTGCACTACTATCCCAGTTTCGTTCTCTGATCATTGCATGGTTATCGCAAAGATTGGTGAGAAATCCGTAACCAATTTCAGACCACAGTGGGCACTTCGGAAGCTTAACTCTGAGCTCCTAAATGATCAGGAATTTATTAATCGCGTGCGCATGACCCAAAAAAAATTCTCTTTCTACTGACTTGCCGTTATTTGCAGCTTGGGAACTCTTTAAACGAGAGGTTCGTACAGTGGCTATAGAAATTGGATCGCTGAGAGCATTCTGTAGAAAGAATGAAGAAATACTTCTTAAGAGCCTACACAACCTTTATCAGATGGAATGCGAAATGCCAGGCACTTACATTGTTGACATAGAAAATCTTAAATGTTAGTTGCAAAATTATGATGCACTGCGTTACAGAGGTGCGCGAGTTCGATCTCGAAATAGGCGTGCTCTGCAGTCTGAGCAACCAACACGTCAAGCTTTACTTGACGAGCGACGTCACGCTATTTCCAAAGTAATTCCGGTAATATACTCCGAAGGTAGTCTTCTAACAAATACGAATGACATAATTTCTAAGTTCGAAACTTACTACAATGTGTTGTTTAGTGCTCGGCCCGAAGATCACGATGCAAAAGTTTTAGATAGTTTTGTGTCTCTTGTAAAACCTTTACAGGATGATGACTGTGCATTCATTAGTGATACCCTTACGATACAAGAAATCGAGCTAGCTATTGATCAGCTGCATCTGTCGAAAACACCTGGCCCTGATGGACTTTCCTGTGAATTTTACAAAGCTTTCAAATCAATTATCAGTCCCATATAATTGGACATTTTTATTACAAGTTTAGAGGTAGACGCCCTTCCGCAATCTTTTTGCAAAACCCACACAGTTTTAATTCCAAAAAGTTCAGATAAGGACGAACTGCGTTCTGTTGAAAGCTACCGACCAACCACATTTTCAAACGTGGATTATAAAATTTTCGCAAAAGTTTTATCGAATAGATTGCAATTTGCGATGTCAATTCTAATTGGTTCCCATCAGACGTGTGGAATTAGAGGCCGATCCATTCAAACCAACATACATATCGCCCGTACACTCCTTCAATACTGTTACGGTTCCACTGAACAGCTTGCAATGCTCCAGGTAGACCTTGGTACAGCTTTTGATCGTGTCAGTCACTCCTATTTATTTGCACTTCTGGAGCATGCCTATGTTGGCTCCATTGTGCTTAAAGGCGTTAAGCTTTGCTATACGTGTTGTACTACTCGTTTAGTTAATAATGGCCAACTCTCTAAACCCGTTTCCATTTGCTCTTCGGTAAAACAAGGATGCCCTATGTCCCCATTACTATTCGTCCTTTATCTGGAACCGCTATGCTTAAGCGTAATTCAGTCGAGTTACATCCATGGCTTCAATATACTCGGTAATGAAGTAAAAGTCTTAGCTTATGCAGATGATTTAGCGTTCTTCTGCACGGATAAGTCCAGTGTTGAAAAGGTAGTATCAACAATAGAGGAATTTGGCAGCGTATCAGGAGCACGAATGAACTGCGCAAAAAGCTTAGGCTTATGGTTTGGCTCATGGTGCTATACACCAGAACAGTTTGCAGCGTTAATTGGATCGGTGTCCCGCCAAAGTATCTCGGCGTGCCGCTAGACGCATAGAGATTAAGCGCACACCATTGGAAAGAACAAGTTTCGGCCCTGCAAAGTTACGCCCAGACATTCGTTCCACATCGACTTTCTATTTTTGGGAAAGCCGAGGCCTGAAATAAGTTCTTGGCATCAAAAATTTACTATGTATTGCAAGTTATACATTGTGCCAGGCTCTACATCCAATGCTTTCACCGAATCTTTGCAACCTTCGTATGGTCTTCAACTTTTGAGCCCATGAGGCGAGACAATATTTTCAGGCCCGTTAGTGAAGGTAGGCTGGGTTTCGTACATCTTTATGTGCGGCAAATAGTGTCTCGTTTCTTCTTTTTTCGCGATACATCGCATCCTATACTTCGGTCATTCATGCAAGTCACACTTGTTAGTGCGTTACCCGACTTAATCTATTCTTCGAATTTTTCTTCACGTTTATGCTTGTGGGGGTTCATGCAAGAAGTTTACTTGGCGGTTCGTTTCCTGACAGTTCGGTTTTCCACTGAATACTTGTACTCTGTGTCGCGTAAAACGTTATACAACGATCTATTGTCCATGCTTTTTCCGCCTCCGTTTTACCAATCACTATACATTCAATGGCCAGGTCACGATGTTCTAAAGCGAGTTCGTAAAATGTATATATCCCCTTGCTGCAAAACATTCTTTTATGAACTTCATAGTGAAACAATACCGGTTAAAACATGGCTGCAGAAAAAGGGTATCTTTGTCTCTTCTGTTAACTGTCGCCTTTGTGACGTGCCAGAGACGATTGAACATTGTTTTATTAGCTGCACCGACGCCATACTATTTTGGGATGTCCTACAACGGACTTTAAAAAAAGACTTTGACATCGACGCTCATACTGTGCGATACCTGCTGCCGACCGCTGATAATAGTGCACCTTTCGATATGTTTTTTCTCATTGGAATGCACAGTTTGTGGAAAACGCGAATGATGGACCGAAACGCCGAAACGGTTGTACCTACAAGGGTGAATTTCATCCAAATGACCCTACACCTAAAGCAGGTTTATGATGGACTTGATACCCAGCCGGACTGGTACCCCATTTTGGTGAGGTGCCTATCCTTACCACCCTTCTAAATTGAAACCACATTTCTACCCACAGTATGAACGATGCCTTTTCTCTGAGGGACTATCACTGCGCTCTCCATTCTCCGACTATGCACAACTGGTGAATATCGGGCTGTTGCTACTGTAATAAATACCATAAAAGAAAAAAAGGAGTGGTGCAGTGGTAAGATGTCAGGCTCGGGATCGTGAGGTCGCAAGTTCGAATCCTCGGCGGGGAAGTTTTTTTTAGCTTTTTTTACTTTTATATTTTTTGTACTAACAAATTTACATAGCCTTCAGGAGGTCTCTGTCAATTTTTAATTAACTATTAATCAATAACTACAGAACTCTCTACTACAGGACGTCACACTACAGACAACAGTACTACAGTACTACAGACAACATAACTACAGAAACAACGTCCCAAAATACGACAGAGTGAAATTTCCTGTTGTGTTTTTCAACTGGGCGAGACCTGAGGAATGCCGTCAACATGCTCGCTTCAACACAGAAGTCAGTCAGCTAGATCGCAAGCAACGTTACATCTCTCGTCGCGACGCCTCTTTTCGTTCTGGAGAGGAAGTGCTGCTTTGGACACCCATTAGTACACCCGGTTTGTGTGAGAAGTTTGAATCCCGCTTCCTTGGACCCTACATTAGTAATGAACAAACATCCCCCGCGAACCATCGCGTTACTCCCGTATGCGTTTCTTCGGACAATCGTTATCATGGTGCGGAGATGGTTTACGTTTCTCGTCGCAAACGATTAATTCGGGGTTCTTCTCCTGGCAAAGTCGCGGCCTGGCTGGCCGCTTGCGTGCATGGGGAAATTAGTGTGAGTGTTATTCATACGCTTCATATTCTTATCTGTACATACTCATCATCACCATTTTGGGGCCTCTGGTGGGGCTCTCACTCGGGAGAATAAAGAAGAGACAGGCGGCCTAAACCTTGTCTCACAATATCTTCATTTCTTTCTACCAATTTCCAGGGGATTTTTGATTTACTTATTTATTATTGTCACATGTTTTAGAATGTATATTATACTTCCTCACGTTACACTCTGACCATCTTTGTGTATTTTGGCCCTTTTGTAAAAATTATAAAATTTACTGCTGTATTCTGTTATTATTGCGGTTATCATGCACTTAAATTTATGTTGTTATTTTACTTCGTTTTTAGATGTGTTCATATAGAACAGATCGTTATGATTTGATTTTTTTCAATGTTCATTACGTTGCCTATATATCGCGTTTGTTGCAAACCAACTTAAAATGTTCAAGTTAGGTTACTATCTTCATATGAATATAATATTTTCGCGTTACTTCTGAAATTTAACATCGAGAGAGTCCTTTCAAGATTCTTGAAGGCACATTTGTTCAAATCATTGCGCAATGAGAGACCCTGTTTGAACATTATTTTTGTGATTCTTCGTTTTGAAATTGTTGCGAACAGAGGGGGAAGACGGCCCGCCAGGCGTCCGCAGCGTCTCATCAGCCAAGAGCTTAAATAACGTGAAACTGAAGTGAAAAAGAATGTCCCTATGTGGGGGCATTGCATGAATGATGAGCGGTGTCCAAGCTCAACTATATGATCATTATTCTGAATGGGCAAGAAAGTCTTTGAAAGAAGCCGCAAAGTCAGTTGTAATGGTGATGAAAACGGGGAAAAGCCTCAAGTTCCACGCAGTGCGAAAATAAAATATGATCGCTGTTGGCTTGCACAAGCCCGTGGTGGGTAGACAAGTTCACATAGCCGGTTCTGGCGAAGCTGTGGGCCGGTCTGATAAACATGCCTATCCGGAAGCAAGAAAGGATAAGACATGTTACAAAGGCGTAGGCAGGCAATTTTACTATTGTACGTCCGAATCAAAATTATGCGACCGACTGCGCATAACCCTTAAGAAAAGCGTCAAAAAATATAGGACAAAGAGAAGACATTTCCAGATTCAAGTTTATTTTTAGCGAATGCATACAAGGTAAGAAAAGAACAATACATATGATCATTCCTAATCAGGAGAACAAGCTTGTGTACAGTCTGTCATGTTCCTAAAATGGTTCTGGTCTTTTTTAGAGTCATCATATTTTCCTTTTTGTGAGTAGCAAGCGCCCTCTTGACTATCAAAATAGTAAGGATATGATCCGCTAGTTTCCTCAGATACATTTGCCGGTGATTTTATGCACGTTGAGTTCGCTGCAAAAAAAAATGTTTAAATGCACATACTTCAACATCTCAATAACCTTTACGTACGCACGTCACATGAAAATAACTTTAGCATCGTTCAGCGCTACAGCAACACTAATCAACGGCACTTGTAACTGATTGGTTAACACGAGAAACTGAACACTTCTATTCCGGTCCTGTCGCACGCACTTCCCTTCCTCAAGTGCATATGATTTCCTTTTTCCTTTGTTTACAAACAGGCTGTGCCAACATACTCCAATTAAATGCAAGGCAACTAAAATAACGGAAATTAAATTACTTATCGCATGCTCGCAAAAAAGATAACTTAAATATTCCTTTCCGTTTCGTGGTATTTAACACCACAGCGACCTAGAGGGCAAGCTCATGCACCTTATATCAGAGCAGTATTCGTTACCTCAATTTTTATATTCCATGTGTTACAATGTACGGAAGAATGAAAAGGATAGCGAACTCCTGATGCGTTGAGAAATTTAGACGTCAGCCTCTGCGTGAACCCCTTGAGAAAAGACGGGCCATGTAAAGGTTTCATACTGGTGCGGTGAGCGTGTTAAGCAGACAATGAAAAAACAATATATTGAACACTTCATTTCATTTGTACAGCTGCATCAATATGGTGACTCGGGCTTTTTAAACGCTGCTCACTTTGAAGTTATTCGAAGCACTGACAGGAAGACAGAAGGACAAGAATGTGGAAAATCCCTTTTACTTTCGTGTTTGCACCTCCTCTCTTCGTAGCTACGCAAATTCGTTATGAGCATAGCAGTTGGCTAAACTAAGCACCTCACCCTCCCCCCCCCCCCCTGGCCACTTAGAAAGAACGAGTATATGGCGCACACCACACAAAGAACCTAACTCCTCCTGTGCGAAGTGTTTTCCAATCACTTTTTTTATTGTGGCAGTAAGTACGCTCTTTTGACCAACTTGTTTGCTCACTTTAACCAGACGGCGCTTGCGCAGTGCCTAGACAATAGTTGCATCAAGACCGGACGTGTCGCCTACGCGGCGGTTCGACGCCCTCGTAATTAACCACTGAATACTGGTAAGCGCAGTTCCAAGACGGCGCAAAAGAAAAACCTAGAAGCACAGGACAAGCACCAATTTGCAACTAAATTTTATCGCGAGCACTTTACCTACTTAAATACACAGCAGGCCAAAATCCCGCAAGCGCACTGCCCATCAAGTCAACCAATGCATCGACATATCAAGACGCGTACAGATTACATCAGCATTTCTAAAAACTGATTTTCCTTGCTACGCATAACTTTCGGCGTATCGCTAATACAGGCGCTCTTTTTCTTTCTAATATGATATGCCTCCGTGATTTCTCTGGCCAAAGCATTGCCACTCCTGCCTACAATTAGAATACCGGAAAGAATTGGCTCACAGGGACAGGGCCTACAATGCAAAGGAAATTGAAAGGAAGCTTCGTTAGCTACAGATCCCTCATGGTATGATGCAGTGGCTAGCGCTTGTCCTCGCTTCTGTGTCTTTCTTTTGTTCCACCTTGGAGCTGCGCTTACCACTATTCAGTTGTTAAGAATGAACCAACCAGCCCAGCAACAAATTTTGTGAACGCTCTTGTACTTATATATGAGTGTCAAACGGGCGCTTCCTATTGGGATCGATGCCGATCGGGCTCGATCACAATCGAAAGTGCTAAGTCTGACACCCATTTTAGATTAGCAGGTGCTCTTCGATGTATACCAGATGCTGGAAACGAATCGAAGCCTCAAAACTACCGCATGCCTCATAAGCGACTGTGCAATTTCGAGGGCGCTAAACCCCCATTTTCTTTTATCCTCCTAAATGCGCGCACACACTTGAGTAAGCCTTTTTCTTAATTAGCAAATTGACTTGTGTGGATTTATCTGCATTTAAACCTCATTAGCTCGCAGTTTTTTATGCTAACAGTGGACAATCATCAAAAAATAAATGTATTTACCACTTGTTGTTGACATATTCCTAAACCGCTTTGCTTTACCTACGGTCTCTCCAGGCTTTCTTCGTCCTAGTTTCCTTGCAGCTCAGTTCCCGAATATAATGTCGAATCTTCATCAAACTAAAACCCAGATTTTGCGATGGCGGCGCAGTTCTGCGAGTATTAATGTGAAAACATTGTGTGCCCTATTACACGAAAATCCTACTTTGTAGTCGGCGACGTGACCGAATGATGGTACCAAAAATGGCAGACGGCAAAGAGTAAAACCATGTAATGCTCGAATTGACGTCAAATTTCTCAAAGAGGTTCCTGTAAACAGAGTATATTAACGACTTTGAAGAGGATGTTTGGTAAATTTTGGCCTTGGTGGCAGTGGAACCCAGGCCTCCTGGCTGCGATAAGAGCACACTTCCCCGACGCCATAGCAGCTCCGTGGTTGTGGTTGGTTAAATGTGGCTAATGTCACTGAACACTACAAAGACCTTACTAATACCTTTTCATCGACGGAAGATTCACCATACTCCTAAGTACGTTCTCTACAACTCGGAAATATCATCAGTGGAGTCATGCAAGTACCTAGGCCTTACACTCTCAAATAACCTTTCTTGGTCCCCTCATATTACGAACATCACTAACGAAGCCAATCGCACGCTTGGTTACTTCCGCCGCAACTTGCGCTTCGTACCACCATCCCTAAAGATACTAACTTATCTAACTTTTGTCAGACCTAAGCTAGAATACGCATGCTCTGTTTGGGACCCGCACCAAACCACCCTTTCTAACACTCTAGAAGCAGTTCAGAATCGTGCAGCTCGCTATATTTATTCTGATTATTCTTACCACACTAGTGTCTCTCAGCTAAAACTAAAAGCAGGATTTTCCAATCTAGATATAAGGCGTCATGTTTTCAGACTGTGCCTTTATCACAAATTTTATCATTCTGCTCCTAGTACTCCAGCCATCATTCCAGCACACCGCCAGTCTTGCCGATTATGTCATGAAAAATCTGTGTATCCTCCGCCTGCCCGGACCACTGCGCACCTACATTCTTTCTTTGTGAAGACTGCCCGGGACTGGAATGACCTTCCCGCCGACGCCGTGCACCACTCCAATCCACATCATTTCAAGGCTGCCATTGAGTCCATATTCCACTGAAGTGGTCACCCATCCCTCATGTAATACCCCACACTGGGGCCTTTGAGGTAATAATAAATAAAATAAAATGTGTGCCTATATTGCGCGCGTCATTGCGCACATCACATCGCACCCATCTGGCTGACCAAACGTGTGGCCTAGATCGTATGCCGTTGGGCACGTGACGTGCATTAATGTCCAATTAAATGTCGCTGAGTGGCAATTCGTGTTACGAACTTCTGGCGGGCAAGCGACTGCGTTGAGACGCTTGACGCGTTCTCATTTGGGCTTACCGAGGCGCAGTTAACACGCAGGCGAAAGCTTAGCGCGGACAAGGAACGCGCAGAAAGAAACATTTCACCAAAGCCCCATATAATGCTTTCGCATTCCCATACGTAAGCAGTCTTAAGTACCTCTGCAGAATCTTTTTTTTTCTTTTTCTGATCATTGTTGATGTTCCCGGAAATATGATGGTTGATAGTGCCACGAATGAGGTAGACACTTGTGCGCGCTTGTAAATATTATTGAGGTACTGGCGCTCAGCCCCATTTCCTGAAACTCTCCGAGTTTCAGAGTAGCGTAGCGTATTAAAATTAGTTTTCACGTCAAAACTCAACCCAACCAAGTGCCTTACAAGTATTATGTAAGAATGCTCGAAGATAAGTCTCATCCCAACGCACAGCGTAAAAGAGCGAAAAACGATACTACGTGTTTTCTCTGAGCTATAAAATAACTGCAACAACTGGATATGTCAAGCTCCGAGCATGCCAAAAGCAAATATAGTGCAATTTCCTCCTCAGGTTCACGTTCGAACTTTGCAAAGTAAACTTGATCAGATTTCTTGATTTGGAAATTAAATTTATAAGTGAGAGTCCTGTGTGTTGGCGTTATTGTCCTAGATCGAAAAAATTGCTCCTCCCGTACGAATCGTCCCACTTCACATTAATAAAACGTGGCATAGTTTTCTTGTGTTTGACGAATGCTCTTAACAAGAGTTGCATCCACTCATTGCAGGCGAGGTTTGAAGCCCAGAAGGCGAGGTTAAGGTCGGCAAGGTACCTGGCCTCACTTTTGTTGGCTGTGCTGAATCCGTGTTTAAAAAGTTGACAAAAAGGAAACCCCTGGAAACTGCCTACGAGAATGAATCTTCAAAGAGAAAAAGGGTCGTAGTGATGCCGTATTTGCATGGCTTGTCTCATAATCTTCAGAGGGTAGCCACTAGGAATGGCGTCACACTCGTGTTTTTGGCGCCGAACAAACTGGTTAGGTTATGCAAAAGCGTCACAGGAGAGAAGAAAGATGCGACTAGTGACTTTGGAAAAAGCACACCACTTTTTTCACTAAAAGTGTCGTTTATCACATACCTCTCTCATGCGCACTGTCCTGTATTGGCCAGAGAGGTCGTTGCATTAATGACCGCATGTGTTAGCATCGCTATTTGCTACCTACAGGTACAGGAGGGAACTTGCCATTGCATTGCAAAAAGCACGATTGCCTACCAGCTTATGATAGTGCGTCGATTGTGGGGAGATGAGCGCAGTAAACTGGAAATAGAAATAAGCGAACCGTTCCACATCAAAATGATGAGTGCGCATACATGTGTGGGCGAACCTTCGGTCCATATCAATGATAAAGAGCTTCTATTTTTAAATTTATCATGTTAATTCAAGTGTTGTTGTCCTTGTCGGGAGGGGGTGTGACTTGGCTTTTGTGTACGTGTATATCTTTTGTTGATATTAGACTATGAATCTTGTTATTGTTCTTGGGTGTTTACGCATGCGTGGTGGAGATTTGTGGAATCTATTCCCAAAGAAGTTCAATTGCAAGTCCAGCGTTGACCTGTCCGTTTATTCTTACTTGTGCTCGCGTCCGTACTTGCTGGAACCCCTTATACGTTTACTATACACATTCACGGGTGATTGCGTAGGCGTTCTTTGCCCATCCGTGGCCCTTGCGCCGATAAACAGTGTTTACATAGAAAACAAAATAAGTAATGACATCATGGGCGCCGACTACGGGGGGGGGGGGGGGGAGGCGTGGCAGGCTTCGGGGCCCGAGCCCCCTCCGGATGTTTCCGGAGGACACACACACACACACACACACACACAAACACGCACGCACACGCACATGCACAGACACAGACACACACATACACGCGCACACGCGCGCACACACACACACACACGCACGCACGTAATGTCATTACCAGAGTTTTATCACCCAGGCAATTTGACGTTCCTTTGGACTTCCCTCGACCTTCTCACTCAAAATTTTATTGGGGCTAAACGCTTAATGCATCATTCTTGGTGCGGACATGCACAGCTTTTAATTCATACTTTCGCTTTATTTTTGCAAATCCTAATAGGAGGACACGCGCATTAGAAGCATAGCGGTGGCTGACTCATCTGTATTTTGTCACTTCAACGTTCTTTTATATTTTCGCTTGAAACACCATGCACATACACAATATATTTAAGTATACACACATGATAAGGTTTACAATATTTTTGAAGGAGAAGGTGGTAGCCAATTTAAAAAATTCTAAAGGAATGGATAGCTTATGCCTAGAGAATGAATACGCTGCTTCGTGTTTACCTTGCTTCAAATTCCTTTGCGTGCTTTTTTGACCGTGAGAAAAACCTGCAGACTTAAATGACCCCTTCGGCAGTCTTTTATAAACGGCGCGTGAGGTGCACAGGAATCATATGTGTCTCAGTATTGCATCTCTTTCCAGTAATCAATGCTAACGAGTCACGAAAGAAAACTGTTATAATAATTTACTACATTTATTAGGGAACGAAACAGCGTCACTTCCACGCAGAGGTCATAAATATATGCAGGGTGTCCCAATTAACTATCAAGCACCCAGGTGTAAAAAATAAGCGATCGCGTTGCTCGAAGAAAAGCTAGTGCATATTGATTCCAGTTAAGGGGAGTAGCAGCCAGCAATTTTCCATTGCGGAGATTTGAATAGGTAAATATAATTAATTATCTAACTGGAGACGTACTCTCCTAATTACCAAAGTGTTAATGAGGCATTTGTAGGCACAGTCAAGGTAGATATAATCACGGTATTTGCAGCGACGTACTAATTTTCCCCTAACTTCGTCCGACTGATAAATAAACCCTGCGAAATATGAAGAACACCGCGTTACTGCACTCCCAGCCGCATCATAAAGCAGCGCCCTCGAACAAGCTCCCTCTGAGTTCGCCAGATCTAAATAAAGGAAATAAAGAAAAACATCGTGATCGAGCGAGTTTATCTGCCGCGCCCCCGCTGAAGTAACCCGTCGCGTTGGGTGTTTGTTGGAAACAAGCTGTGATATATGTTGTGTTAACGTAGACGAATTGCACGGATGGTTTTTTTTCGTTTACTTTTTGCCACAAACCCTATCACACAAGAGTTAATTGACAACGTCAGTGTAAACATTTCTTCTGCGCTTGGCGCACACGCAGAGCCATCTTGCGGGAAACAAAGAAGACCCCCTCCTCGCAATGTACGGCGCTGTCCCGGCAGATGGCGCCCCAGTCGCCCGCTTCTCCCCTTCGTCTCGTTTGAGCGCATTGGGGCCGACTCACGAGCATGCCGAGCGAATGAGTGCGCGGTGCGAACAGGGTGCGATAACGCTATCGTGTTCCACTCTTCAAGGCGAAGCTCAAGCGTCCTCCAATTTGTTTCATGATCAGTACATTGGAAGACGCGAACCTGTAAACTGGCCAGCTAGGTCACCTGACATCTCTGCACACAATTTCTTTCTTTGTGGTTATGAGAAAGATCTTGTTTACATGATCTAGACGGATGTCAGATGAACTCAAGGCAATGATAATGGCTTTCTGCCGTAGAATTCTAGCGTCGGTCATCAAGCCACAGAAGATATGATAAAGCGGACTTAGTACTGCGTAGCTGCAGGAGACCTACTCGAACATGTCCTCTAGGCAACAGCTGGTATTCAATGGTGGTTACGAACTCATAGATAATACGGGCACATTGAAATCTGATGTTTTTAAATGCTTAAGCATTTCTATCGTTACCTAACGGAAAGACCTTCCCTCAATCCATCCCATTAGACGATGCCTTTCAAAATAGCGCCCGGAGTAGCGATAGAATTCACCTGCATGCTGCGTCTCGCTTCGGGGCCGACGAATCGGCGAGAACACAGCCCTCCCGGAGCGCTCAGCACATGCCGAACTGTGCCGCTTTCGCAAATCGCTTTCAAGGTGCGGGACGCGCCGCCGCGACAGACGTAGCCGCCGCTGGAGCACGGTTGATCACGGTTCATAATGGTTCAGTGTACCTAATGAATTTTTCCATATATGTCCTTCATTTCCTGCATCTCCCGAGTCATTTCATTCCACGTCCACATACACTGCGGCTATCTATAAAATAACCTGTGAACATTGCCTACACTCGCCACTTCTGCATCGTCTCGTGCAGGCCTCATTTAAAGAGGCAGTAAAGGCAAATACTAGTCGACGTGCACTGTTTAAGTACAGTTCCCGAAACATCGCAACGCTTGTTTCGTGCCAAGAAAGAATTTAGTTTACGAGAAAATTGCACCTGAATGGTCCGAATTCCTTTATCGCTATGCAAATCTTCCACCACCCAACTGGGGAGTGGTGGCGTCGCATACCCCGATATCGCCCTTTACTGCCATCGGTGAGTAAAACGGCGCCCAACAGAAGGCGGTAAGGATTTTTTCACAAAATGCAAACGCGCGGCCGTGCAGAAACCGAGCAAAGACAGAGTGGTGCATTCGCCGCTGCAGCTGCTTTTGGTCAAGTATCGTGGACAGTTCGGGTATTCCCGCGACATGACATGGAAGTGGAATTTTCTCCTAGTTCCAGTTTGCGCGAGTATTGCGAGGCAGCAAAACTAGTGCAGCACTACGCGATAACGAAACTACATTGAAACGCGAAAGCACGGGCTGCGCAGAGTCGAGCGAAAACGAAACTTTTCGACCGCCCGCATCGTTGTTTAGACTAATGCCAATGCATTCTCTGAAGAAAAAAAATTATCTAGAACTGGCAAATAGTGTTTTCTTTCTTCATATAATGCTATACAATGATATTCTTATACTTAATGGTTGAGAACTAGCGAAAGAGTATAAATGAGGAGTGCCTTCGTCATCAGACGAGTACTTGAATGTCCCGAGGGAGTCGCTGATCCTGTCCTGCATTTACCTCAATCTCTCGATTACTAAGGATCTGTTCACGATAATATTGTTACACACGAGGTGTTTAACGCAGAACCAGATGAATCTGGTTGATAGGCGCGGTTGTTGAAGAGCGGTCTCGCGGCAGCTTGGCCAACGTCGTTCTCTTCTTTCTTCTCGTTGTCTCCGCGGCAGGCGTGGTTCATGACAGCTTGTGACATTTCCCCGCTGGCAGACGAAGCCCGCCGGGCGAGTCAGTCATCTCGTGCGTTGTAACGCCTCAGACGCGCGACGTGCGTCACTTCAGCCTTGGCCGAGCGTCGTCCACTGCTCGTGAGACGTGCAATGCGGTAGTTCACTTCGCTGAGGCGCTCCAGAATAACGTAAGGGCCGACGTAGTGGGCGAGAAACTTCTGGCACAAGCCACGCTTCCGCAACGGCGTCCAGAGCCACACAAGGTCCCCAGGATCGAAGGAAACGTGGCGGTGACGCCCGTCATAGCGGATCTTGGACCGGTCCTGCGATGCTAGGGTGCGTAGCCTAGCGAGGCGTCGCGCTTCTTCTGCTCGACATAGGATCTCATCAATTGATTCGTTGTCATGAGCGAAGTAGGGAAATATGGTGTCGAGGGTGTAGCGCGGCGGACGAGCATACAGAAGGAAAAATGGTGAGTAACCAGTGGTCTCGTGTCTCGCGGTATTGAAGGCATAGGTAATGAAAGGCAAGATACTGTCCCAATTCTTGTGTGCTGAATCGACGTACATGGATAGCATGTTGGCAAGCGTTCTGTTTGTGCGCTCGACCAGACCATTAGTTTGTGGATGGTAGGGCGTAGAATGGCGGAAGCTACATGAACACAGACGAAGGGTTTCTTCAACCACGTCCGCGGTAAACTGTCGCCCACGATCGCTGATTACTATGCGAGGAGGTCCATGTCGGAGTATAACGTTAGCCAGCAAGAAGATAGAAACTTCTGTAGCTGTGGCCGATGGCAATGCGGCGGTCTCACAATAGCGGGTAAGGTGATCTACGCAAACGATAACCCAACGATTACCCTTGGAGGATCGCGGGAAAGGGCCCAGAAGATCTATACCAACTTGCTCAAAGGGGACGCTAGAAGGGGGAACTGGTTGAAGCAGGTCATGTGGCGCTTGTGGCGGACGCTTGTAGCGCTGGCATTGAGAGCAGCTGGCGACGTACCGTTCGATGTCTTTCCGCATCTTAGGCCAGTAAAAACGTTCTTGAGCCCGGTAGAGTGTACGTGTGGAACCAAGATGACCGGAAGTTGGGTCATCGTGCATGGCGTGTAATACTTGGTGGCGAAGGTTCTTGGGGACAACTAAAAGGTAGCGTGCACCGGTGGTCGAGTAGCTCTTCTTATACAGCGCGCCGCCATCACGTAGGCGAAAGCGACTGCCTGCAGGTGACTCCTGTGCTGCCGCGAAGAGCGGTTGTAAGCTCTCGTCCTTGTGCTGCTCGGATATGACGGTACCCATATCCGGAAATTCCGGGGACACAAAAGCGATGTATTCATCAAAATTGTCCGCATCACATTCAGTTGTTTGAAGTGGCATCCGAGAGAGACAATCAGCGTCAGCATGTCGCCGGCCACTTTTGTAGCAAATAACGAAATCGTATTCCTGTAGACGGAGGGCCCAGCGCGCTAGTCGTCCTGAGGGATCCCGCAGATTCACAAGCCAGCATAGCGAATGATGATCTGTTATCACAGTGAAGGGGTGCCCATAGAGATACGAACGAAACCGTTGCACGGCGAAGATGACCGCCAGACACTCTTGTTCGGTGACTGTGTAGTTGCGCTCGGAGCGGCTCAAGGACCGGCTAGCGTAAGAGATCACGTGCTCACTGTCGTCAACACGCTGAACTAGCACAGCGCCGATGCCTACGCCGCTGGCATCGGTGTGAATTTCAGTTGGTGATGAAGGATCAAAGTGCCGAAGAATTGGTTGGGATGTCAACAGGAACTTGAGCTGGCGAAACGATGAGTCGCAATCTGCAGTCCACTCAAAGGGAACGCCTTTTTGGAGAAGGCGTGTAAGGGGATGAGCCATGTCAGCAAACCGGGGAATGAATCGGCGAAAATAGGAGCACAAGCCCAAGAAACTTCTTAACTGCTTGACAGAGTTGGGTACTCTAAATGCTTCTACGGCCGCAGTCTTTTGTGGATCTGGTCGGATGCCTTCTTTAGCGACGAGATGGCCTAGCACAAGAGTTTGTCGTTCCCCAAAACGGCATTTTTTTGAATTGAGCACAAGGCCCGCTTTCTCCAAGCAGTTCAAGACCAAATCCAAACGTTTGTTGTGCTCACTAAACGTTCGCCCGAAGATCACAACGTCGTCTAAGTAGCACATGCAAACTTCCCATTTTAAGCCGCGTAATATCGTGTCCATGAACCTTTCGAACGTTGCAGGTGCGTTACACAACCCGAAAGGCATCACGTTAAACTCGAATAGTCCGTCGGGTGTTACAAATGCTGTCTTTTCTCTGTCGTCCTTGTGTATAGGAATTTGCCAGTAACCTGACCGTAAATCGATTGAGGAAAAGTAAGATGCCGCAAAGAGACAGTCGATGGCGTCGTCAATTCGTGGGAGCGGATATACATCTTTCTTAGTGACGGCGTTTAGGCGACGGTAATCAACACAGAACCGCCACGTACCGTCTTTCTTCTTCACCAATATCACGGGTGCTGCCCAAGGACTAGATGATTCTCGAATGACGCCTTTGCATAGCATTTCTTGGACCTGATCGCTGATTAGCTTGCGTTCTGACGGAGATACACGATAGGGTTTTTGTCGGATTGGCTGGGCGGCTCCTGTGTTGATGCGGTGACGAGTTCTGGACGCAGGAATTGATGGCGGGCCATCGCGCTGCGCAAAGTCGAATACCGAGGTATGTTTCGTAAGCAGGGCCATCAAAAGTCGACGCTCGTGATCGCTGAGTGACTTGTCAATCATGGAAAGTATCTTCGAGCTCCCGGGGCTAGAGACACTGGTTGCTCCTCCATCGGGGAGCTCTGTAAGTACTGCCACCGATACGGGCGAGTCTTCCTGAAACGTGGCAATCTTTAGGCCTTGAGGTAGCACTGCCGCTTCAGTGGAACAGTTTAGCGCCCACAGCCCCGCACATCCATTGGTCACTGAGACTACGCAGTGCGGAACTAACACGTTTTTCTTGAGGCAGTTCCGATGTACAGGTTCCACTGCAGCGTCGAACGAGATAGGAGCCGGAGATGAACAGGCGACGGCAACACGCATCGCGGATAAGGCGGGCACAACTGTATCCTCAGACACGCACAGCATACTCTCCGGGCAAGCTTCACCTTCAAAAAGCACAGGTGAAACACTGGTGTCGACACTGAGTTCTCCCGTCCGGCAGTCAACATTCGCACCACACAATTGCAAAAAGTCAATCCCCAGAATCACGTCATGCGAGGAGCGAGGAAGAACAGTAAACTCTGCATTAAAAACTTTCCCACCCAATGACACATCCACGTTACACACACCAACCGGGTATAATGATTCACCACTGACTCCACGGAAACTTGTGCACTGGTCCCAACGAAACATAACCTTGCGTCCCAGAAGGCCTTTAAACCCCACACTCATGACCGAGACAGTTGCTCCCGTGTCGACTAAAGCCATTGTAGAGACCCCATCAATCAGTACATGAACCTTATTCTTTAGCATGAAAATAGTTGGAGGCAGTTGAGTCGGCAGCACACATTTTCCAGCGACCTCACCTCCATCGGCCGCGCTGGCTAGTTTCCCGGCGGGGGCGACACGAAACGGCGCCGAGGCGATGGTGACGTGAATCGCGGCCGAGGGGATGGTGATCGGGAGGCTCGGAAGGCTGGTGGTGGCGTCAGAGTACGGTCGGAGGCAGGGGAGCGGTAGCGGTTCCGGGTTCTTTCTTCTCCAAGGTAGGTCTCCTGGGCGCTGCATCGGTCCTCTCGAAAGTGGCTTCCTGAAGTGGAGTCTCCTGGCCACTGAGTGCGCAGTGTACGACCGCTAGACCGCATAGTCGGCGCTGACGATCCGTAGTTCGATGCTCGGCGTCGGCTACAGTACCTAGCTATATGGCCAGGCATGCCGCAGCAGTAACACACTGGCGAAGGGCGAACTTCAGAATGCGGGTTGAAGTATTCTGCCGAAGACATCGGTTGAGGGTAACGAGGCTCTTCCCCTTGAAAGTCGTAGGTAGCGGCGAGTCTTCGTGGACGAAAGTTGCGTGGGCGTGGATCAAAACGTTGAGGGGGCGAATCATTGCGTGGTGGTTCGGTCGTAATGTAATGCGGTTCGTCTCTGGAGCCGTAAAGATCCGCGACGTTCACCGAGTGGTTCCAAGTAGCCGAAGGGGGTTCCCAAAGAGTGTCTCGGGAAACGGAGGAGCTGTAACGTGGCGCCGCACAACGTGCCTGTTCGTCATGTCGCTGTAGCTCCTCGCGGACTATCTGGCGGATGGCGGACGATAGGTCTGGGAGCGGAGGACTCGTGTCAACACTTGCTACAGTTGTTACATTGGCCAGCCGTCCAAACTTTGGTGTAATTCGGCGAGTCTTCAGCGCCTCGAACGTACGGCAGTGCCGTATCAGTTCTGATACAGTGTGCAAGTTCTCTTTACCAATGAGGAAGTTGTACACGTCTTCCGCTATTCCTTTTACCACGTGTCCCACTTTATCTTCCTCTGTCATGTGAGGGTTCACGGTTCGGCACAGCTTCAAAATTTCTTCGATATAGGTAGTGCAAGTCTCGCCGGGTACCTGAGCTCTCTGGGCTAATGTGAGTTCCGCACGTTTCCTCTTTGCGTCCGAGTCACCGAAACACTTTTTGATCTCCTCAACGAAGCGTGTCCATGTAGTTAGCATGTCCGCGTGGTTGTCATACCATACCAGCGCCGTGCCGGCCAAGAAGAAAACAACGTTCCTAAGCTGACTGGCAGCATTCCAGTTATTGTATTGGCTTACCCTTTCGTAATGGGTTAGCCACTCATCCACATCTTCCTCTGCCTTCGCCGAGAACATGCGTGGCTCTCGGTAGTGCTGGATAGGGACTGGGCTTGCCGAGGCACTGCTGGTGAGGGTATTTTGCTCTGTAGCCATGATTGAGCGCGACGGCGAAAGTCCGGCGAGGCGACGGCTTCGGCGTAGCTCTAGTGCTGGTGGTTCCGTTGTAGGTCGTGGGAGTTACCCCGCACAGCTCCACCAAATGTTACACACGAGGTGTTTAACGCAGAACCAGATGAATCTGGTTGATAGGCGCGGTTGTTGAAGAGCGGTCTCGCGGCAGCTTGGCCAACGTCGTTCTCTTCTTTCTTCTCGTTGTCTCCGCGGCAGGCGTGGTTCATGACAGCTTGTGACAATATTGACGCCTACGATATTCTGGGGCCCTAATCTATCACTTTGACTTGACTTACTAATTGCCTTTAGTGTCCCTTTAACAGATTGGTGTTGCACCCGCGGTTCGCTGTTTCACAGTTCTTTCGCGGTCTCTCTCGGAATTATACCAAACACATTAGCATGGTACCACGAAATACCATATGAGTACTACGAAATGCTTATGCATCATTCAGATAAATCTCAAAAATAATTCTGCATGATTTTTTTTTTTGCAGATTGCCAATTTGGCTCATTTAGAAAAGGTACACTGACTTTCTTAACGCATCGATTGTGCCTTTTCTGTGCACGTGAGTCGCTTTCCGGTCAGTTTATTTCGCTTTTATTTTTTGCCATGAACCTGTTTTCGCAGCACGTATACATTCTACTGAAAAATAAAACCGTCATTTTAATCTGGCGGTGGCCCAAAGCAAGTTTCGGGTGGGAAATATAGCTGTGCACGCCCTCTTTGGATGCGGTGCGAGCAGAGCTGGGATTTTGAAACATTCTATGCCTATTCCATCGCTTCTCGCGTTTAGTGTGTATACGTCAGAGCGGCGTTTCGGCCGCGTTATCAAGGGGCTTTTGTTATCAATGTGATTAGGCCGCCTTGAGAGATGGATAAGTGTGGCGTAGGAATGATAGGACAGAATATCTGCGAAGCCGCCAAACCTGCTATTGGTGCTCCTTCCGTACGATATTCAAGGTGACGCGCTGTCTCTTCAAGTTTGCGACCGGCAAAGCAGCTGCTTTCAATCCGCTTCTTTGAGGGCGATGCTTTAGGGATGCGGATGGGAGCACAGTCACGAGGCATTTTTCATTTTTTTTAATTTATCTTTGGGTTTCTTTATCAGTCGCAAAAATTGTATGCAATTAACACGTCTCTGAAACCTCGCACTTATATGTCACTTGAGGGTGCCTACAAATGCCTCATCGACAGTTTGATGATTACGAGTGTATTTCCTGTTAGATAATTATCATTCCCTATTATAATCTCAGTAACGAAAAAATTACTGATGGCTACTCCACTGTACTGGAAACAATTTCGCTAGACGTGTGTGATATTTCTTTGGTTGAACGAGGCGCGTGGGCGCCATCACTCGGGAAAGGAGGAGAGAGAACGAACTGGGCTCGCGCTTTGAATCTAACCGGTCAGCGCTGCAACCGGTGTTGCAAATATAACCTGTAAATAGTTGCTCGTCTTACTGACTCGTCCTTCGCGTAACATTGTGGTGGAGGGTGCCGTTCCCCGTCCTCGCCACGGAGCTCCGCAGCGGCCGCACCGTACTGCTTTCCGCCATGGCTCCCGATGACAACACCTCGTCTCCTTCTACTCCTGCGACCCCGACAATACGTAGGTTACGGTTACCAATCTCCGCGATCCTGGCATATTCTCCGGCCAAGATAATGTCGAAGTTGAGGACTGGCTCAACCTGTATGAGCGTGTTAGCCAAAACGACCACTGGGACCCTACCATTATGCTAGTGAATGTCCTATTCTACTTGGGCGTAACTCCTCGTGTCTGCTTCCGGACACACGAGGGCGAGATCTCTAGCTGTGATGCTTTCAAGGACAAGCTCGTCGACCTCTTTGGAAATCCCACCGGTCTGCAGCTGGCTCTTAGAAAAGAGCTTGCTACCCGAGTTCAGTCTTCTACTGAATCGTATGTCTCGGACACACAAGACGTGCTCGCTCTTTGCCGGAAAGTCGACGAGAAAATGGCTGAGGCTGACAAAGTCGGCCACGTAATCAAAGTGATCGCGGACGACGCCTCCAACTTGTTGGTCTTCAACAATGTGTCCACCATTGACGTCATTGTCAAGGAATGCCGCAGCTTTGAGCTCGCCAAAAGCCGCCGCGTCATTCGACAGTTCTCCCGTCTCCCTAACACGGCTGCGACGTCGTCTTGCGTTGATCTTACCGCTTCACCACCTTTTAATGAGCACGTCGCACGCATTGTTCGCCGCGAACTCGAGGCTACAAGTCCTGCGCCGTTCAATTCACGCCCACTTGAACCCACTATTCACCAACCAGCCCCGGCGATCTCTCTCATTGAGGCAGTTGTACGGCAAGAATTTGCAAACCAAGGTTTTCCTGCTGCCTGCTCCGTCTCCCGACCTGACGCCCTACCGGTGCCAAATGCTCCGCCTCACGGCGATCTGTATTCCCATCCCAGATACCGCAACCCTGCCGAGTGGAGAACTCCGGACGACTAGCCCATTTGCTTCCGTTGCCACCGCATCGGCCACGTCGCTCACCACTGCCGCAACTCCTGGACGTCGCCTTATGCGAGCTCCTTTTCCCCGTCTACTCGCCCATATGCCGGCCAGCGCCGTTACGAGATCTGGGGCAGTTCACATAAATGTGCTCGAGTTGCTAAGCTGGCGAAGCTTCTTGCAAGATATAATATGGAATTCTTGAACGATGGCAGCATAGCATACCTGAAAAATACGAAGACTGTTAGCTGCATTGACGTCACATTTGCATCAAGTCAAGTTGCCGCTACGCGCAGATGGTGTACAGATTTCGAGACTCGAGGTAGTGATCACTACCCCATCCTAATGTTTGCCCTTCATTTTGGGACGTCGCTCAAAAAAGTGGTACTGAAGTTGGTACACTGGGAAGCTTACACAGGCAGCCATAGACGAAGGGATCACAGGCTCGACTACGAATGCAGAATTGATACCGACAATAGATCATTGCCTCAAATTTCCCTCACTTCAAAACCTGTCCAACCATATCACCCTGCCCAGCTTCATTTGTAGTCTTCCCGTGATCGCCTAATGCAACGCGTCCCACTGACCTTCGGTTGCCATCAAGTCCTGATTGTACCCCTTATTTCGAGCATGGATGGATGGAAACAACTTTATTTTAAATCCTGAAAAGTTTGACGACCCGGGCTTAGGTCTCCCATGAGTGGACTTCGAGGCCTGGCTTCGTCGCCGCCTCTCAGGCATGCTGGACAGCCCACTCTTACGTCTTGAGGTTGGAGCTGCGCAGAGCAGCGGCCCACTTCGACACAAGGGCCTGCGGAGCTACTGCCATTGTAGCTGATGTAACACGACACTCACACATGGGTGAGAGCGACGCTCGAGTTTCCTGACATAATTTGCAAAGAGCACTTGGGTATTACGCGGGGAAAATTTGCCGCAATCGCACCAGACTTGGGGATGATTGTGTCTGAAGTTGTCGCCAGACGACTGCCTGGCGACGTTTCAGTTAGTAACCGCATTTCTAAATGTAAGTCCTGGAACCATTACACTTTCTTCTCTTCGGCTTTCTTCCAGATGAAATTTGTCAGCACCAGCTCATTTTATATCTAGTTCTCTTTCATGCGCCTTTTTTCCTCAACTACAACCTCGTCGTTGGCTTGGAAAGATTCTGCTGTTAGTTTTCGGACGTAATTTAATGCCGCGTCCGCTTCCACTTTGTTTCCACCTTCGTCTAAAATGTCTTGTATTGTTCCAGACTTCCTGCCTAATAATATTATGTGGTTACAATGTATTCTAGGTGTGGCCTTTTTTTTCTCACGTATTTCTGACAACCAACGTTTGCTTTTACCTTTTATCTTTGTTTTCACCAGTATTTGAACCATAGATTTTTTTCTCCTGTTATATTTCTCATTTTCTTTCTACTTCATTCTGCGGCAACTGCGCTTTATTTTTTTTGCCTGCCTGTGCTGTCGGGATGCTTTCTGTCGTTCGGCTATCGCTTCTTGTATCTCCGTGTTCCACCAGCTTTTCTGTTTCTTTTTCCTTTCCAACGAACACGTTGCTTCTCTTTCTGTTTTTCCGTCGTTATTACACTTAGAAGCTCACTATATTCCCACTCTTTGCTTGGCCATTTTCCAAGCTCTTCCTCGACTCTTGTGTAGTTATTAATTTCTTTTGTGTTCAAATTTAGACAGGCCATTTGGCACTCCTTGCTCTCTTCCGCAAATGCATATCCCATATTCAAATGATGCGTTTATGGTCGCTCCCCATGCTGCTATACCCTTCCTCGTCAATGACTAGTTCTTTCAACTTATCAGGAATTCCTTCTGTCATCAGACAGTAATCAATGGTTGACTGCCGGTTTCCCACTTCCCACGTGATGTGCCATTCACACTTACGCCCTGTATTCACAGTGACGAGGTTATATTGCTCACAATGATCTAGCATCGACTTCCCGTTGTAGTCGGTATAGCCATCTAGGTGCTGTATTTTGGCATTCATGTCACCTAATTGAATAATTTCGGCATCATTCCCGATACACTTAATATCAGCACTTATGCATTCCACTATCTCTTGATCCTTTTCTCAGCAATTAATATCGGTCCACAAATACGTTACGCCCAGCCAAATTTTCTGTTCATTCATTGTACCAGATAACCAAGGATGCTCGTGACATTTTCAATTTACTGTTTTCATTTGGCTCCCTGATGAATCAGCATTGCGACTCCTCCTCCCGTTCTTTGCAATTTAGTTCTGTTGTATCCTTCCGGGACATAATTGACATTCACTGTCGGCTCTTGTGAGTCTCTAAGGTGCGTTTCTGTATAACCGCGCACACCTCTATTTGTTCTGTATTTAACTGCTCGTCAATCTCTACCCACATTTCTATTGGATATCAGCCACAAGGCAGTGGCTGGCAGCGCCACCCCTCGACAGAAGTAGCCACTGTGGTTCACTCACAGTCGACAGCGTTTCGTGACAAAAGTAGCGTCATTTTCACTCGAGTGGCGGCACTGCGCTCGACTCGGGGAGTGGAGGGAAAGCTCCATGTCATCGAGAATCACATGAGAATACGAGGGTAAGCATCTCGAGAATTATCGTGCAGTGTCCACGAAGAGCAGTGATCACTGCTGTAAAGTGGTGGTGCAGCCATCTACTTCCTCGCATCGAGGTGAAGGGCTGAGGGGAGGAATGCTCGTGAATGTATGGGATGGTCTTGTTGCCTTGCTGTGTTATCACTGCGTCCACGCCTTCGGCTCCATCTTCATGAGCAATTGTGCGCTAGCGTACCAAGCCACATCTATTAGCGCATCGACGCTCTTGTACTTCCTGTATAAGGGTCAGCATGTTTTCTCGATCCAAATTGCAATTCGCTGCGCATGGCAACATTTCTGCCCCCTTCAACGTTGCTTCCACGCCTCCGGTTCTTCTGTACCAACTGCAGGTTTTGTGACCGTTCTGGTTCCATTAGAGGATGCGCCGGCACTCGGTGCATAATCCTCTGGGGGGCTACGGGTCACCTTGGTTTTCACTACCTCACGGAGAACCCATCGTGCTAGTCCGCAGTCAGCAAACGCAAAGGAGGGGAGGAGTCGGGGAGAGAAGGTGGACAGAAATCGTATGCCTTACTGTAAAATTGGTACTGAAGTGAATTAAGCCATCTCTCGAGCCGATACTGCCACATGGGCAACATGGATAGTCTTAGTCGGGGCACTTCGTAAGCCGTTATTACCCCTGCCCCGATGTGATACATGATGAAAGACACCAGACAGCACACGTAAAGTGGGGGAAGCGGCAAACAGTGCTTCGTTTTACAAATTATGCGCTTGCTTTTACTTACGTGCGCACGTTTCCAGGCAGCTCGCAAGACGTATAAAAACAGTAATAGCTGTGTCGCATGGGCTCCAGCGAATCAGTTTACATTTTTTCTTACTGGGGTCATACATGTACCGCTTTTCATCCGGGTGCCCATAACATCCGCCGCTTTGTAAATCCTGATATGGATCTCCGCAGAATGGTGACACTAGAAAGACGAAATTAGATCGAAGCATGTGCTTAACACTAGCAACTTCACAACGCGTCAGAAACCCATCCTAGTATTAAAAGTGAGTAGTGAAATCTGGAAAACGCAGCTTTACGATAATACTGACACCGACTCTAGTTAATTGTTCACTATATGCCACAGGCAATGCCAATGGAACCTGAAATTGTGCGAAATCATCAGCATCAGTGATATAGGAAGGTTGCCTTTCCGCGAGAGAACAACCTCTGGTTATTCACTGTTCACTATAGAGAGAACGATTCGCCGAGAAATCATGTCATGCCTTCACCGCTGATCACAACGCTACTCTCACAAACCATGATGTGCCACTGAAGATATATAGGTTGTCTAGCGGAAAAATTTACATACTTCCTGACGACATTTTCGTAACTCCTCCTTTCTATTGGTCGACTTCCGGATTCATCTATCAACTATTATTGGGGGTTGAATTAATTAAAACTCCTTACCTACTTTCTTGGCAATTTCAAGAATTATACCAGAATTAGAAATGCCCCTGCTTCCAAAGGTCGATCATTTTGTAGGGGGTATTCATTCCTAGCATTGTTTTCGAGAAAGACCACAACGCCATGCTTGTGTATGTTTTCTTACCTACATGATCAACGTTCACTGCAGCTTATACGTTATCAGAAGCAATAAAGAATGCCCTTCATAACAACCAACTTGTAGACATATTTCGCGATTTATAAACGTTTTGATACTCTCAATTCTATTCTACTTGATAAGTTAATCAGTTATGGGTTTCGCAGCAAACCTACTTGAACTTCTTCGTAGTTATATTAGCACACGCAAAAAAGTGGTTGCCATAAACCTGATAACCTCATCCCCTCAGTGTATTCGAGCACGAGTGCCCCGGGGATCTATATTTGGCTCTTTCCCATAAGTACAATTCATGTCAATGACTTGCCCCATATATTTATGCTTTCAAATTTACTGTAGTATGCCGATGACAGTTTTATTACTCACAGAAAAGAACATCGAGGATATAGAAGAAAAAGCACACTTAGTACTTGCGAAGATGCCTGATTGTTTTATTGCGAATGAATGGCCCATTAACACGCATAAAGACTTGACGTGAACGAGCAACACCATTATTTTCTCATTTATCAATGTCCACTTGAGCGCTCTGAACCATATGTTTGTCTCCATTTTTTTTTCTTAACAGCCATTTAGATTGGCAATGCTATAAGGCAACTTTTTGCTCTGAAATAGCATCTGGTCATTTCTCTATTTTATACGGACGGGAACATTTTACTGTGAACAATAATAAAATATCGTGTTTTATTTCTGTTCATTGTAAGCTTCTATATTTCATTCAGTCTGCCTTCGGGAAGCATTATGACGACATACCTTTAACCGTAAAAGGGCACCACAACATTGATACGTCACGCTTTACCACTTTTTCTACTGGTTATGCTACACGTCATCGACACTCACAGACAATCACACCGTTAACTACTAAAAAGAATTGCTTCAAATTTTCCTTTTTTTCCTAGAACTATTGTTGAATGGAATAATCTTACTGATGACGTTGTAGCCCAAAGCTCACTGTCATTATTTAAGTCGCATCTATGTTTATGTAGCGAGTGATTTACTTCGTGTGGTTCAGTAACTGCTTGCCTTTGCACATCGCGATGTGACCTATGTTATGCACCGCTGTATTTTATACTTAGATTTTTCAATTTCACTTTGTATGCACTCTGCTAAGGTCCTGGAAACATGACCGCAGCATAAATAAATAAATAAATAAATAAATAAATAAATAAATAAACAAATAAATAAATAACATATGCGAATAAATCTCAAGCAAGCTTACGGCTATTTATTTAAGAGCTCTTCATCACTTTCATCATGCAAGTTTTTATGTATTGTTACGCGAAGGACGAATCAGTAAGACCAGGAACTATTCACAGGTTATATTTACAACAGCCGTTGGAGCGCTGACGGGTTAGATTCACAGCGCGAGCCCAGTTCGTTCTTCCTCCTCTTTTTTCGAGTGATGGCGCCCACATGCCTCGTTCAAACAATCAAATATCACACGCCTGTAGCATAATCCCCCGGCGGTAGAAGCGGCGTTCCGGAGCGTTTCAATGTCACCACTGGGAGGGTGATACTGCTTCAGTCGTGTAACGTGCACTATATCACTGGAATCGGAAGCAGATGGGGCGTCAGGGGGAGATCTCGTAGGTCACGGGAGTCACTGCACGAAGCACTCGGTATGGGCCTGTGTAACGAGTCAGCAGGTTTTCTGAAAGGCCGACCGGACGCGAGGGAGACCATAGAAGCACCAAAGAACCAGGCGGGAAACGCAGTTCTCGATGTCGCCGGTCGTACAAACGCCTTTTATTCTCTTGGGATTTCAGAAGGCGGTCACGGGCAATTGCCCCTGCGTGGGGACAGCGGGCGATGGCGTCAAGTGCATATTCACTGGTCGGTGCCGCGTCAACACAGATGGTTGTGTGGAGCCGCAGTGATGGTTCTCGGCCGAACAGAAGGAAAAATTGGGAATAACCGGCTGTGTCGTGGCGCGAGGAATTATAAGCAAATGTGACAAACGCGAGGTCCCAGTCAGTGTGGTCGGAAGAGACATATTTCGCGAGCATGTCTGTGAGAGTGCGATTGAGACGCTCCGCGAGGCCATTTGTTTGCGGATGGTACGACGTGAATAGCTTGTGCCTAGTGGCACAGGACTGCAGGATGTCCGCGATAACTTTTGATAGGAATATCCGGCCATGGTCTGTGAGAAGTTTGTAATAAAATCACGTCACGTAGAAGAAACTCGGCGACATCTGTGGCGCAGCTTGTAGGAAGCGCTCGGGTTATGGCGTAACGCGTGGCGTAATCCGTGGCTACAGCGATCCACCTGCTTCCAGAAGTAGAAATAGGAAAAGGGCCCAGTAAGACCAAACCAACCCGAAAGAATGGTTCCGCGGGATTGTCGAGTGGTTGGAGGTACCCAGCAGAAAGCGTCGATTGTGTCTTACGTCGCTGGCATATCTCACACGCAGCTACGTGTCTTCGAACCGAGAGAACAAGCACTGGCCAAAAGAAGCGTTGGCCGAGCGTGGCCGTAGGTACGTGACACACCCAGGTGACCGACAGTGGGCAGGTCGTGAAGTTCGTCGAGAACAGCCGAGCGAAGGTGTTTAAGGATTACAAGGAGTATGCAGGGCCATCGGGGTGAACGTTGTGGCGGTAGAGTACGCCATCTTGAAGTGCGAATAAGCGAAGGGAACTGTCGGCAAGTGACGATTCCAGGCGGTCAACGATGACACGAAAGGACGGGTCACGGCGCTGCTCGTCGGCAACATGGAGCAGTGGAAAAATAGTAAGAACAAAGGCGTCGGTGTCAGTACCAGACGTAGAGGTTGCGTCTTCGATTGGGTAGTGAGAGAGCCAATCTGCGTCCTGGTGGTGGCGTCCCGAGTTGTAAGTCAATGTGTAGGGTAGAGGCCATCTCGACGAGGGCTCAAAAATGCCTCTTGTGAGCATCTTGTTTACTTCCTGCTGAATAACATGCCGCTCTGCCGTGGACACGTAATACGGTCGGCGGTGAATAGGAACAGCATCACCAGTATTTATCCGATGCTTAACAAGGGACGTCTGACCAAGTGGTCGATTTTCAGTGTCAAATATGTCACGAAAGGAAAGCAAAAGGCGATATAGGGCGGCTGCTTGGTCAGGTGCAAGGTCCGGAACGACCATGGGACGTAATGGGTGGTGAAGGTTCAAGGCATCCTGCGGGTAATCAGGAGGATCCGGAGACGGGTCGGCTGCAAAAGCAGTGACGTGGTCGTCTGTCAGTGACCGGAGCGTGGCCACCGCTATGCCTTCACGTAACACTTGCTTCGTCAAGCCAAAATTGATAACGGGGAGGCACATCCGATTGGCGGCACGGGTTACGACGGAGTGTGGCACAGAGATGTCGCGCGCCAGGAAGACATCACGAATAGGTGCGACGACATAGTCGCCATCAGGCATGGATGCTGTTGAGGCATATTCGACGAAAGTTAGGGCTTTTGGAGGTAAGCGAACAAACGATGTAGTGCAGAGGGTGTTCGGTTGTTCGGTGCGAACGTCTGATAGAGGAGGAAGCTCGAGGCACAGCGTACGGGTGGAACAATCGATGAGAGCAGAATGCGTCGTCAGACAGTCGAGCCCGAACATTCGGTCATGAGGGCAACTGGTCAGCACGTTGAACAGGACTGGAACTTGGCGGCCAGCAATTCCTATGCCAGTAGTGCACATACCCTTGACGGCAACAGTGGCGCCATTGTCTACGCGTACGGCTCGAGTGATGGCAGGCGTAAGAACTTTTTTGAGGCGACGACATAGGTTAAGGCTCATTATGGATGCTTGGGCTCCAGTATCAATTAATGCCGTCAACGGAACACCATCTACGTCTACTTCAATTAGGTTCGTGTTGGTGAGGAGCGTCCACAAAGGATTTGGACAGGACGAACGTGATGCATCCAAAAGCTGCACCCAAAAGCTGCATGTCCTAGTTTTCCGTCCGTTGGTTTGGCGAGCAAAAGCGGCGAGGTTGGGGGGGGGGGGGGAAGGTGACCGGGACCGACGGCGTTGAGGCGACGGTTACCGTACAGAGGAGCGGATGTCAGGGGCATCAGAATTAGGGTACAGACGGCGAGGTGAATAACGGCGAGTGTCGGCGTATGGGTGAGGAGCAGGGAATGAGCTCCAGTACGGCGGTATCCAGGTGGTGTGGCAGTGGCGGGATGCGTGACCAACAGGGTGGCAGCGAAGCAGATCGGTTTGTCGTCTGAGGTTCACTATTTAACAGGATTGCGTGGTCTGGGAGCGAAATACTGGTCATTACAGGTTGTGGACATTGGAATAGGTGCCGAATCAGGGCGGGAGAGCGAGCAGGCCGTAGGGATGCCAAGGTTTGCAATTTCTTGCCGCACAATTGCTCGAATAACGGAAATAGTGGGGGCCGCTTGGTCGCTTCGGAGCTCCGTGGCGAGGATGGGGAACGTTCCTCCTCCACCACAATGTTACGCGAAGGATGAGTCAGTAAGACGAGCAACTATTTACAGGTTATAGTATTTTGTTCATAAGTGTCCCTTTGTTACCGATTTTGCAAATGGCGCTACTGCTAGCAATTGCCTATGACGCCATATAGTGTGTACGCAAATTCGCATCCATTTGGGGAATTTTCCAAATCAAGATATGAAAAGCATTCACCGAGGGTTACGATACTCCCTAATGGGAAACTTGAGCGCAGCTCTACACCTGTTTTCACTTTGTGATATACTGGCCGGCGCGGACAATATGTCTCGAGCAGTACGCTGCAAACGGAATGAAGTTTGGCGCGACTGCCTCGCTAATCTGGAGATCGCGAGTGTCAGCGCGTGGGTGACGCGTGGGCGTGATTCAATACAGCCGCCGCCGACAGAGCTCCCGGACGATGCGCGCTACTCTGGCGCCGTCTCGTGGCAAACCTCGCCGCACCAGTTTCCATCCCGCCCTTTTGTCCCACCGGCCTCTTCCGGATACCGCCTCGGTTCCACTGCACCCTCCATCTCGCTTTCCCTTTCGCGTCTTTCATCCCTCGCTGCCTTGCGCGTTCGCTCGGTCACGCCGGCGCTCGTGCTCTAGAAATCGCATGAGTATGACAGAATGATTTTTCTAATTACCGTTTTCTAAAACGACCTTTTTCCACAGCGCACAAAATTTAGGTTGAAAACAATAAGGTTGACTTGGACGTTCACCCTGTCCGGATTGCTCATGGTAATAGACTTTTCTGTTATCTTCCCTTGGGGCGATGGAAGGGGGCATGCACAAATGTTTTAATTGGACGCCTAAGCACTCGCCATGTACCCAAATTGCTTCCGAAAAATCAGTCTTTAAGAAACTATTCGTGTTTTACGGTCATAGCAGCGCCATCCTTATTTTGTCATGTGCACAGTTCTGTGTAATTAGGATACGCCGAATTCCTAACAATTACGGTTCTTTATGTCAAACAGTTACGTTTCTGATATCGCCACTCCAAAATATAAGCTTTATCACAAAATAATCACATTTCAATGCTGTCGAAGCGATTGTGAGCTTAAGTTAGTGGAGTTCTACTGAACGCAGAAGGCCGCTTTGTATAAAATTGCGATGACGACCTACAACGTACAAATGACGAAAAATGTTGGGAAGTACCAGCTGTTCTTGTGCGAAACCTCGAAACAAGCAATTGTCTTAAATCTTGACGTGGTAACTTCGCTGCGTGCGTCACATGCCTGCCTTTAGTAGGTATGTTATCCAAAGATCCCCTTTCATCAATGATAAAGCAAACTCAATAAGACGAATGCAAGTTTAAAATATAGTTCACGCTCCTATTTTCGACTATTGTGTAAAGTTTCGAATACCTTCTTTGAATATGCTTTCTGTACCCTGAATGTCGCAAAAGTATAGTCTCTTGTGCGATGTTTAGCCTTCATACCGCACATGGGACGATAGCAGCAGTTTGCCCTGCCTTTCGTCGGTTGGCGTTGTTAAACCTTCAAAACGATCCAGAACCAAATAGCCCACCAACCAGACACAACATGGGATAATGTTGTAAAAATGCCTTATGCGAACATTGCTCCATGTGGAAAACTAATTATACTAAGCTCACAGATAATGCTTCAGAATTTCATGGAAAACTTACACCTGTGTGCAGCATATGCGCGCTCCAAATACTGTGAAATTTCGCCCCGCCAACGAGCCGGCCGAGAATCGACTTCGGTCGACTTCTTCAAAGCACTGCCGCAGCACATATGCCGCTGCGACTATGCTGCGACCCGCCCTATCACATCATAGGGGAAATGAGCGCTGTGCCTTCATGGGAATGACTGTATGTGGGTGCGCGAGGCCTGTGTTGGCTGGTGCTGTACGAGTGTACAAATAATACTATCAAATAATGCATTCCGAAAATAAAACTTTCATAAAAGCTTTTCGTTCACCCATATTACGGTATGGTGCCCAAATGTAAGCAGTATTATTTTTCAGAAGGCATGTATTTATTCATTTTATACAAAACAACTCTCTTACCTTGAAGGTATACTCTCCACTACACTTAACATATTTGTCCAATCTGCGATTCCATTGCTCAAAATATGTTCAAACTCGTCTATTTTGATGGCCTAATAACACCTCTTTCGTTTGTTCCCTCACCTCTCCCACGTTGTGAATTCGCAGTTCTTTAATGTCACTCTTCATCCGACGAAAAAGAAAAGTCGGAGGGAGCGAGGTCATGTGCCCGCACCCCTTGCTGACCAGACCTCTCTCAGTGCGACTTTTCTTTTGTTTCCTCAAATGAAGAATGACATTAAAGAACTGCGAATTCACAACGTAGAAGAGGCGAGGGAACAAATGAGAGTGGAGCTATTGGGTCATCAAAACAGACGAGTTTGAAAAATGTTTCGAAGAACGGAATCGCATATTGGACAAACGCATTAAGAGCAATGGAGAGTACCTTCAAGGGGAGATGCTTCTTATGTAAACAATAAATAAATAGACAGCTTTTAAAAAATCATTCGGCTTACTTTCGTGTACCTCCTCGTGCATCTTTTAATGAAATGTAGTCACCTACAATGCATAATCAAGCAAACAACACTGTGTTTCATCATTGTGTTTCACATCATGTTGACAAGTGTCAAAGTGATGTTTCGTAGCACTTCCCCGAGGTCCTTGCCTTAATGTCTTCGAATACCGCACTTACAGCCCGGATCCGATAAATGCAACCCAGAGTTAACTGTCCGCTGATTGCAATGTCGTTGGCCCTAACAGAAACTACGAGTCGGCATCGTGCCCGTAAAGTTGGCTTCGCAGCGTCCCAGTTGAACATTGGACGTCATTTTGTGCCACGTGATAGCGCTCGGCGAATAGCGCTGGGAGCGGCGGCAGGAAAGTTATGCGCAACTGTGCTCCCTGCGGGAGCATATACAGGAACACTGCTCACACCCATAACACACCCCACCACATGACAATGGGAGGCAGCGCTGTCCAGCTGAGACTCCATGGACCAGTTCAACATGTTCAACCGAACGAGATGGGCAGCCTTAGGCTGCTGGACTCCTGGACTGAGGAGATCACCCACTGCAGAGCGGAAGAGCTACCTACGCTAGTCTTCTCTTTTCTATAAAGTTTACTCTCTCTCTGTCTCATGCTGTCGCGTCACGCTGCCGTTTTATCATTGTGATCACTTCAGTAACGTCATTCCATTGTTGTCATGCAGTCGTTGTCGTAATGCCCTGATGGAACATAGTTATAATGGCGCGTTTTAAGGGCAGGACACAGAAAGAATGCACATAGGACAGTCGCCGAACTGTCCTGTGTGCATTCTTTCTGAGTCCTGTCTTCAACACAAGCCGTTATAACCATGTTCCATGAAGCCAGCAACCAACTAGCCCGCCTAAGTCTGTTAGTCATAACGCTTTCCGCGTTCGACCAACATCAGTCTTTCTTCGTCGCTATATGGTAGGCATGCTGACGCCATGCAAACGTGGTTATGCCGCCCTTCTTATGCCGCCATCGTCAGACAGTCGCTATCACGCTTTCATTGTCAGACCATCGTTGTAATGTCGTCACGGTCGTGCCATCATCGCCACTAGTCGGTATTCACTCGTCGTCACATCCATTCGCTGTTCCATTGTCCTCATGTCGTTGTCATGTCATCATGTCACTGCATCGTCGTCCTACAGTCATCTTCGTGCATTCGTTGTTATACCGTCGTGGGGATACAGTCACGATGTTTTCATCGTCACCATTCTAAGTTCAACATCCACCTCCTTTACAAAAATCACTAATAGCGCGTACACAGACAGAGGGACCGAAAGAACGTTGTCCTTTCGGTTCCTCTGTCTGTGTACGCGCTATGAGTGATGTTTGCAATGAAATACTAACTAGCCCGCACGCAAACCCTGATTGATTGAGACAGTTGTCAGCATGACATCCTCGTCCGCGCTGTCGTTTCGCCGTTTTCATCACTTCAATACTGTCATCCCATTGTCATCACGTTGTCGTCCATTCACTTTCATCATATCGTCGACGAAGGTGTCTCCACCTTCGCCGATCCATCGACCTCATTCCTTTTTTTCTTTCTATCATAATTATGCTGTCTTCATTTAATCGTAATTATTCCAGCGTTATCATTCAATCGTCACCAGTGCATCGTCGTCCCACAGACGCTATAATGCACGCGTTGTTATATGGTCGTTGTTATGTCGTCTCGATCGTACCATTCTCATCATTCCCCTTTCACGTCTGGTTGTCATCGTACCGACGTGGTCTGGCCGTCGTCGTCACACAGTCGTCGTTACGTTGTAGTTATTATACCACCGTCATATGTTATATATAGACATGTCGTTGTCGTCATGCCGTCGTCGTTATCCGCCTTTGTCGTTTCATCGACATCATTCCTTCTTCATTTCATCGACACTGCGTCAGTGCGTCAGTGTTATAGAGTCGTCGTCATGCTTCAATGCTCATCGGCGACCATGGCATGTCAGTGACACAGCAAAGGAGGACGTTGTCGGAATATGGGGCCTATACCCGAAGCAACGAGCCTCAGATTTACAGCTACTCGTGTGAAACAAACCTAACTTTAGGAACGTAGCGTTCCGCTAGATTGCTATAAAGCTTAGTCGGCAATCATCGACCATCGACAGTCATAGTGAGATGAGTTCTGCCGTAATTTCTTAATTTTTACTACGTGGTTGTGCCGATCGTAGCGTAGGTGACAAAGAAAGCTGCATTCCACTAGGCTTCAGAGACAACGGACGGATGTTCGACAAATATTGGGCGACGGATGTTCCCGTGGGTGATTTCTGATCCACATTCACGTTCTCTTCTTTCTTGCATTTATTACATCACACGCCACTTCATTACAGTGTAGCTTCTGATCTTCTTTCAATATCAATAAATTTAGATTTGTTACCCCAGCAACCGTTCACTTATTTGGGCGTCAAAACTAAAGAATAGCAGCTGCAGTACAGAAAAACAGTCAAGTAAAATTAACACAATGGAGAAAACTCGTCAATGCCCAGGCCCTCTGCTGCCGATTCCGCACAAGGGCTAGAACAAAAATAAGTGCTCTGTGTGCTGGCTGGCTTCAAATTTAGAGCACAGCTCTTGGGCACCTGTTTCCGCGGCGACTGTCGGCGTTGTCCCTCAGCGTCCTGGTAACCGAGCGAATGGGCGTAGCGAAAGTATATAACAGCAATAGAGGAGCGCGGATGAAAGGCGGCGATAGCCAAGAGAGCGCGAGGGGAGCGGAGGAGGAGGGTACAGCGAAAGCGTGAGTAGAAAAGCGTAGGGCATCGCACGACGGGCTTTGCGGCGACGACGGACACGAGATGGTGCCAGAGTAGCGCGCGCCCTTTGCACGGAAACAAACGCTGCATGACCGGAGGTCTGTCTACAACGGCTGCTGTGATTCGCGCTCACGCGTCACGATTACTGAGACAGTCGCGTCACACTTCGCTCCGTTTGCGACGTACCGCACGAGACAGACTGCCCGCGCCAGCCAATATATCGCGAAGGAAAAACACGTATACAGCTGCCCTCAAATTTCAAATTAGGGAGCGCCGTAGCCGTCGGAGAATTCTTTTTCTGCAACACCCAGCTTTGAGGATGTCGCAATTTGGGCAACGCTTATGGAGCTTTGCCTTACCTGCATACCTGCATACCTGCATACCTGGCATGCACGTAAAGAAAATTTCGGTATATAGACGGCTTCCCGTCTTACGCAGTTGGCCGAAAACGTGTTGGATGACATTTTGCGGGACTAATTCAACTTTCGTCGCTTCTCAAAGCCACGAAGCTTAGACGATACCAAATGGCCAAATATCAAAGTAAATATCGAATAAATTGTGTTCGATAGCGGAGCAATGAGACTCATTTATGCGGTTGTAGTGTTTCTGAATGCTTTCCACTGACCGCACCAATCGCCGTGATGCTTGCCATGTTTTAAACTCGCTAATGGTGATAGGTCCACAAAGCGATGATCTGTGTTGAAAAATTATCGCCAACGTAAAGTGCGACCACTGCATTTCAACCAACAAATGAAATATTGCGATGATGAAAAGTTTTAGGCGCTTTCAGGATACGGATGCGTACGGAGATGTACGTATTTTATTTTGCGTACCTTATCAGGTTGCAAATATGTAGCCTATTTACCATTCGAACCGTAATCTTAGTTAAACCTATAGAAGTTTATAGCTGAACAGGAAAATTTTGCTTATGC